>NC_133348.1:6849123-7449123 GCF_030506205.2 Paramisgurnus dabryanus
TGGCGCCATCTTGTGACAAACACTGGACAACCACGACAAGACACAGACAGCTTACTGAGACTGAACTTGACAAAATAGAGCATGACAGCTACGAAGCCAACACACAAAAAAATACAGAATGGGGATTAAAACTTCTCAAAGACTGGCTAAAAGAGAAAAAAATGGAGACAGACAAGTATGAAGCAGAGGATCTTAATAAGGTATTACGATCATTTTATGCATCTGTGCAAAGTTTCGCGGAAGGATAAAAATGTTAATTTAAAACAAATATGCCAATAAAATGTTTCAAATTCATATTCATGTCCAGTTTTTTTTCTTATGTGGCAAGTAGCCGTGTAATAAGCGGGATAATGTAGAGGCAGCCGGTAGTTATCGGGAAATAAGCCCCTTCAGTGTAATACAAGACCCTCCGCTTCGCTCTACATTATCCCTTACATAGAAAAAATGATAATAGAAACAAAGTTTTAATCTTTTAAAACTTTATTAAACGTATTATGTGAAAAACGTCTGTCCTTGGTTAGGACATTTTTATTGTTTTAAAACAAAAAATCAAAAGTGTAGTTGAT
Organism: Paramisgurnus dabryanus; assembly: GCF_030506205.2. Lineage (NCBI taxonomy): Eukaryota > Metazoa > Chordata > Actinopteri > Cypriniformes > Cobitidae > Paramisgurnus > Paramisgurnus dabryanus. The sequence goes on from NC_133348.1 coordinate 6,849,690, forward strand.
TAGGCATGTGATGTGTGAAAATAATAAATGAAGCTATGTTCCTAAAACAGAGGTCTTCAACCTTTTTCAGACCAAGGACCCCTTAAATGGATAGAGAGGAGAAACAGGGACCCCCAGTATATGTAACAAATAGACTGGATTTACATACTTTTATGATGGTTGCGTTAAAAAGAATAGTTTTATGCCTAATTTAATTTTTCAAAAATAAAATATTTATATAAGACATATTTGCAGGGTTCCCACACCTTAGTTAACTTCAAATTCAAGGACCTTTCAAGGACTTTCCAGATCCAATGCCCTCAAATTCAAGGACTAAATGTGGGGACACATTTCAAGTGAGAGCAATGTAACATCGTGTTACCTTTTAAGATACATTGTTACAGTTCCCTTTTGAGAGAACTCGCGCTGTGTCACTGCGGTGACACTTTGGGGACGCCTCCATGGGTAAGTGCGTCTGAATGTGTATATCAAATTTAACCAATGATGTGGCTTAATGACCAAGACAGGGTGACGCGGGAGCCAGGAATTATATCACTATCTGAAATATTGCCAAAGTTCCGTTACAGGGAAGCAGGAAGTATGGCAAGGTAGACGCAGCGTCTCGTTCCCTTCTCAGGGAACAAGTGTTGCAAACGTAACAGAGACGTTTTCATGTGTCAGGCACAACTATGCAAAAAAGCATTTTGGTATGAATCAACAACCGCATACAGAAGATATAAGCATTTAAAGGGAACAGTTTATGATATTATCCTACACTACACATACAGATTTTTTTCCAGAAAACTTCTTGCATGAAATAGATTCAAGCACTTTTATTGACCTGTATCTATGTATGTATATTTTCAAAAACTTCCCAGGGCCTTGAATTATTTCTCCCAGATTCACAAACTTTCAATGATTTCAAGGACCTGTGGCAACCCTGTATTTGGAGAACCCCCAGTAATACCACCACGTACCGCAAAGGTTCCTGGACACCCCTTTCTAAAAAATGTGTACTTTTCAATAAAGCTTTTTTTAAACTATAATTTTTAGCACATTGCACCCTTCACACTGGATTTGTATGTATCCATGACCTCTGTATAATATATTGTTTATTTAAAAAAGTAGCTTTTTAATTTTTTTAGCAATTTAGCTTTTTGCCTACATTACATGCCTACATTTTCCCTTTTCACATCACCAAGGAGATTTTTATTATTTAACTGAATATAGTATTTGCTGCTACGCTATTCGTTTTTAATTATTAATTTCAAAAACGCTGACATCTCAAATTAATTTTATGAATACAATAAGTCTAATATGTTTTCCAAATTGTTTTTAAGGCTAATTCACATTGATCGAGGGGCACAGTGGCTTCTCACAGCAAGAAGGTCTCCAGCTTGAGCCCGGGCTAGGTCTGGGTGAGCTCAGGGTGGTCTTTCTGTGTGTAGTTTGCATGTTTTCCCTGTGTCAGAGTGGGTTTACTCCAGGTACTCTGGTTTACTCCAACAGTCCTAAAACATACAGGTTAGTTGAACTGAAGATGCTTTATTGGATTAACCAGTTCTTGCCATAAATATAGGCTGCGTCCGAAACTGCCTATACAGTATAGTAGGCGAAGCAGTAGTTGAGGTGAGTAGTATGTCCGAATTCATAGTATTCCACAACCAACCTGAGTTCACAAAAATCTGTGTTATAGGAATTCAGCTTTTTTCCGTGATGGGACCACATATGTCTTTTCAATGTCACTCCCAAGGATATCTCATGTCATATGTATTGTTTTCTCATAGTTTTTTCTTATTTTCTTACCATTGTCGCTTGGGGTCTTATGTTTTTAACTAAAATGTGAGAACTTTGATGGCGTGTGCGGTCGAAAAAATATGTCTTCTGGAAGACACACCTCAAAATCCTGGCCAGGATGTGTCCAGGAAGAATGGCATGTATGGTCACCCTATCATTGTAAATTAGCATTTAAATGTAATTTTTCATCGCATAATTTCTCTCACAAAACACAGAAGCATTCTTTAAGGTTCTTCTCTAAAAATAGCTGCAGATGTGTGTTACCTCTTGAATTGTTTACAAGAGCGTCTTGTTGAATTATGGAAAGATGGCTTAGCATGATGCATCTCACCAACATCTTGTCATTTCTTTTATTCTTTCACTACTGTCAGAGAAATACAAATATGCTACATTATACATACAGGTGAATGTAATCTTAATGGAAAAATGTATGGTGATGTCATCGCTAAGCAATAAAATTGTAGCTATGGTAACACAAGAAAATAAATCATTTCACACGTCACACGGATTCAATGGCCTCTTAGTCTACTCCCTAAGATACTTAAGAAAAATCTGTGTCTCCCAAAGATCAATGTACAGGGGATTAAAGAGCAACATTGTAGATAATGACGAGGTGTTTCCGTGCTTTGTGCTAAGATAAAGCTGAAGTGTGTCATTTCTGCTTCACTAGCTGACAAATTGAAGACATAATGATTGTTTTCAATCACACTTACTTTCATCTCTATTGAGGACCTTTCACATGATGAGGTTCATCTTTTAGTTGAGTCACCTGCTGTTCTTACAGATGAATGGCATCATTTTCTTGATGCTTTAAATAAATGCTCAAATATGTAACCAAAACTCTCCTTAAATATTCTATTGTTGGAAATGAAATGGGTGGGTTGAATTGTTGACTGGCATAATCATGATTCCTAAACTTGTACATAGGAAGGTAAAACAAAAGCATGCAAAGGAAAATATTTAAGAGTCATAGACACCGGATATGTTTGTGAGCTGAAAAACATCCAATAAGCCTGCAGATATCTATACATCTATATTGTACATCTTGACATTTGGTTCTTTTGTTGAAGTTGTGCTCAATCATCTGAACAGACCAATCTCCTTTTAAAGATGATCACTGAGCCATGAACATGATGTTTGTGAAATTCATTTCTTCTGGGTTCTGAATTCTTTTGGATCACTGGAGCCTCTGGTTGTATCCTGTCTCATGTATATAAAAAAAAAATTAATGTCTGTGAAGAGTCATACAAGCATCTGACCGAGGAGTAATCACAGGCTAATTATATACAGAATGTTGCTGATTGTAATTACAATCTGCCAATCAGGAGTTTATTGTGTTGCATTTTACTGTACAATGATTTAAATGTCTATGTTTGGCTGAATGCAATAAATGGCTGCTGTTTTATTTTCACCTTCAAAAAATGTCAAGAGGTTGCATCATGATTGGACAGTGTGTATTTGCGTGCATGTGTGCATTATAGTGTGCATCATTTGTAACCTTACAGTTCGTTCTGTGCAATATCAACTCTGCACAGAAATTTTTTCTTAAACATTTAATTCAAGAAAAATTCAAGAAAAATTAGCTTACTCCATTGCCAGAATTTTTTGCTTGTTTCATGCACAAAATCACTTTAATTTGATATTTTTGGTCTAAAAACTTGACTTATTTTCTTGGGTTGTTTTGCTCATCAAGAACAAGCATCTTAATTTAAGAATGTTTAGATATTTTTACTGAAAACAAGACAAAAATACTAAGAATTTTTGTTCTTGAAAATAATTTTTTGCACTGTAAACAAGCAAAAAAAAATCTGCCAATAGAATAAGAAAAAATTTCTTGAAATAGGCTAAATTTACTTTTTTCATAAACAATTAATTCAAGAAAAATTTTCTTATTCCATTGGCAGATTTGTTTTGCTTGTTTTAAGCACAAATTCGCTTACATTTTAAATTTTTGTCTAAAAACGAGACTTATTTTCTTAGGTCAATTTTGCTCATCAAGAGCAAGCATCTTAATTTAAGAATTTTTAGATATTTTTACTGATAACAAAACAAAAACACTAAGAATTTTTGTTCTTGAAAATATTTTTTTGCAGTGTAAACAAGCAAAAAAAAATCTGCCAATAGAATAAGAAATATTTTCTTGAAATAAATTTACTTTTTTCATAAACACTTAACTCAAGAAATTTTTTCTTATTCCATTGGCAGATTTGTTTTGCTTGTTTTAAGCACAAATTCGCTTACATTTTAAATTTTTGTCTAAAAACGAGACTTATTTTCTTAGGTCAATTTTGCTCATCAAGAAAAAGCATCTTAATTTAAGAATTTTTAGATATTTTTACTGATAACAAGACAAAAATACTAAGAATTTTTGTTCTTGAAAATATTTTTTTTACATTGTAAACAAGCAAAAAAAAATCTGCCAATAGAATAAGAAACATTTTCTTGAAATTAATTTACTTTTTTCATAACCACTTAATTCAAGAAAAATTTTCTTATTCCATTGGCAGATTTGTTTTGCTTGTTTTAAGCACAAATTCGCTTACATTTTAAATTTTTGTCTAAAAACGAGACTTATTTTCTTAGGTCAATTTTGCTCATCAAGAAAAAGCATCTTAATTTAAGAATTTTTAGATATTTTTACTGATAACAAAACAAAAACACTAAGAATTTTTGTTCTTGAAAATATTTTTTTTGCAGTGTAAACAAGCAAAAAAATCTGCCAATAGAATAAGAAATATTTTCTTGAAATAAATTTACTTTTTTCATAAACACTTAACTCAAGAAAATTTTTCTTATTCCATTGGCAGATTTGTTTTGCTTGTTTTAAGCACAATTTCGCTTACATTTTAAATTTTTGTCTAAAAACTAGACTTATTTTCTTAGGTCAATTTTGCTCATCAAGGAAAAGCATCTTAATTTAAGAATTTTTTTATTTTTTACTAAAAACAAGAAAAAAAAAACAAGAAAGTCATTTTTTGCAGTGTGTGTAAAGTCAACAGCTTAACAGTGCCAAAAATATTGATTTTAAAAGACTGCTATAATCTAGTGTAAATATTAGATTTTTTAAAAATCAGAAAACATGTTTATTATTATTGTTATTGTTATTATTATTATTATGCATTTATGAAGCACAAATCAGGGCTTCATATCTCTCATATTGAGAAGAAATCTCAGTGACTCATAACTCAGTGTTTATTTTTAAGTTAAATTACAGGTAAAGACTATAAACAAATTATGCATTTGTGTAATTTCTTATATAGAAATCGAATATATTGCAGTATATATAAATATACGTTTATATATGGCATTATAGTCGAGCTCTGTATGGGTTAACTTTAAAACGAATTGGGATTAAATTATAATTTTTGTTACTCTAAATCTCCATCCACTTGTTCATCCATCCAATCATCATCCATCCATCCATCTATTTTGTATAATTGCAGGTTTAATCCAGTCATTTAAAGCCCCTCCTGATAGGGACTGGACTCATTCAGTTCATCTTTGGAGATGTGCTTTATAACACGCCCCCCAAAACAGAGGGTCTTCATTCAGCCCGAGTAGCTGCTCATTAAATGTTCTATTAAACAGCTTAGTTTGGTGAGGTGGGAATTGTGTGAGGCATCTGTGTCGGACTTCAAATGTTCTCGGCGTCATTTCGCGTCTCGTCTGTTTTCGGCAACTTTTCCTTTTGCGCATTGAATATAAAAACAACAACTGGAAATTATTATTTGTAAGAACACGCTTCAGTTTTCTCATGGATATTTATTCCTCAAAAGTAGCACCTGCTGTGGATTATGGAGCGGGTGCGTTTCTGCTCGTCATTGGTAAGATTGAACTTTACGCATTGCGCGAGTCTGTGCGTTTCCAAACGAGATGAGTTTTCACTGATCATTTTTATTGGTTACATTTTACCTCAATGACTCAAATTGGTTGTTTTTCTGAAAACTAAGAAAATAAACAGTACTTTGATTGTGAGAAGATACACAATCTGTGCGCTTTTTGGCAGAAATAATCTCTTAACTGTTGAAATTCAAGTGTGCATCTTCACGTGTGTGATATTCAACATTTGTATCATGTGAGTCATGTATGGCATACCTGTAGATATGTGCCGGGTTATAAAATGCTATAAGTTGCCCAGCTTTATATCAGCTGATCATCATTCAGGTTTAAGAGCAGGCTGTATGAACTGAATATATAGAAAGCCATGTGGGTACACAATACATAATAAAGACAACATTTTTACATTACAGAAGACTGAATCAAACTGCTTGCAAATACATTGCGTGTGTTTTTGTGTGTGTGTGTGTGTGTGTGTATGTGTATGTATATATATATATATATATATATATATATATATATATATATATACATATAAATATATACACACAGTATATTTGCAATTATATAGTAAAAATATGGTATTGAAGAGGAAACACTTCTGGTTTGGCTGTTGGTTCTCATCGGTCATGCTGAGAAATGCATGTTGGTGTTGACTCAGTAGTTTGGTTCCACATCAGTTTACAAATTTGCAAGCCGTTCTAGTTGTTAGTCAGAAGGTTAGCAACTGATAGTCTAAGTTCTTATTTATTTGCACTAAAGGAAAATAAAAGGTCAGCTTTAAATTGGTTAGAAAATATTCTCCTGTGTTCCAGCAAAGAAAATATCATGGTTTGAAACAACAGGAGGCTAAGTGAACGATGAACTAACTTTTAATCGGGTGGTTTCCCGGACAAGGATTAGCTTAAACCAGGACTAGTATAATTAAGTAATATGAAAAATTTTAAAGTTCCCATTCTTTCTGTGTTTTTGAAGCTTTGATTGTGTTAACAGTGCGAAAAAGGATTTTTTACACAATTTACTTATCCGGTTATTAAGCATGACGTCATGCGCCGCTTCCGGGTCCAACCACGTCATAAAGAAATAACAAAAAAATCAGGGTTATAATCACTGATCTATATAAATGACTAGATTGCACATAGAACGCTTACGTAATAGCGTGAGGTGAAGCCAGCGCAGAGTTCGAGCGGCCATTTTGGTATACCCAACCAGCAGAGGGCGTCATTGACTTCCATTCAAAATCATGATCTAAATTCACTCACTTTACAGCGTATCAGTCACACAAGATTCATTTTTAGGATATGTGTAGGTAAATGAATAGTTAATTCTGGTGTTATTTGCAATATTTATGTTTTAATCGGGCAGGATAATGAATTTATAAAAAACATTAAGGTGAGTGTGCATGCTGCATTCTATTAATGACAAGGGTATAAATAAAGTTTTTTTGACATTCAGCTACACGGTCAGCGTTATTTCTCTAAATAATTCTCTAAATAATTCATGCAAACACAGACTGGCTCAAACTCAGAGATTAGAGGTCGAGGTGGAATTTACAAATCTACAGGACACTGTTTTTAGGAAGTTTAATGTTCGTACACGCCTCTTCGGCTATTTTAAAGGTAAGTTAGCGTTGTTTTAAATTACGTAAGCTTAAATGTGAAGTGTGGCTATAGACCGTTAACAGCCTTACGACGTGATTATGGTAAAGCGGCTTTTTCAAAGCTAGGACGCGAGGGCGGTTTGATGTTGCGTAGAGCAAAGCGCGAGCACCGCGGAGCTCAGCTTGCGCTCACGCCGCGGTCGAAGTTCAATAGTTTTGCGCATAGTTTGTGGTCTTTTGCAATTTATACGGGAAATGAGCTGACAGTCTGTACCAGTTGTATGAGTGTGTGCTTGCACTGTATTTGTTGTTTTAATGTCTTGTTTTTGCAAGTTATTGTTGCTATTGCGTGCCCCCCCATTGGAAGCCAAGTGCCCCCCTGTTAGTTATGGTCTGGCGCCGGCTCTGCCCATATGCAAAAAAAAATTACGGGCCCCCTTAAGGTGATGCCCCCCCAACCGTGCCCGTTGGCACTGTTAACTGTGACGCCCAGGTCTGTTAACAACATATACTTTTATTAAGGTAGTCAAATATTTTTACTTCACTTTTTTACTTTAAAGGGTAGATTTAAATAAAGAAAAACTAAATGTTTTGGGCAGTTTTTGACTCGTGACTAACTTCTCTGCCTTCTCTTTGAGGCCCTACTTTTATGTTTATATTTGTCCATCCTTAATGTTCATGAGAAATGAGAAATCACTACGCATGATATGCATACAAAAATATACTTATTGCTGCCACAAATAAAAATTAAATTGAAAAAAATATTTAATTAAAAGCTGGGGGGCCCAGGGTTGGGCCCCCTATTGGCCCGGGCCCATTTGCACGTGCATACCCTGCATGCCCAGATGCTACGCCACTGTTGCTGTCTTTGATTCTGGGAGCCTGAGACTGCAGTGTACAAGTAAGTTTATAAAATGTTCACTGCGTGTTCTATGAATAAATAGGGCTCATAAACGGCTTGGAGCTGGAAATGGTATTCCTTACGTCATGATTTAACAAGCGGATAACGTGAGCCTGGAGCCTGCATTGTACAGTGTACTCGGATGAGTTAACTAAAAAAGAAAGAGAGAGAGAGAGAGACTTTGAGATGTGGTTTATGGAAGAAAATCAACAACAGTGTTCAGAGTAAGCTTATATAAAATCCTCAAAACTATTTTTCAATGTAACCGCTTGGCTTGTTTTGCTGATTGTGCTGATTAAAGTAAAGCATTTCTTAATTCTTACAGCCCTTATTTTGATTAAACCACCCAAACATCTTGTTTCTATTCATAAACCTCATTACTTTTTTGTTTTCCCCTTTATCTTTTACATATAGCCGTTCTTTCCATCGTGGGGAATTTGATGGTTCTTGTGATGGCGTACAAAAGGTCAGCACAGATGAAACCCCCAGAGATGTTGAGCGTGAATCTCGCTGTGACTGATCTGGGAGCAGCTATCAGCATGTACCCTCTAGCTGTTGCTTCAGCGTGGAACCACCATTGGATCGGAGGGGACGTCACCTGTATCTACTATGGCCTGATGGGATTTTTCTTTGGGGCTGCTAGCATGATGACACTGACGATTATGGCTGTCGTTCGCTTCGTCGTGTCCTTAACGCTCCAGTCGCCCAGTAAGTCTCTCCATTTCTGTCATTTCTAATGCTCAGGACTCCCAAGATAAAGTTCATCTGCTATTTCATACCATATTCATACCGAATGATCTCATCATCAGAGCTTCAATGAGTTCACACATGATTCAATCAAACCTATTTGACTTTCTCCTGTTTACATTTATGCTTCCGGCAGATGCTTTTATCCAAAGTACCTTGCTTACAGATTAATCCTTGTTTGCTATCCACAGAAGAAAAAATCAGCAAAAGAAAAGCGAGGATCCTGGTAGCGGGCACCTGGCTCTACGCTCTCCTGTGGGCTTTATTACCTCTGATGGGCTGGGGAAAATACGGCCCTGAACCCTTCGGTCTGTCTTGTACGTTGGCTTGGAGGGACATGAAAGAACACAGTCCGTCTTTTGTCATCACCATCTTCCTCATGAACCTCGTCTCCCCCGCCATCATCATCATCTCGTGTTACTCCGCTATTGCAGTGAAACTCTACGTGACGTACAAATCTATGGAGAACACCAACCGTTTACCCAACATGATAAAGATCCAGCGACGGCTCATGGTGGTGAGTCTGATTGATTTCGTATGAAACTCTGATCTGTACATTAATATCAGATGATGTGACTCACAGGGACATTATTTCCAGGTGAGCAACGCTGAGAAACACGCATCACTGTAAGTGTGAATTGCAATTTCTGACAGGTGAACTATTGAACCATTCATATGTGGTGCACTTGAGCTTCTGGTGTGCACTCGTCCATCAGGAAGAAAAGTAACCTGCGCAGGCGTTTTAGCCAATGATGACATTATTAGTCTCCACAATGCACAATTGCCATGAGTGGCAATACTATAAATAAATGCATGATGTGAACAGGATGGACTGGACATGCAAATGGCATCAGCTGTCTAGTTAAAGGAACACGCCGACTATTTGGGACTTTAGCTTATTCACTGTATCCCCCCCCCGAGTTAGATAAGTTCATACATACCTTTTTTATCTCTGTCTGACACACCCACCGCTAGCCTAGCTTAGCACAAAGACTGGAAGTAAATGGCTCCAGCTAGCATACTGCTCCCAATAAGTGACAAAATAACACCAACATTTTCCTATTTATATGTTGTGATTTGTGTAGTCAAGGCGTGTGCAACATTTGCGCGAACTCTCTGCTCCTCACCACGGGGATCTCAGGTGCTGCGAGCAAATCACTCCGCCCAAGTAGCAGTGCTTTGCCTCCTGAGAATATAGTTCCTATTATGTGTATGGTTAAAAGATGGCTGTGTCTCATATCACCTTGTTATTTGTACATATTGGTGTTATTTAGTCACCTATTGGGAACAGTATGCTAGCTAGAGCCATTTACTTCCAGTCTTTGTGCTAAGCTAGGCTAGCGGTGGGTGCATCAGACAGCGTTACGGCACGCACGGCGATGAAAAGGGTATGTATGGACTTATCTAAATCTGGGGGATACGGTGAATAAGCTGAAGTCCCAAAAAGTCGATGTGTTCCTGTTTGCGTTGGAGCCGATGGTGTAGTGGACAGTGCTCTGACATATGGTGCAGATGGACTTCTGGTCATCCGAGTTCGATTCCCAGCTTGAGGTTTTTTGCCGATCCCATGCCCCTCTCTCCACCTTGTACTTTCCTGTCGTTTCTTTATTACTGTCTTTCAAATAAAGGCAAAATGGCCCAAAAAATATATATATTAAAAAAACTGCTGCTATTATTATACCTGACCCATGTCCGAGGCACACTTGAAACTTTTAGACCCAAACCCGCTTGGTTCTCAGGTCGGACCTTGGATTTGAGTGGACCCCTTCTACTCCTGACCACTTGCTGACAACAGCAGACATTGTGCACCACAAATAAAGATGTGAACACATTATTATTTGTTTTCACAGATCGCCATGTTGATCAGCATTGGGTTTATCGGCTGCTGGGCACCCTACGGTATCGTCAGCCTTTGGTCCATCTTCCGGACCAGTGATTCGATCCCTGTGGAGGTCACCATGCTACCCTGTCTGTTCGCCAAGACCTCCACTGTGTATAACCCTTTCATCTACTACATCTTCAGCAAGACCTTCAAACAAGAGGTCAAACAAATGGGCCGTCTCTGCGGTTTATCCAACATGTGCTGCACCTCAACCTCCAGGAACATTCCAGAGAATACCATCTACCTGGTGTGCGAGGCAAACAATAGCAAACGTGGAACAGAGGAGCAAACGTTCGGAAAGATAAAAGAGACTGAGACGCAGATGATGTCGTATCAATAACGCTTCTGTGAATGTGTCTGTAAAAACACGCTGAATTTACTTTTTCGATTGGGTAATGGCAAATATGCAGAAGTTGTTTGTGAACTCGGGAAAGCTCAGGAAAACAAATGGTTCAGCCAAAGAACAGTTTTTTTCTTTGAAGTAACACATTTCATTCGCTTTGAAACCGAAACCAGTGTTGTTTACCTGCGCTTATATCACCATTATGTCTTTAATGTAGTCTGAAGCTATTACAGGTTGTTTACACTTTATCTCAGTGTGCCACATGAAAACCACATTGATTTATGTTTTAATTGCCCTCCAAGGAGAAGAATTGACTTTATGCAGGTTGTTTCTCATCATTGATGGGCACGTTTGTACTGATTCACACACTAAAAACCATTATTCTCCTTTGAGGAGAAACCATACTGTGTTTACATTCATTCATTTGACAAATGCTTTTATCCAAAGCATCATACACTGCATGCAAGTTATATATTTAATCAATATGTGCATTCCAGGGGAATAAAAACCATCAATGCAATGCTCTACCAATTTGCTACAAAACTCGCTTTGAAACAGAAACCGGTGACTTACTGTAAAAGTTGCTAACTACGGTAAAGGTATTTATGGAGGACATATTTTTCAGTTCTTATAGATCTTAAAGATACCTCTAATGTGTTATTTTTACAATGAGAGAAGTATTTATCCAGCACAAAAATATGGGAATCTTAATGTGTTTAAATTTCTTTAGAAATTACAGTATTGTTTCCCAGTCACTTACTGTAGATTTACATTTATGTTATTTACTGGCAACAGTTTGTCAAAGTTAAATGAACATTAAACATTAACAAGTCTTTGTCTTTACAGAATAAAACTATAAAGTAAGAGCCTCATGCAAAGCATTCTGGGAACCAAAATCTGAAAGAAATTGTCAGAAAAAGGTTGGGGATTTCTGGTTCCCAGAATGCTTTGCATGAGGCTGTTATATTATAGTTGTATTCTGTAAAAACAAAGACTTGTTAATGTTTAATGTTCATTTAACTTTAAACAAATGGTTGCCAGTAGATAACATAAAATGTAAATCTACAGTAAGTTACTGGGAAACAGCTGCATAACTTCAGCAAATATTTTACGGTTTAAATGTTAAGTATGTAAAATTTAATGATGAACAACAATGTTTTATTATTCTATTACACTGTAAAAAGTGAAAAGTTGGATCAACTTAAAAAATTACTAAAAAAAAATAGCTGTAGAAATTACAGTATTACTGGCAGCTGGTTGCCAGTAACTTACTGTAGACTTTACATTTACGTTATTTACTGGCAACAGTTTGTTCAAAGCTAAATGAACATGAAACATTTTCAGTCTTTATCTTCTACATTAAGTTACTGCCAACCTAATTTTACCCAATACAGCAAATTTTTACAGTATTACAGCAAATTTTTATAATATTAAAAAGTTTTTTTGTGAAAATTATAATTTGATCCAATTTGATCCAACCAGAAAGCTGGACAATGGTACAAGGAGGTCTATGCAGATAAATTTTATTTAGATTTTAGATTTCATGATTAGAGATTGATGAAGAATGACGTGTCTGACGGTCAGATGTGTTTTTAGTGATATTGTGTGAAGTACTTTAAACTTTACACTTTGTTGGACTACCTCAGAAAACAGTGAAATAATGAATAATTTTATTACTAATGTCATCTGATATCAAAGGACTGATGGGGTATGAATTAATAGATTGTTCTGTTGAGTTTTAAGACAATCTTATTATTTACACAACTTTGCAATATCAAAAGGAAACTGCTAATATTTGTTTATTTTCAATTAATAAAAAAACACTTTTTTTTTGTATGTCAACATTTATTTATTATATGACCTCTTGAAGATATTGTTGATGAGTATGTTGTTCTTCTGCTGAAAATTACTAAAGGTTATTAGGGCAACATTTTGGTATTAAACAATGAAATGTGAATGTACACTTAAATGTTAAATGTGTCTGACAGATTTAATGTATCATTAAAAACTCACCACAGTGTATTCAGTTTTTGATGTTTTGTTTCTTCTGTGTCTGTGTAGTTTTGTATAATATCTGAATAAAAAAAATGAATTCTTTATTTTAGTGTTTGTTGATTATCACATTCAGCAAAAAGTTCACACACTGCAAAAAATTATTTTTAAGAAAAAGTTTTCTAAGTATTTTGTCTTGTTTTTAGTAAAAATATCTAAAAATTCTTAAATGAAGATGCTTTTTCTTGATCAGCAAAATAAGTAAAATATCAAATTTAAGTGATTTTGTGCATAAAAGAAGCAAAACAATCTGCCAATGGGGTAAGCAAAAAACCTTGAACATTTTTCTTAACACTAAATTCAAGAAAAATTAGCTTACCCCATTGGCAGATTTTTTGCTTGTTTATGCACAAAATCACTTAAATTTGATATATTTGGTCTAAAAACTTTCTTGGGTCGTTTTGCTCATAAAGAAAAACCATCTTCATTTAAGAATTTTAAGATATTTTTACTGAAAACAAGACTAAGTAGGAAAGTCATTTTTGCAATGCAATTGTACACTGCAAAAAAATTATTTTCAAGAAAAAATGTTTTTAGAATTTTTTTCTTGTTTTTAGTAGAAATATCTAAACATTCTTAAATTAAGATGTATTGTCTTGATGAGCAAAATGACCTAAGAAAATAAGTGTAGTTTTTAGACCCAAAATATCAAATTTAAGTGATTTTGTGCATAAAACAAGCAAAAAAATCTGCCAATGGGGTAAGCAAATTTTTCTTGAATTTTTCTTGAATTTAGTGTTTAAGAAAAATTTTCCAAAAAAAAATGTCTTACTCCACTGGCAGATTTTTTTGCTTGTTTTATGCACAAAATCACTTAAATGTGATATTTTTGGTCTAAAAGCATCTTCATTTAAGATATTTTTACTGAAAACAAGACAAAAATAATAAGATTTTTTTTTTCTTGAAAATAATTTTTTGCAGTGTACACTGTAAAAACATTCGTAGAAATTACAATGTTATTGCAGCTGGGTTGCCGGTAATTTACCGTAGTCCGTAGATTAACATTTATGTAATTTACTGGCAAGAATTTGTTCAAAGTTCAATCAATTTTAAATATTAACAAGTATTTATCTTTACAGAATAAAACTATACAATAACAACCTCATGCAAAGCATTCTGGGAACCAAAAGTCATCATCAACCTTTTTCTGTTTTTTTGCTTCAGATTTTGTTTCCCAGAATTTTTAGCTTGATGCTGTTTTTTTAGTTTTACTCTATAAAGACAAAGACTTGTAAATGTTTAATGTTCATTTAACTTTGAACAAACTCTTGCCAGTTAAATTTAAATCTACGGTAAATTACCGGCAACCCAGTTGCAATTTCTACGGATTTTTTTACAGTGTAGATCTATAAATGTGAAGTGAGATGAGAGGTCCTGGCATCAAAGACAACAAAACTGCAGCTGACCGATCGATGCAAGCTATTATTGAACAAGTAAAAAAGAAAAACATTCCAGTTAATCTCATTTCATTCTCCACATGTCCTTAATCAATTGCAAAAATAAACAATAAAAGTGAGAAAACGTGCAGCTCGTTTAAATTGGTGGCAGTGGTTGAGGGATTCATGTAGGTTGTCTACAAATCGGAAGGTTGGTGGTTCAGTCACCGGCTCCACCTGACCAAATATCTAGGTGTCCTTGAGCAAGACACCCAACTCCAGATGAGCTGGATGGCACCTGCATGGCTGACCCCGCATCTGTGTATGAATGTGTGAGTGAATGGGTGATTGTGAGGCAATATGTAAAGCGCTTTGAATGGCCATTGGTCTCTGAAAGCGCTATTTAAATGCAGTCCATTTACCGTGTTTACATCATGTGTCTTTGGTAATTACTGTTCTGTCCTTAGATGTTTGTTTGGCAGACAAAATAGCCAGGGGTGTCATGCACCAATTTTTTAAGCTAACAGAATGTGTGCAGAGACATTAAAAGCAATGTTCAATCATTTTTCTTTTATATTTCTAACATCGGTGCATTTATCTAAAACCCACCATAACACATGTTTATGCGTTAAATAGCTTTTATGTCAAATATATCCGCCCGGTGTCTATTGATATCTGGGGTAATTCAACTGATCAGAATAATGAGATATTGGCAGAGGTTTTATCAATGTGCCATTAACCCCTTCAGACCTGATTTTTCTTAATCAGTGCGCCTGGTTTTGATTGGTTGATTAGCATTTTTATTGGTTTGAACCACAAAACGTGATGTGCAGTGAATGCAGGATCTGAAAGGGTTAATGCATTTGTACAACAACTGCATTAACACGTGATTGGTGGTAATGCCCACCGCTGCAAAAACAATAATGCTGTAATTGATGCTTTTAATTAATTTTCTTTATATATATATATATATATATTTTTTTTTTTTTTTTGCCATTTTTGCCTTTATTCAACAGTAACTGAGGAGAGGACATGAAAGTACAGGGAAGAGAAACGGTATGGGATCGTCAAATGAACACGAATTGACCTCGCATCGCTGAAAATCACCAAATGTGCCCACTACACCATGTGCCCTGACTTCAATTTTCCTTTAAATTTTATTTATATAAAATTATTTGAAGAATGCAAAATAAGACAGTGGGGAACGTGCTAAAGAGCTTTTAACAACAAATACAAATCCTATTAATTCTACCTCATCCAGTCAATAAACTGTTCAATATGATCTGTCAAGGCAAATAAAATCATCAAATAATCTCTAGGAGATTTAGGCACTAACGTGACAAAACTGTCAGAGCTTATGTGACTGAATCATTACTTCACAGATGAAAGATTCGGTTCGAATCATTTGAAAGGTGTGTGAGTGCTCAGTATTGACAAAGTCCAACATCCTCCTGAAAGCTTTTCAAAGGCTTTATATACTTACAACCAATTTACTGAAGAACTGTCTTAGCAACCGATTAACCTTGAATTATTAACCTGAGTTGTTAATAATGTATTTGAGAATTTATAACATAGGCCTAAAAAGATAACAGCATCATTTAAACAAGATGCTTGGCAGTACAAATATACATGTGGATAGCGCCGGTTTTAGGGCATTTAAGTCTTGCAAAGTGACAATTGGGAAAATAAATCGCTGCATAAATGTGTCAACAACTTAAACAGGCTCACAGCAAGCGTGATTTGAATCTTAACATTCAACAAGACACACAACCTCACGTCTGAGCGTTTAATATTTCTTGTCATGCTGGGTTTGCCTTTGTTTGGCTTGGGATGCAGATCATATAAATATAAATGGGTTATATACTGTAGTGATATTCGTAGGGATTAGATGGGACCTATCCTGTTTACACTGGTAGTGAAAATATTGACTGCACTGTAATACTATATTATGTTTTACAATTATTTAATTATTCAAACATCCTTAAAACAACAAGAAGCCAAAGCATTGATGTCTCATTTCAAAGAAACCCATGCTTGTGACTTTCATTCTCGAAATAAGATAAACCCTCATATGGCAAAAAAATAATTTCTTTGGCACAAAATATGCAGTAAATATAAGCTAAATACTTGAATAAATTATTTAATTTGAAAATATATTTAGTTTTAACCTTCATTTATTAACATACATTTCTAATTTTACAACCCATACGGCAAAAACTGTATTTTCCTGACCAAAATATAAAATTTGTATAAAATGTATAAAGTATGATCATAAAAATATGAATAAAATTAAAAGTATATTTTTACATTTGAAAATATATTAAATTTAATTTTTCAAACCTGTTATGTTTACAACTTTGTAACATACAAAGTTTTTCTTCTAATGCGAGGTAAATATAAATCCTTTAAAAAATATATATATATTTTATATTTTATGAAATATATATTTCAGTACATATACACTGCAAAAAAAACTTTCTTAGCATTTTTGTCTTAAATTAAGATGTATTTTCTTGATGAGTAAAATGACCCAAGACAAAGAGTCTAGTTTTTAGACAAAATGTATCAAATTTAAGTGAATTTGTGCATAAAACAAGCAAAAAAATCTGCCAATGGGGTAAGCAAATTTTTCTTGAATTTTTCTTGAATTAAGTGTTTAAGAAAAAAGTTCAAGATTTTTTTACCTACCCCATTGGCAGATTTTTTTGCTTGTTTTATCCACAAATTCACTTAAATTTGATATTTTTT
Organism: Paramisgurnus dabryanus; assembly: GCF_030506205.2. NCBI lineage: Eukaryota > Metazoa > Chordata > Actinopteri > Cypriniformes > Cobitidae > Paramisgurnus > Paramisgurnus dabryanus. The sequence continues at coordinate 6,866,952 of NC_133348.1, forward strand.
GTCTTAAAACTAGACTTCTTTTCTTAGGTTATTTTGCTCATCAAGACAATCCATGTTAACTTGAGAGTTTTTAGATATTTGTGCTTAAAACAAGACAAAAATACTTACCAAGAAAGACAGTGTATTTTTGGCCATTTTTAAAAAATATTTTTAAAATTACATTTGAAAATATATGTTTGCCGTATGGCACTGTATGCCAATGAGAACTGAAAAATTATCTCATTCAAAATGATAAACAACATTGTTTTCTTACCCCACTGGCAAACAGCTTTTTTGTTTCAAGGCAAAGCATCACAACATTTTGTTTCTCTGAAAGAAACACATTGAAATCTTGCTTCTAAAACACTGCAAAAAATGACTTTCTTACTTAGTATTTTTGTCTTGTTTTCAGTAAAAATATCTAAAAATTCTTAAATTAAGATGCTTTTTCTTGAAGAGCAAAACGACCAAAGAAAATAAGTCTATATAGTTTCTAGACCAAAAATATCAAATTTAAGTGATTTTGTGGATAAAACAAGAAACAAAAATCTGCCAATGGAGTAAGCAAAAAAAAATCTTGAACATTTTCCTTAATCACTAAATTCAAATGCAAAAAAATGACTTAGTATTTTTGTCTTGTTTTCAGTAGAAATATCTAAAAAATCTTAAATTAAGATGCTTTATCTTGATGAGCAAAATGACCTAAGTAAATAAGTCTAGTTTTAAGACAAATAATATACAATTTAAGTGAAATTGTGCTTAAAACAAGCAAAATTATCTGCCAATGGGGTGAGAAAAACATTGTGAAATAAGATTTATTTTTTCTTAAACACTTAATTTAAGTAAAATTTTCTCACCCCATTGGCAGATATTTTTGCTTGTTTTAAGCACAAATTCACTTAATTTGTATATTTTTTGTCTAAAAACTAGCATTATTTTCTTAGATCATTTTGCTCATCAAGAAAATACATCTTGATTTAAGAATATTTAGATATTTCTACTGAAAACAAGACAAAAATACTAAGTTAGAAAGTAATTTTTTGCAGTGAATGAAATATGTCTTGTTTCAAGGATATTTAGATAGAAAATAAAAAAACTAAATAATATTAATAATAATGTTTTTGCATTGTTTTAGTTGTTTGGTAGTTCATAAAGACTTTGTGAGTCAAGTTAAACCACAAACAGTGTCCAAACGTTTGCTTCTCTGTGTATTTATTGTTTAAAGGAACAGTATGTAAGAAATTTATATCAATGAATCATAAAATGGCCCTGATATGTCACTAGACATTAAGAAATCATTTTCATTTCAAATACTTATATTACTCACAACAGCGATCCGGCCAGGATATTGTCATTTAAAAAGTGGAGTTGCAGCCCTCAACTGATGTTTATGTTGTCATTTTGTGTATTGGCCACCAGTTGTGTGATTGCAGTACCAGTTTTGGCCACAATCCTACATACTGTTCCTTTAAATATTGTTAAAATGTAGTTTGGCACATCCATGTTACATTTATGAGAAGTGATAAAGCAACAGATCACAAAACCACACATGTGGATTTTAAACATCTCTTGTCACACAAGAAGAATGAAATTATTTGTGTAATAACAGGCTTGTGACAACATTAGAAACATATATTGACATTTTAATGGACTGTCAAACTATACAAAACCAAAGACTGCTGTCATCCTTCAATCAAACAGCTTTGAGAATCGATTATTTTCACGCTGTTATAATAATTATTTTTTTCTAATCATTATTTTTTGCCAATAACTCATTGAATTACTGTCATTCTCAAGATCATTTCTAAGAGATGTTGGCTTGTGCAAGATCACATTCGATGGTTACATGGCCTGCCGGATCTGCTCCAGGTTTTTCTCAATGTTGTCAAGAACCTCCACAGCAGCTTGTGGAATTCTGGTCCCGGGGCCGAAGATACAGCTGACGCCGCTCTTGTACAAAAAGTCATAGTCCTGAAAAAGTTTCAGAAACATATATAAGGAAAATCCAGCATGTACAGCAATGCATACACTACAAAAAAAAAATGATTTTCAAGAAAAAAGTTCTTAGTATTTTTGTTTTGTTTTCAGTAAAAATATCTAAAAATTCTTAAATTAAGAAAATAAGTCTATTTTTTGACCAAAAATATACAATTTAAGAGATTTTGTGCATACACTGCAAAAAATGACTTTCTTACTTAGTATTTTTGTCTTGTTTTCAAAATTTTACTTGAATTAAGTGTTTAAGAAAAAAGAAATCTTATTTCACAATTTTTTTTCTCACCCCATTGGCAGATAATTTTGCTTGTTTTAAGGACAATTTCACTTAAATTGTATATTATTTGTCTTAAAACTAGACTTATTTACTAAGGTCATTTTGCTCATTAAGATAAAGCATCTTAATTTAAGAATTTTTAGATATTTCTACTGAAAACAAGACAAAAATACTAAGTAAGAAAGTCATTTTTTTGCAGCGTAAAACAAGCACAAAAATCTGCTTGAATTTAGTGTTTAAGGAAAATGTTCAAGATTTTTTTTGCTTACCCCATTGGCAGATTTTTTTTCTTGTTTTATCCACAAAATCACTTAAATTTGATATTTTTGGTCTAGAAACTATAGACTTATTTTCTTTGGTCGTTTTGCTCTTCAAGAAAAAGCATCTATTTTTAGATATTTTTACTGAAAACAAGACAAAAATACTAAGAAAATGTTTTCTTGAAAAAGATTTTTTGCAGTGTACAGTGCATTCAATACATTCACTTCAGGTCTGAATATGACTAGTGTTTCATACTGTAAGAGTTATTGATGTTTTTTTTTAATACCAAGATGGATTGAATACTGGGGCCCAGAGTTTTATCATAACATGCCATCTTAAAAACAATGCACACAATTGTGATCGATCATCCATAAGTCAAAAATTATATATTTTCTGCAAAAATATATTTTAAATATATCCTAAATACATTTTGGAGAAAGTACACTTTCATTAAATATATTTTTGCGTTTTACCCTTTAAATAGTAAAATATATTTCAAAATGTATTTCAGGGGTAAAAATTACATTTAAAAGTTTACATCCCATACAGGAAAAAAAAAATTCTGGACCAAAATATGAATGTTTGTAAAGTATGTATGAAATAAAAGTACATTTTTGCAGATCACCTTTTTAAACCAGGTTGGTAACATACAAATTTTCTTTCAAATTCCAATGCGACATGAATAATACTTTAAAATATATTTATTTTTAAAATATATTTCAAAATATACAAAAAAGGACAAAAAAATATACTGGTGAAAAATGCATTTTTGTAAATAAAATTTCAGAAAATATATTGTTAGCCAATTTTTTGTATATTTTAAAATGTATTTAAAACTATATTTAAAAGTATAATGTTTTGCCATGGGTTAGAGCAGAATAGATATACCAATTTTATTTACAGTGGAAAAAGCAAAATATTGATGTTTTGTACACTCACTGAGGCAGAACCCTTAAAAAAGGTCCTAATATGTACCATTTAGATATGTATTTGGCAGCACCAATATGTACTTTATTTCTGCTTTATTTAAAGCTTTATTTCTGAGATTGTATAAAGATATCTCTAAACCCCTCCTTGCAGATAAGATTTACAGTAACAATGGAGGAGAGGTCTTAGCATGTGAAACACCGTAACATCCGTGTGCATATAAACAGCGTAAAGCCAAAGCAAACAACAGAGGAGTGTGCAGTACCACAGAGCTCTTGTACAAGCAAACAGAGTATGTGTATGAGCTGTGAATTTCTCATGTCTCTTTCAATTACTGAAGACTCGCTCAGTTATTTCATCTAACACTCAATACTCGCATCTAACAGGATTCTGGGAAATGTTAAGCCGATGCTGTAGCATTTAGAAGCCATCAACACAACTAAACATACAGTGAACTGAAATGTAGATAATGTGCTTTATCAGTTCACGGTTATGCGCAAAAAGACCCATGAAGGGTGAAGAATTTAGAAAGGTGGAAAATGAAAATTGGAGTGATTGGATGAAATTGTGAGTTTTGTAATTCATAAAAAGCTGCTAATGATCATCTGTTGTTTGTTTACAGTTGCGCAACCTCCGCTGATACACCAGCGTGTAAAAATGTTATTTGCATTTGTAAAGCCCCATGATTCCTTTTAATTGGGTCATACTGGTTGCTGTGCACTATTTAAAGTCCATACAGCCTCCATTTGTTCAGATCATTATGATGGAATTTATAAACTGACTTTACAAAGATAACAAGTATACATGAATTAATTACTGATATTACATAAAATATCAGATCTATCTGCATTCTGCTTGGAGAATATGAAAACAATAAATTGTTTGCATGGATTTCAATTTAGCTTGGGCTTTAGTTATCGAATCAGACTGAGCACAAATAATTCTGTATGAACTCGGGCAATATTGAAAATGACTTAAAAAAATCCCACAATGTGCAAACATTTAGCAATAGATCGGCAATAAACCAATATATACAATATTATAGTTTCATGTGTATTTGTTTCAGGGGCTGAGGAGGGAAAACATATAAAGGAAGAGGAATATTTTTATAAACACATTTTACATAATTTTCAGTTCTTCTTGCAATAAAAAATATATTGAAAAATACTAAATAAAAATACTACACTGCAAAAAAAAATATTTTCAAGAAAAGAATGGTTAGTATTTTTGTCTTGTTTTCAGTAAAAATATCTAGAAATTCTTAAATTAAGATGCTTTTTTCTTGATGAGCAAAACGACCCAAGAAAAAAGGCTAGTTTTTAGACCAAAAATATAAAATTTAACAGATTTTTTGCATAAAACAAGCAAAAAAATCTGCATGGGGTGAGCAAATTTTTCTTGAGTTTAGTGTTTAAGAAAAATGTGATATATTTTTTTGCATGTTTTATGCACCAAAATACCAAGAATTTTTTTCTTGAAAATAATTTTTTGCAGTGTATTACAATACAATAAATATATCAAATAAATTAATTTAAGGATTTTTGCATTTTGACATGTTTTCTTGAGCATTTTTTATCAGGTTCTTATGTTTAGTTTCAGTCGTTTCACTTTAATGACAATGAAAAGGTTATTAGTCAGTATATTTCAATATGCCTTATTTTAAAATATCTGACTTTAGTCACTTCATTGGTATTTAATCTTTCGCTTCAAAACCTTTTAAGTGGATGCAAGATTTTTTTAAACTTAAATAAAGGAGAAGACATCACAGTAAACAGCTGCAAAATCGCTAAAGATGTATCTAGAAACAAAATAGCAAATTATGAAAGTCAAAACGTAAAAAATGAAAAAACTGAATCACACAGGGGGCGCTGTGATCCATGTGACTGACACATTCGGTTTGTATTCAAGTACTCACAAGGGACCCAAGACAAACATGAAACACAACCTGGGTTTCCATCACACTGATTTTATGCGCATTTATTTAATGAAAAACGTGTGATGGAAACGCCAAAATTAAAAAAATTTTTTTTAAAAATGCATACGTTTTTACACTCGCTTGAGGAGTTTTTTGTGCTAAAGAGAGTAAATGCGAATAATGGGAGACGGAAACGCATTTGCCAAAAAAATTCTGACGTAGTGAACATTAAACCTCACGTGACCCAGCTGTATCAGCTGACGTTGTCTTTCCCATACACTGCAAAAGATGATTTAAATAAAAAAAAAAAAAAAACTGTTCTTAGTATTTTTGGCTTGTTTTCAGTCAAAATTTCTAAAATTCTTATATTAAAACAAAAATATTAAATTTAAGCAATTTTCTGCATAAAACAAGCAAAAAATCTTAAACATTTTTCTTAAACACTAAATTCAAGAAAAATTCAAGAAAAATTTGCTTACCGCATTGGCAGATATTTTTACTTGTTTTAAGCACAAATTCACTTAAATTGTATATTTTTTGTCTAAAAATTTGACCTATTTTCTTAAGTCATTTTGCTCATCAAGAAAATACATCTTGATTTAAGAATTTTTAGATATTTCTACCGAAAACAAGACAAAAATACTAAATAAGAAAGTCATTTTTGCAGTGATTTATTTACTATTGGTTACCAATACCACAGTCATTCGCTCATACACCTGATGGAAACGCAGCTTATTCGCATTTGTTTTTCTTTTTGCTAATAAAAAAAGATTTGCTTCACGTTTCAATAAAAACCCCACTATAGTCTTTTGATGTGGCTTAAAAAAAAAGGTATTGCTGAATGGCCTGATGCCGGGATTAAGCGGATTTGAAGGCATTTGATAAATGTATATTGTGCGCGAGATCATTCGGTTAATATAATTATCTCATTTTTGATGGAGGGGGTGTTGTTCTTCATCTGCCATGTTCTTCTTTCAGGTGTAGCTCAAACAGGAGAGAACTGCAAAGTTTGCCAAATGAATAAATGTAAATGTCTGCAAACAGGTGATACCTGTGGTGGAATGACGCCTCCGCAGATGACCAGGATATCCGGCCGGTTGAGCTTACGTAGCTCTTTGATTAGTTCCGGCACGAGGGTCTTGTGTCCGGCCGCCAGCGTGCTGATCCCAACGCAGTGCACGTCTGCATCCACAGCCTGCTGAGCGACCTCAACCGGAGTCTGTCGTCATGGAAACACACCAAGCCGAAGCAGCAGGAGACAGAAATTGCAACGAGATGACAAGCATTAGACCTGAATGCACATCCTCACAGGGATGCACAACACCATTTCAAAGTCACTGATATGATTCACTAATTATACTATATGGCTAAAAATGCCAGCTCCCAACCACCTTCCTTGTGTTCCCTTTATAAAGATCTCCTGATTTCCATCACAGAAAACATCATGTGGTTCTTTTATCTCCAGTAAGAGCTGTACTTATAAACCCAATCATGTCTTTACAATTGTGTTGGATGTTCTGATCTTGATCTTTGGTGGACTGCAGTAATAAAACCTTTTGTGCCATATTGGAGACTGATGGTCATCTTCACATTCATTCATTTGGCTTTTGGGTTTTATCCAAAACGATAGTGCCCCAATTTTAAAGGGGTCATATTATGAGATTTTTTAAAGATGTAAAATAAGTATTTGGTGTCTCCAGAGTGCGTATGTGAAGTTTTATCCCAAAATACTCCATAGATCAGAGGTCTTCAACCTTTTTCAGGCCAAGGACCCCTTAATCGATAGAGAGGAGGAGTAGGGACCCCCAGTACATGTATCAAATAAAGACTGGATTTACATACTTTGTTATGATGGTTACATTACAAAGATATAGAAAAAAATATTTTAGGTATGTCTCATACTGTTAACATAATACATATCAATTACTGAATAGATTTTAATGTGAAACCCATTATTTTAATCAAGTTTAGATTTTTATTATATGCAATTTGTTGGATGCCTATACATTTTTTCCAAATAGTTTTTTTTTATTTAAACATTATTTGTAGAACCCCTGATAATACCACCAGTGCCCCTCAAAGGTCCCTGGACCACCTGTTGAAGATCCCTGCCATAGATAATTCATTATACCATGTCTAAGGCCATGTTTACATTAATGCGTTTAAAATCCTTTAAAACGCATTACTTTTGCTACGTTTACGCCTTTCATCTACACTACATCACCATTTTCGACCTTCATAAATGAATACATTCGCAAACGCTGCAGACCCTGTTTTAGTGTAAATGAACATAGACGGAGTCTTATGTAAACGAACAGCTGATGTTAACGTGACAGCGCATCATTTTCAAAGTAAAAATTATTTTATTCAGGTAAATGGAGGTTTGCAACAGAGGTTTTGCCAAAAAAAGTAAACTTCTACCAACCAGCTATTATAAACGCTATATCGGATTGTTTTAACATGTATCCTTATAGAAAATGTCTGTTTTATATTTATGTTTGAGTATTGTTGGGTTTGAATATTGTTGTAATGTGTTTATGTTTTGTTTAAATTTAGTTAGCTTATTACAAAAGATAGACCGTAATTTTTAACGCCCAGTGGCGGTTCTACACGGAGGCCAAGGGTGGCCCGTGCCTCTGTAGACATGTCCCTGGCCACCCCTGTGGCCACCCCGTGCTGACCAAATAAAAAAGTATACATTTATTTAGATTTTACACGCGAGCGCCAAAAGCGGAACTAATGCGACGCAACGTTCTATACGGGCAAATTAGAGCGGCGCTCCCAATCACTGTAGCTGGCTGCGGGTGATGCTCGGCGAATTTGTTCCCAATCTCCCGATGTTGAGAATGTGTATGCAGGTTTGGGCACTAGTAAGGACTCTAGCTGACTTGACATTGGGACACTGTTCACTTGTTCTCCTGTGACGTGGCTGCTGAGGCGCGTTGTGATCATTCACAGCTGTTACTCATCAACAACCGGTAAAACCAACATCTCGCTAACTTTTTAAAGTTTACACATTGTAAAAAGCGCTGTTATTATGCTCTTACATATACGTGCATACAATTGGAGGAATTTAATTAAATGTTACATATAAAAATGTTTACAATTTAAAATAAATATTATTTTAAATATTGATTAGATTGTGGTCCCTAAGCAATGTGTGTTTATATGTAAACTAAAACAAACGTTTGTCTTTATAAAAGTTTGCATTTCATAAAGTTTATTGAGTAGGGTCGCATGATTATCGGTTGGGGGGCTTTAGAAAAGAGCCCAGCTCCCCTTTTGCACCTGCACTCACTCTTGTATTAAATACATATTTATATGATTGTAAAGTAAAATAAAGTTTACGGGGCAGTTTCCCCGTAAACTGAAAACAACTTGCAATGCCATATCTTAAAATACATCAGTGCCCTTTGTTTTGCTTCAAAATGCACACAAGTAATGTTTTTAGTAAGGCATGTTTGTCAAAACTAGTTATATTTCCTAATTAAACTATAAGGCCTAGTCCTGTCTTAAACTGATTCCTGTAACCACCCCTATTATCTTTAAATATAATTTCTTGCCATTTTTATGTGCCCCTCTTGTAAAACACCGGCCCCTCCTCGGCCCCCCTAGTGAAATTTGTCTAGAACCGCCACTGTTAACGCCATATAGGGCGTTGTAAAGGCCAATATGAAGGGAAAATTGTAATGCATCAGACATTATTTTCAAGTTTATTTAAGTTTTGTTTTCTACTTTAAAATGAATTTCGTTTCAGATAATTTGTCTCTTAATTTTAATCGATGTTTTGTTTATAAGTTTTGTGAATATAAATAAATAAAAACAATAAACTTAACGTCATTAATATTTAATGCTCGTTCAGCCGCTTGCGCTTTTAGCTTTTTCTGTGTTGCTAGCGGAGGACGTGCACGGACCTCGCAAACTTTTAAAAATCAATGCACTAAGCATTTCTGTAGGCTAAAGCAATACTTCACCTCTTGCTATGTTTGAAGTTTGCATTTGTTGAAATTTATTTTTGCTTCGTTTAGTACTGTTCACTTGAATGCTTTCTTTTTAAATCATAAAGACCTTTCTGTTTAGTTATAAAATCAAAATTAACCTATTAATCATATTAATATGTTGTGGGGGGGAGCTAGAACAGTATAAGACTTTCCCAAACACATTTTTATAGGTTCAAAAATAGTGTCTGTTATAGTTGCCAGCAAAGGACCCAGGTATGATTTTTTGTCAATATCGCACACCCCTAGGCTGCATAAACGCGCAAAGGTAAGCTATTATTAGAGTAATAAGTTATTTTACACTTTTATGCGCATTCCCAGTTACGTGATTGGTCATGTTTCATGCGTTTATGGTGGTGTATAGTGTGGATGAAAATTCTTTTTAAAATGCCAGTATAAACGAGGATTGTTTTCATTTTAAAATGCCGTTTTAAAACGCAAATGCTCTAATATAAACAGGGCCTAAAATTGCCACTTTGTAGGCCTGAGCAAAAATGTGCCATTTTTGGGTGTGTCCTTTAAAATGCAAATGAGCTGATGAAATGCAAACACTGTTCGCAATGATAGTGGTTTGATGCAATTGAAAGTCAATTGTGCTGTCAAATATTTTTTTCTCTCTCTCTTTCTCTCTGCACTAAATGGCAGTGCCGTGATTGAATAGTTAAGATTAAGGGGCAGTTTTATTGTAATTCCCCTTGCTACCTAACTCACAAAACAGGCAAAATCTGAACTACCTTTCACAAGTTTACAAAGAATGGTTTACCAAAACAAAGGTACTGGGTTTTTCTTTTTTTACGTTTTCCCAATTACCCAATTATAGCACTTAAATATAGAAAAAGTCAGATTTTCACGCTGTGACCCCTTTAAAGCTTCAAAAGGCACATCCACCCATCCACCAAAAACTATACAGTTATTAAATGTCTCTGAATGTGTTTGGCTGAAAAAAGTCATATAGGGGTGATTCTCACGAAATTAGACTTGGTGAGGTGTCATAAAACATTTTGATAAAACAAGTGAATGCAAAGTAAGATTATCAAAATAAGAAGCATACAGTTACAAACATCTCTTCATGTACTATTTTGCACATGATTTCAAATGACATACAAACCAATTTGGTTTTTTTTCCACATTTAAGGGGAACATTTTCATTACCGCAACGTGTTCATGACTGGATTTGGGTTCTTTGACATGGAAATAATTATAATTAAAAAATCTAAAAAATAAAAAGCTTCAGTGCATGTTATACTATAAACATTTACAGTAAAGAAACATGTGGTATTTGGTGATCATTGGTAAATGTAGAGACAATAATAAGGAATATAAATGTGTCCAAGACCAATTTTCTCATCCTCCGCAAAAATTTTCAATCATTGTTTAAGCCCTCAATGAACTAACATTAAAAAAAATGTTGGAAGGGACATAATTGACTGTAACACTCAAGATGGCTACCAGGTAAGCAGTTCTTATTTTTTCTCTCCAGATAAAAGTTAAAATGTTGTTTGTCATAGTACCTAGACACTTTTTAGTTCTCATTAGCCAAACATGAGTTTGTAAATGCATATATTTAATGTAATATCATGTTGCGGTAATGATAATTTTTGATAATGATAATCTAAAAAATGTAAATAATTCTATAGGAAATATTTTTTTAAATAAAAAAAAAAACATGGTTATAGTAAGTTCAGACCTTAATCTTATATGTGCAAAAAAAATTGGTTTCAAGGGCTTTTTAAAAAATCTGATGCTGGACATCTTCTAAGCCTGGATTTCGTGAGAATCACCCATACCCATATACCTGAGAAAGAGTAAAATATGGTCTAATTTTCATTTTTGGTAAACTTTTCCTTTAATAGCTACATCATGAATGCATCTTCACCGCTACAGCTTCAACAAACCTGGAAAAGTGGACCGACATCCACGTCAAACCCGAGGTCTGCAAATCCAGTGGCGATGATTTTTGCCCCTCGATCATGACCATCCTGCCCCATTTTGGCCACAAGCAGACGGGGATTCCTGCCTTCATGCTTTTTAAACTGTACAACCCTACAAGACAAATAAGAGCTTACGTGCATTACAGTATTCATGCGGTGTACTCATGTTTCGGTCATACTGTCGAATGCATACTGCACACAAAACTGGCAAGAGCCTTTATGAATTTGCAAGCTCTATTTTTTAAATGCATGCTTTGGATAAAAGCGTCTGCTGAATGAATAAATGCATGTAAATGTAAAATATCCTAGACCACTAGTTGTCAGATTTTTTTTTGTTCATTTTACTTGTCAAGCGTACTGAAAGTGGTCAGTTCTCGGCCAATTTGATATTTGTGACATCATCAGCTAAAGTACAGCCTAAAGTTTCACGTGGGATAAAATGAGCAAAATTTATAGAAGAGAAATCTGTGAACTCTGACCTGTTGTGTGCCAGGGAGATCTCCTCATGTTCGCCGAACTCGCTGCGGTACGCTCCGCTCACCATACGCGTGCTGGCCTTATGCTCCCCGAAAACAGATTTCATGGCATCTGTGATCTCCCCCACCGAACATCTACAGAATCCAATCAAATCGTCACATAGTTAAATAGTATTTTGCAGCGCAATGCCATTATTTTATAGTGTGATTTTTTTATTCAGAGGAATAAAGTGGCAGAAAACCCTTTCCACATGTTCAAGGCAACTAACACACTGACTCAAAGTCATCCGGCCAAACTTTTAAAAGTTTATAATAAACTCAAAGGCTCAAACTGTCTATTAAAAACAACCCTGTTTTTGATGATAAAAGACATCACACTTTTTTGTGTGACCCTTCTGATTCAAACAGCAGTGCCTGCAGACAGTTTTTAATGGGGTGATAAGAGGGGTACAGTTGAAAAGTAATCACAGGCTAACTGGAAATGTAGCTGCAGATGTTTAAAAGTAATATTTGGCATCGGATGGAGGTTTATAAGTGAACCAATGTGATGTGAAAAATTAAAAGCTTATTAAAAAACTCACATAGGGAGACCTATTCTGGGGAAAATTTATTCTTATTTTGCTTTAAAGGGAAACTTCACCCATTTGCATTAAGCTTTGTATAGTAAGAAACCCAGTCATGTTTTTTAATGGTCATGCATAATTTCTTCAGTTGCCACTGAGACAGGAGAAATACAGATTTCAGTGTTGCACTTCCTTCTTTCAATGATGTAAAAATCATCATTTTGCATCAATGAAAGAAGGAAGTCCAATATCTTTGTTGAGGGAGTGAGACTACAAACACCCCTTTTCTCGGTCAAATAGGCACCAAATTCTAAATGTATGTTACATTTCCACTACAAATATGAAGCACTTTCAATAAAGATTAATGTTTCTACGGGTGAAATGCTCCTTTAAATGGAACCTCTATCTATCTCTCCATCCAGCCATCTGTCCTTCCATTTGTCTGTCTATCTATCTGTATCTTTATTTATCTATTCATCCATCCATTCATCCATCCATCATAGGTTTTTTACTTTTGCTAAAAATGTATCTGTCTATCTATCTGTCTGTCTCTTTATCTATGTATCTATCTGTCTGTCTGTCTGTCTATCTTTGTATCACTTTACATCCATCTATCTATCCATCCTCGTTCTCTTTTTCTATCTGTATGTCTCTTTATCTATCAATCTATTTGTCTCTTTATTAATTTGTCTGTTTATCTGTCTGTCTATCACTTTACATCCATCCAAGTTTTTTTTTACTTTTGCTAAATAAAATATGTATATGTCTATCCATCTGTCTGTCTGTCTCATTATCTATCAATCTATATGTCTCTTTACGAATTTGCCTGTTTAACTGTCTATCGGTCTCTTTCTCCATCCATCATCCATCCATCCATCCATCCGGCCTAGGTTTTTAGCTTTTGCTACAGAAAATATCTATCTATCCGTCTCTGTCTGTCTGTCTATCTTTCATTCTCTTTATCTGTCTGTCTGACTGTCTATCTAACATAATCTTTATCTGTCTGTCTGTCTATCATTCTCTTGTTCTGTCTGTCTGTCTATCTATCGGTCTCTTTATCTGTGTATCTGTCTATCTATCTAACATTCTCTTTATCTGTCTATCTGTCTCTTTATCTGTCTGTCTGTTTATCGGTCTCTTTGTCTGTCTATCTGTCTATCTATCATTTTCTTTATCTGTCTCTTTGTCTGTCTATCTGTCTCTTTATCTATCTGACTGTCTGTCTAACATTCTCTTTATCTGTCGGTCTGTCTGTCTGTCTGTCTATCATTCTCTTTGTCTGTCTATCTGTCGCTTTGTCTGTCTATCTATCATTCTCTTTATCTGTCTGTCTGTCATTCTCTTTATCTGTCTGTCTATCTGTCTCTTTGTCTGTCTATCTGTCGCTTTGTCTATCTATCTAACATTCTCTTTATCTGTCTGTCTGTCTGTCTGTCTATCATTCTCTTTATCTGTTTGTCTGTCTGTCTATCTATCAATCTCTTTATCTGTCTGTGTGTCTGTCTGTCTGTCTATCTATCTATTTAACATTCTCTTTATCTGTCTGTCTGTCTATCATTCTCTTTATCTGTCTGTCTGTCTGTCTGTCTATCATTCTCTTTATCTGTCTGTCTGTCTGTCTGTCTATCTGTCTCTTTGTCTGTCTGTCTGTCTGTCTGTCTGTATATAATTCTCTTTATCTGTCTGCCTGTCTATCTCTCATTCTCTTTATCTGTCCGTCTATCTGTCTGTCTCTTTGTCTATCTGACTGTCTGTCTCTTTATTTATCTATTTGTTTGTCTATCTGTCTCTTTATTAATGTGACTGTCTGTCTGTCAATCTATCACTTTACATCCATCTATCTATCCATCTATCCGTCTGTCCGTCCGTCCGTCCGTCCGTCCGTCCATCCAGCCTAGGTTTTTAACTTTGCTTTAGAAATATCTATCTGTCTCTGTCTGTCTGTCTGTCTGTCTGTCTGTCTGTCTGTCTGTCTGTCTGTCTGTCTGTCTGTCACTCTTTATCTGTCTGTCTGTCTGTCTGTCCGTCCATCCATCCATCCGGCCTAGGTTTTTAACTTATGCTGAATAAAAATATCTATCTATCTGTCTGTCTGTCTGTCTGTCTGTCTGTCTGTCTGTCTCTTTATCTATCTGTCTGTCACGTTTTCTACATAAAATCTTTCTGTGTGAAAAAATAAAACCCTGATATCTTTATATTGACTGAATAATATCATGTCAAAGATTGAATTAATGACTGAAATCCAGTGATACATGAAGCTTAATTAGTATCGATCAAGATGACTCTAAGTACCTGAATGAGTGGTGTATAAGTGGTGTAGAGAGGTTGTCATAGAAATAACAGACCTCAGAATGTCACAACTAACTAATCAGCATCAAGTATTGCAGAGAGCGGGTAAGATGTGATTAGAATGTGATATTCCAGTCTGTTTGAGATGTAAATCAGACGCACCGAGCTCTCGCAGCCTCCACAGCGAGCTCCAGCAGGTTACCGTCTCTGGTGCGTGAACAGCGTTCAATCGCAGTCAGGCATCTTTTCGCCGCCTCCGGGTCTCTGCTCTCTCTGACCTGTGATACAAACAACACGACCTCATTAGTGAAAGCAAACACTGACCAGGGAACATCGGAATAACTATGTTTTCCCATTAACACTAAACCAACACTGTGTGTTTCTTCTTACTCATACTGCATCACTGAGCAATCATATTATTTTCGAATGCCACATTAGTTGAGTTGCATAGTTCATTAAAAAGATGTTTAAAGTTGTATTTGCTAACATTAGTAAATGCATTAGCCAACAAAAACTAACAATGACGTTGATTAAAATGAGTTACAGTAATGCACAATGAACTAACATAAAGAACTCTATTGGCATTAACAAACATTAATAATGATTGATAAATGATAAAAAACTAGCTAATGCATTTACCACTGTTAATAAATACAACCTTATTGTAAAGTCTTACCAAGCACTTATTAAAGATGCTCTATAGATTAACTGTGTTGGCAACGTAAAGGTCATAGGTCATAAAATGCATAGCTTGAATGCACTGTAGCATCTTCCTAATGCATGTGAAATGTATAAATGATGTGACACGTTTAAAGGCATTTTGTTTATTTCACCTAAAGGAAAAAATAAAAAGCATGAAAAGCTTCATTGTCCTGACAGTCAGCATCTATGTGCAGGTCACATGACAGCACGAATCCTTCAAAAGCAGGCTTTTGTGTCTCTTCCAGAGCGAATCTCAGACAAGCCTGTTGCTTGCTGAAGTGCTGAACCATGTGAGAAGCCGTTCAGGGGCAAGTAATTGATAAATCACATCAAGACTTTCAGGCAGTAACAATTGGCTGACATGTCTGCCCTGCTCTATACTAACAGCCAGATAAATTGTTAGGTGACATCTGAATCCTGTGAATCCTTCGCAGGTGTTTTGGCCCCTGGTGTCTTCAATTTTGAACTCTTTCACAATATTTTAATTTTCTGAGATACTGATTTAGATATACATTTTGGATATAGCCAAAATCTTTAGCCAATGCGAGACTTCTGATGCTGTCTGAAAAGGAATGTGACAGCTAAAACCCATGTCTTGCATACGCCTGTGGGTAGCGGTTATTGAAGCATTTACTCCAGCTGCAGTCCACTCTTTGTGAACCTCCCCCATATTTTTGAATGGGTTTTGTTTCACAATCCTCTCCAGGGTGCGGTTATCCCTATTGTTTGTGCACTTTTTTCTACCACATCTTTTCCTTCCCTTCGCCTCTCTATTAATAAGCTTGGACACAGAGCTCTGTGAACAGCCAGACTCTATTGCAATGACCTTTTGTGTCTTGCCCTCCTTGTGCAAGGTGTCAAAGGTCATCTTTTGGACAACTGTCAAGTCAGCAGTCTTCCCCATGATTGTGTAGCTTACAGAACTTGACCATTTAACGGCCTTTACAGGTGTTTTGAGTGTTTTGGCACCAGGTGTCTTCAATATTGAGCCTCCCAACCACCCTAGCGGTGATCCATGATCGCCCCCTCATCTTTAAGAAACCAAAACATTTGTTATTTTCAATTAGGTATTTGTTCCAGGGATAAGTTTAGCAGCTAGTCAGGTCATTAAACAAACAGAGACCAGAAGTTAAGCTCTGCCCAAACGCGTAACAGCGACAACGCACGTGTGTGCAATGAAATCATATATATGCTGGAGTATCCCTTTAATATGTCACTCCTGGACAGTATTGGGACGACTGGCACTTTAGATTTTACATCATGCCATGTTTACATTTTACTTCAAACTACAGAGACATCACTTTTTCAAGTCTCATTACAATTCCTAAGGTGCCTTCCATCCAGCTGCTTTCATCAGTAAAAACTGATCTGAGGTCTATTACGTGGTGGTGGAGGGAGCCAAAAATGACCAGCAAATATCTGCACAACAGTGAACAGTCTTCACAACAAGAAACACAAATCACAGGAAACAATATGAACAATCTCTCCTTAGCATCACTGGCTGCACAATCTGTTCTGCAAAGAGAAGACACATTAACCATGAAAAAGAGAGGAATGAGGTCTTTTGCCTGCTCACCACAAATGATCATGCATTTCTGAAAACTCATGACATTCTCATGAAAAGTCTTTACTGGGAGAAATATAACCAGAAAATGCACAACATATGGTCATATTCAGAGAAAATAACTGTTAAGAATTGACTTTAGTCTTTCTTCTCTTTATGGGCATAAACTTTCACACAAAAAGGCTTAATATGGAACAAGCTAAACTAATAAAGATTTTGGGAAAGAAAATAAATACGTACAATATGAAGGACTTTTTATTAGGTTAGGGAAGTTTATTTATATAAGTTTTAGGAGTTTTAAAGCAAACAATTGTGTCTCTTTAAAGAGCACATATTGTCTGATTCACATTTTTAAATGTCCTTTGGTGTGTAAGTGTGTATTAGTACGTTAACAAAATGCAAAACGTACAAACCCCAAGGTAAATGATGACCCGAGTTATCGTCTCCAACGTAAATCTCTTTTCTTGGACTACAAAAACACACAGATTGTAGGCAACAGTTTACTTCGTGGGATTTATTTATGATAATTCCTCCCGTTTCAGACTTGTAAGCCTGTAAGTTAACTCCTGTTAGCAACTGAATCTTTCAAACATGGTAAGGAGCGTCACATTTCCTGCTGACGTCAGAGGTATGCAGGCCAATCAGGGACAAAGAGCTTTTCAAAGCCGTGCATTTCAAGAAGAGAGTGAAATCAGGAGCTAAAAAATGTACGGTATGTGGAAAGTAGGGATGACCCTGAATAGTCGAAGATTCGATGCATCGATAGAAGAAGCCTGATTCGACTACCAATCTCACAGTCGAATTGTCGCAGATGTGTTATGAAATGAGGATCATTCAATTTTGTCCGTATATGGGTGCACACATTATCTGATTTCACATATAACAGCTTTCTCACAATATATTAATATACTGCATATTATGATAATGCTGCAAATAATATGTGAAGTATAGCAGCTTTCAATAAATATTTTTAAAATGCGTTAATAAATCCAACAACCCCTGTGACCGGGCTACACGTCCATAAGAGGTTTCTATGTTAATAAACCATTGCCTCTTTGTTTCTACATTTAAAAGACAAAGCTGGCAAATTATATTATGCCTTTCGTTCTTTTAATAATTTCTATATTTTATTTTATTTTATTTATAAATCACTTTGGGTTATCTGATTTAACTATTTGGCTTGTGTTTTGTTTCCGTGCACTTGAGGCATTTTGCATATTTGTTCTTCACTTTGTTACTTCTGACCTTATTTTTTTTTATTGTATTTATTATAAACGTAAATTCTGATCTAATTTAAGTATGGTAATTTTGGATAGCTTTTCGTTGTATCGATGTTGCGCTATTGCGTGCTGGCCATGCTTGCGCATGTAATTTAGCCGAACGGGCTAGGTGCTCTGCGTCTCAAACTAAACATTAAAAAACGGATGTTTTTCGACGAGTATAAGTTTTTAAAATGTATTTAAAACAGAGTGGTTATATTGTCTATCTTAAAGTTAAACTACAAAACAGGTAAGCCGTTTTTTTTTTCGGTGATGAAACAGAAACTAGTATCTGCACCGAACCTTTTTCTGCCTGACACGAATGTCTTTCTTGTGATTTAATATTATGGTCAGTCGGTGTTCACTTTCAAATGATAGCAAAGAGATTCCTGAAATAAATAATATCATCCGGTCTTTCTGTATCTAAAGTTAATACAGAGATGATCAAAGTCAAAGCAAGCAAGCAGGTATTTCTGTGCTAAATAATAACGCGTAGTGTCTATAAAATCAATAATTTCAGTGTTTTTCTTGTTATAAATTAACGTTTAATGAATTGTATATAAAGATTAGTTTTTATCATTTACAGTCACAATCACAAATTATTTGTCATTTCTCATTTGTCGTTTTTTTTTGGTCATGACTGCTTTGACTGCTTTCTCCAAATTAAATAAAAACACTTAATTGTAGCCGGAGTTTCCAAGGCAGAATCACCTTTGTTATTTTTTTAGGTTTAGTTATCAAAATGTACTTTTGTATGATGTTCTGTAGATCGTGGCTTTAAAATGTTATGAGGAATAATTAAACAAATGTTGCCTTACATTTTACCTTAAAAAATATATATATAAATGCATCGTCAGTTTTGTCTTCGTTCATCACTTGAAAGACAGTTTTGGTCACTTTATCAGAAAGTGGTTTATGTGTGCTGCTTGTGAAAGAAAATAAAAGTTACCAATTTGTACCTGGTCTGGCCCCCTCCCAACCCATGCACACAAACATAGATGATTCGACTATAGGTCGACTATTGAAAGATTCGACAATTCTGATTCGAATATGTAAATCCTTAGTCGAGGACACCCCTAGTGAAAAGTAATGAGTTTTTTAACCATAAACCACGCAAACACATTGTATTATACCAAATACACAAAATAACATTGTTTTTAAGCAATTAAATAGATGCTCTTTAAGAGAAAACGCTTCCCTGTCAATGACAAGTTTTTATGGCAATCCGTATTTCCACTATTATCCACTAGATGGTGCACTTACTCAACTTATGCAACCCGGAAGCAACCCCTTACGTCAAACAGTTCAAACTCAGTGTATGTTTTGATCATCGCTCTGAACCGGAGGGCTTTCAAAAAACGAAATCTACCTACATTTGAGAAGTGATAAAAAGAGATCAAATGAAGGTAGGATAAAACAGAGGGTCTGTTTTTTCATTTGATATATTGTATGTTTATATATGAAGAGTTTCGTTGCAAAACTAAATAATATAATTCCAATTAATATAAATTTAACTGCAGTTGGTTTGTTTTGATTTAAACCTTCATAACTTAAAAAATACAGCTAAGTAGCACCATAAAACATCACGGAGTTATCTCGTTTTGCAACGAAACTCTTCATTTTTAAAGAAGAACATTTTCTGGAAGGCATTAAACTTTGTAAAAGTCATAAAACATGCTAGCGCTGACAACTTTTATTTAAACGCTGGCGTGGGAAAGAGTTAAATGCATGAGTTTGTTTTGTACAAAATTAGAAGCATGAAGACTGCTCTTGAGCAAAGCTGGAACGTCTGCACTTAAAAAAAAAATATTCCATTATGGGGTGAATCTGCATATTTAAACAAAAACCATACAGTTTCCTCTGACGCATGAAATAAGACCCATGAAAATCCATTTCAAGGCCTTCAACTATTCAGAATATGAATTCTTTCATCTTTCAAAACAATTTTGTTCTCCCCATCATTTTCATCTCCATAGAAATGGTTGATTTGTACTACAATCAATGATTATTAAATAGGATTTTCAAATAGCTTTACACGTAAATGACATCTGGAAACACAAAAAATAAATCACATGCCTTTATCAAAGCTTACCGACTCAATGCAGATGGCTGAAATGAATCTTTTTAAGTGTAAAAATAAATGTTCATATCCCAGCTTTAAAAAGCAGATTCAACTATAAGTGAGCAATTTGTAGGTTGTGACAGAAATGACACACTTCACTCTTCTTATGCAAACATTGGTATAACAATGATGATAAAGGTTAGGGTTAAATCATCAAGTAATTACACTTCATCTGTGTTTGAAGTGTACACAAGATTACACAGACTGCATGAGGAATAAAATAACAGGAGCTAAATAAAAGCTCTTGACTGTGATTAGGTAAGTTTATAAAAGCTTTAATGAGTCAGTAAGATTACGTCACTGTAGTCATGTAATGAACTTTAAACACACCGTAACTCATCACCGGAGGGAACTGACCTTCTTTAGCTTCTCTATTTGCTTGTTACGGACGGTTGTGTTGTCAATCGCCAGCACATCAACTGATTCTTCCTTCTCCAGACGATACTTGTTGACCCCTACAATGACCTCAGAGCCTAGAGAGAGAGAGAGAGAGAGAGAGAGAGAGAGAGAGAGAGAGAGAGAGAGAGAGAGAGAGAGAGAGAGAGAGAGAACATGAAGGAACTTCAGGGACCTATAAAAATACTAGACAACTTTGGGTTCAAATGGCCCATCACTATCTTTCAGCTGTCTTCACATGACCCTGAAGCTGTAGATAGAAAGAGCTTCTATCCATTTATCCATCCATCCTTTCATTCACCCTCCCTCCATCCATTTCTCGATGTATGGATCTATCTAGCTGTCTGACCGTCCATCCATCGTGAGACATCCATCCATCTCTCTATCTGTCTTTCAGTCTGTCGGCCTATATGTCTGTCTATTCAGCCATCTACACATCTCTCTTTATCCGTTCATCAATCCATCTGTTCATCCGTCCATCCATCCATCACTTTATAGTGACACATCTATCTGACTGTCTGTCTGTCTATTCATCCATCCATCCATGTCTTTATCAGTCTGTCAATCCATCCGTCCATCCATCCATCACTTTATTGTGAGGCATCTTTTTGTGTCTGTCTGCCTGCCAGTCTATCTGTCTCTCTATCCACTCTATCTGTCCATCCATTCATCTTCTCTATCCATCCATTAATCCAACAAGAGACAACCATCCCTCCATCCATCTATCAGTCTATCTATTTGTCTGTCTGTCTATTCATCCATCCTTTCATCCATCTCTCTTTATCAGTCTGTCAATCCATCCATCCACCGTGAGACATCATCCATTCATCCATCTACACTATTCATACATCAATCTATCGTGAGACATCAATCCATCCCCTCTATCTGTCTATCAATCTATCGGTCCATTAGTCGGTCTATCTATCTGTCTGTCTCTCTGTCTATTCATCCATCTCTCTTTATCCGTTCATCAAACCATCTGTTCACCCGTCCATCTATCACCCATCACTTTATTGTGACACATCTATCTGTCTGTATGTCTGTCTGTCTATTCATCCCTCCATCCATCCATCCATCCATCCATCCATCCATCTCTCTTTATCAGTCCGTAAACCCATCCATTTCTTCCATTAATCTCTCTTTATCAGTCCGTCAATCCATCCGTCCAACCATCAATCACTTTATTGTGAGACATCTATTTGTCTGTCTGTCTGTCTGTCTGTCTGTCTGTCTGTCTGTCGGACGACATCCATCCCTCCATCCATCTATCTGTCTATCAGTTGGCTATCTATTTGTCTGTCTGTCTATTCATCCATCCTTTCATCCATCTCTCTTTATCAGTCTGTAAACTCATCCATTTCTTCCATCAATCTCTCATCCATTTCTTCCATCAATCACTTTATTGTGAGACATCTATTTGTCTGTCTGTCTGTCTGTCGGACGACATCCATCCCTCCACCCATCTATCTGTCCATCAGTTGGTCTATCTATTTGTATGTCTGTCTATTCATCCATCCTTTCATCCATCTCTCTTTATCAGTCCGTCAATCCATCCATCCACCGTGAGACATCATCCATTCATCCATCTACACTATTCATACATCAATCTATCGTGAGACATCAATCCATCTCTCTATCTTTCTATCAATCTATCTGTCCATTAGTCGGTTTATCTATCTATCAATTCATCTCTCTATCTGTCTATCAATCTATCTGTCCATTAGTCGGTCTATCTATCTATCTGTCTATTCATCCATCTCTCTTTATCCGTTCATCAAACCATCTGTTCATCCGTCCATCTATCACCCATCAGTTTATTGTGACACATCTATCTGTCTGTCTGTCTACTCATCCATCCATCCATCCATCCATCCATCTCTCTTTATCAGTCCGTAAACCCATCCATTTCTTCCATCAATCTCTCTTTATCAGTCTGTCAATCCATCAGTCCATCCATCAATCACTTTATTGTGAGACCTCTATTTGTCTGTCTGTCTGCCGACATCCATCCCTCCACCCATCTATCTGTCTATCAGTCGGTCTATCTATTTGTCTGTCTGTCTATTCATCCATCCTTTCATCCATCAGTCCGTCAATCCATCCATCGTGAGACATCATCCATTCATCTATCTACACTATTCATACATCAATCTATCGTGAGACATCAATCCATCCCTCTATCTGTCTATCAATCTATCTGTCCATTAGTCGGTCTATCTATCTATCTGTCTCTCTGTCTATTCATCCATCTCTCTTTATCCGTTCATCAAACCATCTGTTCATCCGTCCATCTATCACCCATCACTTTATTGTGACACATCTATCTGTCTGTATGTCTGTCTGTCTATTCATCCATCCATCCATCCATCTCTCTTAATCAGTCCGTAAACCCATCCATTTCTTCCATCAATCTCTCTTTATCAGTCTGTCAATCCATCTGTCCATCCATCAATCACTTTATTGTGAGACATCTTTTTGTCTGTCTGTCTGTCGGACGACATCCATCCCTCCATCCATCTATCAGTCGCCTATCTATTTGTCTGTTTGTCTATTCATCCATCCTTTCATCCATCTCTCTTTATCAGTCTGTCAATCCATCCATCCACCATGAGACATCATCCATTCATCCATCTACACTATTCATACATCAATCTATCGTGAGACATCAATCCATCTCTCTATCTGTCTATCAATCTATCTGTCCATTAGACAGTCTATCTATCTGTCTGTCTCTATCCATTCATCCATCTCTCTTTATCAGTCCATCCATCCATCGTAAGACATCATCCATCTATCTATCTATCCATCCATCCATCCATCCATCCATCCATCCATCCATCCATCCATCCATCCATCCATCGTGAGACATCATCAAATAATCTATCTTCTCTATCCATCCATCAATCTATCGTGAGACATCCATTCAACCCTCTATCTGTCTATCAATCTATCTATCTATCAGTCGGTTGATCTATCGGTCTGTCTGTCTGTCTGCCTATTCATCAATCCATTCATCAATCAATCTCTCTTTATCAGTACGTCAATCTATCTATCCATCCGTCCATTGTGAGACATCATCTATCCATCCATCCATCCATCCATCCATCCATCCATCCATCCATCTATCCATCTATCTACGTTATCCATCCATCCATCTACTCCATCCATCCATCCATCGTGAGACATCAATCTATCCATCCCTCTATCTGTCTATCTATCCATCTATCGATTTATCAGTCAGTCTATCTATTTGTCTGTCTGTCTATTCATCCATCCATCTCTCTTTATCAGTCCGTCGATCCATCCATCCATCGTAAGACATCATCTATCCATTCATCCATCCATTGTGAGACATCAAACAATGTATCGTGAGACATCCATCCCTCCATCTGTCTATCAATCTATCTGTCTATCAATAGGTCTATCTATCTATCTGTCTGTCTATTCATCCATCTCTCTTTATCAGTCTGTCAGTCTGTCAATCTATCTATCTATCTATCTATCTATCTATCTATCTATCTATCTATCTATCTATCTATCTATCTATCTATCTATCTATCTATCTATTTTCTTAATTCTTTACATCATTTAGGATGATTTTATGTAGAAAACAGTAAATCACAAAAATCGACTAGCTGGGTTTTCACAGACAGGATGAGATTTCCTGTATCACTTGCTTCACACAGAGAACAGGTGCGGTATGTGCTTCTTTGCAGGTGCAGACAATCTGCTTTATTAATTCATTTAAACATTTCCTATCCTCTCAGGATTCAGGAGTACTCATTAAAGTGGCAAAAGTGTTTACCACAGTGTGATCTTTCCCAAATCAATCCACTTGCTGTAGGCATCTGTAAGGCCTACAGCTGTGAAGCATCTATAAGACATGTTTATGCATACATGCTTTGAGAAAAGGCCTCTAATTTAGACCAACTCCTAAAAATTTATTTTTAATAACTCTAAGCTTCAGGAAATAAAATGCAAATAAAATTATTACCAATGCATGTGTTGAAAGTGCATGTAAACAAATGATACATGCCTGACCCCTAGTGGTGGTGTTTATATATCTCAGTCAAAACTTATGTAAATTTGGTCATCATGTTTGATAGCAGGTATATGTATGTATAAACCCAGAAAGAAATGTCTTTTTTCCTGTTTTTACATAAAATCAACCTATATAATATAAAGAATATTGTGTGGAATTTCACAGACAGGGTCACAAAAAACATCAATCAAAACTGATGTGGACATCATGGCAGGTTTTAGGTTGTATTTGCCCAAATATTGAGCAGTCACATCTAAATTGTATATTAATTACACCTTCATATTTGTCCTAAAGCAAATATGACCCAGTGAGTAAACCAAAGGCGAGTGATATCTCCAAAAGATGTTATCTGAAAGCACTTGTACCAAGTGCATTGATGTGTGATGTCATAAGCAGAAACCTCAGGAGTCGAGCCGCTGTACTGAAGAAAGAGTTATAAACATACACCATCAGTCTGTCACTTCATTCATTTTGTCACAGTTATTTCTGTCATCCGTCTCCTCAACCACTCATCTGTGAACGCAAGGGCGTGGGAACAAAATGAAAAGTGGCGTGTTGGGCTCACGAATATTAATTGCTCATGAAAATCAAATAAACATAAAAGGCAGGCAAGTGTGCATGAGATGACTCAGGATGGGGGAATTGGTGAAATGTATTTAGTGACATGATGACAGAATTGGCCACATCATGACAGTTTCTAAGGCATCACCATTTGACCAATTGCTTGGGATGTCATCAGAAACATCATCTCATTTTAAGACTGTTCCCATAGCTTAATTGGTAAAGCATTGCATCAACAGCATGGAGGTCATGGGTTTGATTCCCAGGATCACAAATGCTGACAAAATATGTACTATAAAGCATTTGCCAAATGCATGCAAATCAATACTCTAATATATGCATGTGTATGAGAATCCTAGTGAGTATTTTCCCATGGATAGAAGTCAATTTGCATGCGGCTGATGATGTTTTACTTTAATACCTGAATCGATTCGTGCTTGTCTGCGGGCTGCACATTCCTCGATCCGCAGTTTGGGAATTCCTTCGGCCACGGCACGAGCCATCCCTCCCATCTCTTCAATCTCTGTGATGAACTGAAATAAAGCATATGCATATATAACAGACTTAAAGGGAACAAAGCACATTTTAATAAACCATCTCGTGTAGAGCCGTGGGAAGGGGTGCCGGCAAAGAAAACAACGCAGACAGGCACATCTAAACTATTTTAAAGTCAAGGTAATACAGTGAATACAAACTTTTCCAGCAACTATCCAAAACAACATACCAATGTCAAAATGATCACATTAGCTCACATTATTACTGTACATAAAGACATAAATAGCCTTCACATTTTGTCAAGTCAACATTAAAAAAATTATAATTTTCTAAACTTTTCTAGTTATGCACTTGACACGTATAAATGCAGGGCTAATTCAATTCTGCAAAATGAATTTTACATTATGCAGCTATCCCAGGGACATCTATTATTGAACACTGAATATGGTGCATAAATACTGAAAATGTGATAAAAGAAATAAGGCTTATAATCGCTCCAAACCTTGAGCGCTGAGTTGTATACGTCATCAGTGAGCGACTCCATCATGTAGGAGCCACCCCAGGGGTCAGCGACCTTCGGGATGCCCGACTCCTCCTGAATGATGATCTGGGTGTTTCGGGCGATACGGGCGCTTTTGATGGTGGGGAGACCCAAAGCCTCATCAAAGGAGTTTGTGTGCAAAGACTGCGTGCCACCGAATACAGCCGCCATGGCCTCGATCACAGTCCGGATCACATTGTTGTAAGGGTCCTGAGAAGCAGATGTGATAGATTTAATCCACACTATATTTTACAATGAAAAACATAGTATTTTTGTGATTACACAAGGCATTTTACTGCAAATGCACTGCCATTACAGTCGATCAGATTGGTGGAGACCAAACCTCATCAATGAGTTAGAGCTGTTGTCCATTATCTTTCATGGAAAGGGGACAAATGGTAGTTTTTCAGTCGCTTTGAGTGATGAAGGTACCTGTTCAGTCAGTGACCATCCAGACGTTTGGCAGTGAGTCCTCAGTAGAAGAGATTTTGAGTTTTTGGGCTGAAACTTCTCTTTGATGAGCGTGGCCCACAGTCGGCGTGCTGCCCTCAGCTTGGCGATTTCCATGTAAAAGTTCATGCCGATCCCCCAGAAGAAAGACAATCTAAGAAAAAGCATCATGTGAACAACTGTGCTCCTGTAGTTGTGGTAAAGCTCTGGCATTCCGGATGAAGTGCCCATATAAGGACTTCCACTGTACTTCCTGCACTCCCATATGTCAAAAAATACACTTCTCTGGCCAAAATATGTATTAAATATATGCTAAATACATTTTTTAGAAGGTAAAGCTTAATTAAATATATATTTTTTAATATATTTTTTAAAATTTGAAAATATATTAAGTTTAACCTTCATATATTAACATATATTTCAAAATATATTTCAGGGGCAACAAGTACATTTCTAACTTTACAACCCATATGGCAAAATATATATGGCCACATTTTATTATTAAGTATAAATTTGTGTCTATAAAATGTAAAATTATAAGTATATTTTTTCAGTTGAGCACCTTTTTAAACCTGTTATGTTTACCGGGTTTGTAACATACACAGGGCTCCAGACTAACTTTTTTCACTAGGAGCACAGTGGCCCCCAACTGAAAATTTTATGGGCGCAACCAGAAAATGTAGGGGCACACACCGTAAATCAACATGCTAACCAAATATTCACATTTCTACTAATTTCCACTGTATTACTAATAAATACTTTAATGATAGATGCAGAAAGTACAAGGTGTTTTTTCAAATTCAGTGACACATTTTATTGTGCACTTTTGGAAAAAAAGGTCAAATTTACTGGTTGCACATGTGCGACTGGATGTAAAATTCAGTGGCACACTCTCAAATTTTAGGGGCAAAATGCCACCATTTGGGGGCAGTCTGGAGCCCTGATACAACGTATATAAAAATATATTTCAGCACATATTTTTTTATATATTTTGATTTATTATTTATATTTTATTTGAATATATAATATTTTCGTTTATTATTTTGAAATATTTTATAAATTATATTTGACAAATATATACTTTTGCCTTATGTGCTGCTCACGAAACAGATTCAGTAGTTGAATAAAACGTTCCAAAACTTGTACCAACCCAACGAAGTGCATTTGTCTATGTTTAGCTTGAAGAATCAAACTCTTGTTACTAAGTCATAATGCATGACTCCCCCTTAAAGGTTTCATCAACCAATTTCAGAGCTTACCTGGGTGCAAACTCATCAATGGTGAGTCCAGCCTTCAGACCCGTTCTGCAGTATTCAAGTCCATTGGCTATAGTGTAGGCCAACTCCAAGATAGCATCAGCACCGGCCTCCTGTATGTGATATCCGCTGATGGATATAGAATTAAATTTGGGCATATTCTGTAGAAAGAAAATAAAACATGTTATATTCTTGAGAGATAAAGAATAATGTGTGACACTATCTGGTTGACTTTACTGATTAATGACAGTAAAAAAAAAAACAAGTTGTATTAATCTTACTGTTCTGGGTTCAGATATATGGAAGCCCATTTCCCCCACATAAGAAAATCATAATTATGAGATAAAAAGTCAAAATTTTTAAAAGTCAAATTTAAAGTCATTTTCAAGTCATCTCTTACTTTATAAGTCCTAATTTCGACTTTTACCAGAGCAAGATTTTTTTCTTATGTGGCGGAAATGGGCTTCCATACAGATATTAAACCATGTCTTAGATAAAAAGCTAATAATAACAAAATTATTCATTAGAGAGAAAGTGCACAGAAGAATAAAACAAAGAATTACCTTTGAGGTATATGCGAAAATATCTGCGATGACGTGCATTGAAGGTTCAGGAGGGAATATGTAGGTGTTTCGCACCATGAACTCTTTAAGTATGTCGTTCTGGATGGTACCGGTCAATTTCTCCTTGGGCACGCCTTGCTCTTCTCCGGTCACGATGAACATGGCTAGGATGGGAAGGACAGCTCCGTTCATCGTCATGGAAACAGACATCCTCTCCAGCGGTATTCCGTCGAACAGAAGTTTGGTATCCTCCACCGTATCGATAGCTACACCCGCCATCCCCACATCCCCATGGACTCTGGGATTGTCCGAATCATAACCTCTGTGTGTCGGGAGGTCAAAGGCCACCGAAAGACCTTGCTGACCCGCTGTGAGGACAAAGAGTTCAACAAACATCTCAATAAACTCTATACTCTATGCCACTTTAATAAACATGTAAATGATGCCATACCTTTAATATTATCCCTGTAAAACTTATTGCTCTCCTCTACAGTGCTGAATCCAGCATACTGTCTGATGGTCCAAGGTCTGTAGGTGTACATGGTAGGGTACGGCCCACGGGTGTAGGGGTGAACTCCAGGTAGTTCATCTTTGACCTCGGCAGTGTCCGCCTGCGTGTACACAGGTTTAATAGAGATGCCCTCTGGGGTCTTCCAGATCAGATCTTCTGGATTTTTCCCTTTCAGCTGTTTTCTGGCCAGGTTGGCCCACCCCTCATGTATTTTCACTCCGTCCTGGTGTGGGGCGGCTGTATGAAACCGTCTAGGATGGTGCTGTGGATCAACTGTCGCAGATACAGATGCTCCAAGCAGCCGGCTGGTGGCCAAAGATGCGCATGCCTTCCGTGCAGTCAGCATGTTGTGTGCATTAAGTTTATTTACTCATGGGTAGCTGAAAAAGACATAGACAGTTAAGCAGCTAAAGTTTTTGACTTTTAAACACATAGATGGACTGTTATGAAGAAACGCTCCAGACAAACCCTTGCAAAAATATACAATAGTTTTACTACAGTAAAATAGTTTCATTAAGGTATTTGTGGTAAAACCATAGAAACCACAAATTTAGCACGGTCATCAAATTCACAATGTTATATGTCACTGGTCATCACATTCACAACGTTATATGTCAGTGATCATCTGATCTGATCATCACATTTATAGGAGCAGTTTCCAAGACAGGGCTTAAGCCTAGTCCCAGACTAATTTAAATGTTAGTGTTGTCTTGATCGAAAACAACTTGCTCCGACATTTCCTAAAACTTATCAGTGCGAGTGCTGTATCTCAAGATGCAGACCAATAATGTTGCTTTATAAATTATGTTTTTAAAAATTACTTGTATATCCTAATTTACCTACGGCCTAGTCCTGGTTTAAGATAATCCCTGTCCGGGAAACTATCCCATAATGTTATATATCACTGATCATCACATCCACAACCTTATACATCACTGAACCGATCATCAAAGTTATAATGTAATATGCCATTGGTAATCACATCCACAACCATATACATCACTGGTCATCACATTTACAATGTTATATGTCACAGTCATCACATTCACAAAGTTATATGTTAGTGGTCATCACATTCACAACATTATATGTCAGTGATCATCATATTAACAATGTTATATTTCAGTGATCATCACATGCAAAACGTTATGTCATTGATCATCACATGCAAAACGTTATATGTCATTGATCATCACATTCACAACATTATATGTCAGTGATCATCACATTAACAATGTTATATTTCAGTGGTCATCACATTCACAACGTTATATGTCATTGATCATCACATTCACAACATTATATGTCAGTGATCATCACATTAACAATGTTATATTTCAGTGGTCATCACATTCACAACGTTATATGTCAGTGATCATCACATGCAAAACGTTATATGTCATTGATCATCACATTAACGTTATATGTCAGTGATCATCACATTAACAATGTTATATTTCAGTGGTCATCACATTCACAACGTTATATGTCAGTGATCATCACATGCAAAACGTTATATGTCATTGATCATCACAACCAAAACGTTATATGTCATTGATCATCACATTCACAACGTTATATGTCAGTGATCATCACATGCAAAACGTTATATGTCATTGATCTTCACATTCACAACGTTATATGTCAGTGATCATCACATTTATAACGTTATATGTCACTGGTCATCACATTTACAGTGTTATATGTCCCTAGTGATCACATTCACAATGTTCTAAGTCACAGTCATCACATTCACAAAGTTATATGTCATTGATCATCACATTTATAACGTTATATGTCACTGGTCATCACATTTACAATGTTATATGTCACTGCCCTACTGAAAAATCCAGCTAAGACCAGCATAAGCTGGTGAGCTGGTTTTAGCTGGTCCCCCGGCTTGGTTTTAGTTGGTATTGTTGGTGTTGTAGCAAGCTGGTCTAGCTGTGTTTTGGTCACTTTTTAAGCTGGTCTAGCTGGCTTTGCCAGTCTGGGAGGACCAGTTTAGACCAGCTAGTGCCACCTTAAACCAGCTAAAACCAGCTAGCAGCTTATGCTAGTCTTTGCTGGATTTGTCAGTAGGGTAGTCATCACATTCACAACGTTATATGTCAGTGATCATCACATTCACAACGTTATATCTCGGTGATCATCACATTCACAACGTTGTGTGTTACCAGTCATCACATTTGTAACATTATATGTAGCTGATCATCACATTAATAACGTTATATGTCACTGTTCACCATATTAATAACGTTATATGTAACTGTTTACCATATTTATAACGTACATGTCACTGTTTACCACATTTATAACGTTATATGTAACTGATCATCACATTTATAACGATATGTCTCACTGGTAAGCAAACCTTTCACTTTTAAGAAGTAAAGTTATGGTAGTGCTGTTTAGCAGTGTATTTTTACAATGTGGTTAAAATCATCTGCATGATAACAATAAATATTCAATCAAGGACGATGCACGACGAAATCTTTTATACGAGCCTCTGACGCGTTAACGTGCTTTTAAAATAAACCATTTAATAAAGGAAATAATAATAATTTCTGACCTTGCGTGCGTCTGTTTTGTCAGCGCCACTGACAGGCGTGTTGCGCTCCAGCCAATCACGTTTAACAACAAACCGACATTACCCAATCAGGGTCAGGATAACGCAACTCTGACCCGGATGTACAGCATTTATATAAGCACGGGTGAGGTCAGGTTTTGAAACAAACGTTCCGGTATTTATTTATTTTTTAATTGTTGAATTAATATTCTGCTTATTTTTACATTTTGTTCATTTTTTATTGTTTTAATGTTGCCAGGACAGGTAAAATTGATACAAGATGTAAAATTAAATTACGTGTTTTTTTTTAACAGAGCTAGAAAATTAGATGTCATGGATTCATCACGTCACCGTGCGTCCCGCAGATGGCGACATATCTCACTTCTGTTGTGATATGTGAGGACATATTTTACCCAACCTGTTCATGAAGGCACAACAGTAGTCTTTTTTATGTCTTTTGACAAAGATGATTTTTTTTAACATCCTTATGCTAAGAAAATATGATATATAAAAATCTAAGTATTTAAAAATAAAACCAACATTATGGTAAACACACACATATAAAAATTAATTTCACAACAAGTTTAATTCTTATACAAACCATGAATGTAATGAAATGCAATGAACCTTTTCACTTTAATAGAAGAAAATGATTTACCAAAAATGTCCTTATTATTATTATTTTTAATTTAATGTAGGCTATGCATTGCACCTGTTCCTACTGTTCTAATGCAAAGATGTGTTGCCATAAAGTAGTTTCCTATTCCTGTTCCTGGAGGGAATCATCACTACTTATTATAGTTTATCTAAAACTCTTGTCCGGGGAAAGGAAACAGATGATGTCATGATTATGTCATTATTTTCATTTATTCATTCATCATTAACAGACACACACCAGCACAAGATTCAAAGAGTTAAAATATATTTATTAAGTTCAAGCTGAAAAAAAAAGTTTATAGAAGCCAAAGCACTCCACGGTACATATTTCAGTTGTTACACATCTCATTTTTGTAGATTGAGACTTGCAGAAATGTTTATAAGGGATATAATCAAATATAAAATATATAGTAAATACAGTAACATTATCATTTATTCATTTGCATTCAGCAGGATATACTTTTATCAAAAGTGGCAATGCTGACAGTAGTTGTTAATGCCCCTCAGAATTATAACCTATTATACCTTACTGTTAAATCCTAAACCTACTCACTTTTAGTAAGGCTGTGAATTCGGTATGGTATAATTTAAAATACGGATTAAATGATTGCATTACATTTACAAATGTTTTTGAAATGTGACCTAGAATTAAAAGAGCATGCTGTTTGTAAAGAAAAGGTAACACGCTGCTTTTTTTGGCAAAGAACAGAAAATGATGTTGATGAAGAAGATGACTGTTTATATGGGGCTTGTGTTTCTCCTCTGACATGTACAAGCTAATGATTCATTCCAGTTTGAGCAGCTCTACATCAAATATAAGGGTGGCGTTGGGGGGAATGACGCCAGGGTGACCTGTGGCACCATAAGCCATATCTGGGGTGCAGGTGATCTTCGCCCTTTGACCCAAACTCATCTGAATTAAGACAAAAAAACACTTAAAACAAAGACAATAAATACCACACAATAATGTAATGCGATTCAGCATGCTTATTTTATGAGCTTTGTGATTTGAGACTCAGTTACTTGTGCTACGCCTTCCTCCCAGCCCTTGATAACTTCCTGTCGGCCGATCTTGAATTTAAAAGGTTTGTTTCTGTCTCGTGATGAGTCAAACTTTTTGCCATTCTGCAGCATTCCTGCAAAATATTTATAAAAAAAATGTATGCAATTAGACTGTATGCGAGTAACTTTATGTCTATGATCTCTTACGAGGAATATGATAAAAATATGCACATAAAGTATCTTATCAATATTTGGTTGCCTCCTAGTAAAAAATAATGCATGCATGCAAACAATGTTTATAATCTGGCACACAAACAGTCAGTGATAATAAAATTATTTATTTTTCAGTTGTCATATATTATTAGCATTAATTTGGGCGATGTTGGGTTTTGGTTTAAATTCCTAATGTCTTGGTAATATCAAAGATAATGGATATAACATTGAGCACTGCTGTTACTGTCAATGCAAAGCTCAACATGTCCTCTCTGGCACCTACAATTTAAAGGACCAATCATCAATCGATAAAGACTGAGAATTCTTGGAGGGAGGGGCTCGCTTACGGCACATTCACATGGGGCGTCAGCGTTAACGCTTCCCATTCCCTTTTAATGGGTGATGTCATGTGTTGCCGAACTGAATTGTGGATCAGTCGGTGCCGCGTCAGTGCCATTGCTCGCGGCAGAAGTTGAACATTTCAAGCGGCAACGCGTGCGTCAGCCAATCAGATCGCCTTATGCAAATAAGCTAGGCAGAGCCAGCCAATTACGTTTATGGAAGAACGGAGCATGTGTAGCGGCCACTGTGATTGGCTGTTGGCCACGATTCAGACAAGCCTTCCGTTAAGCGTTAACGCTTACGCTCCGTGTGAATGCGCCGTTAGCGATTTGTGCGAGTAGATTACATACAAAATCAATGCAAAGGCGCGAATAGATGTGAACCTGCTTGGGGCGATACTAGAGCTGCACGATTCTGTATAAAATGAGAATCACAATTCTTTTGCTTAAAATAAAGATCACGATTCTCTCACAATTCTCAAGAACTTTGTTCATTTTAAAGACGTACAACCCCTGAACATTAGTTTAACATTAGTTTTTACAGGTGCAAATTAATTATCATTCTGAAAGTTTCAGATAAGTGTATAATCTTTTAATTCAGCTAATGTTAATTGTAGAGTGATTATGCATTCATTTTACTTAAAGAATGAAAAATATACATTTTAAGTAGCCTAAATAAAAAAATGAATACGTTTTGGTGCCAATGAATCGTAGAAATGCTGGATTAAGATCGTTTGGGCTGTTGAATCGAGATCACAATCTTTTATCGATTAATCGTGCAGCTCTAGTCGATGCGAATGATGCAAATTGCGTGGCGTGAATGCCGCTAAAACATAACCTATTCGCCTCAAACGCATCTTTGCACAAGTTGAAAATATTGAACTGAAGCGACAAATTAGCAGGACACAAAATTAAATACCGCGAGTAATCCAGAGCGAGGAACGCTTTGCTTCGCGTTTGGTGTGTCCACAGCATAATGGGGTGTACACACCAAATGCAAATTCAACGATTTGCACGAGCAGATTACACACAAAGTCAATGCAAAGACACGAATAGACAAGAACTAATGACGTGAATTGGCGATGCGTTAGCCGCGAAAACACGCTATTTGGCATTAAACGCGTCTTCTTGAGCGAAAAATTAGCATGACACGTACTAAAATCCTGCGAGTAATCCAGAGCGAGGAATGCAATGCTTCACGTTTGGTGTGTATGCAGCATAAGAGCATAAGTTATTCCCTACTGCTGTAGTCCACAAAGAACAAATGTTAACACAAATGAACAATAAGAACTACACTTGTATAATAAGTTGTGGGTGAGTTGCCAGGTTACTTTATAAATAGTTGTTTTGCCGTTGCTAAGGTGTTATGGGAGACAAAATACATGCCTTAGTTCCTAACCCTCATATTAAGATGAGATAATAATGTGCTAACACCGCTAATCTACAGACCTCTTATCAGACCACCATTAGACAAAAAATGTGGCAAACAAGCTCCCACGCTTAAACTAGACACAGTAATTGCAGATACCAGTACAAGAGCTTCCAGAGACATCATTTTAAGAACAGACAGAGACCAATCACTTTCCATAGTAGTATGCAAAAATGAGTATGTGAGTCTAGTAGTATGTCTGAATTCATAGTATGAGCTAACACTTCCGGCTAGATTATCAAGTGTTCATTCGATGGACACTTTACTATCCCGTGTCAACAAGGCTACTGAATTTCCTAACTGAAACCTAATCCACTAGCAGTATATACAACATTTAACTCCTTCAGTTCAGTTTGTTATGCATCCACTTAGACTTTAAGTAAGCAAGGAGTGGTTTGCTAACACACAGCTGAGCCAATGAAGAAAACGACTCGGTCGAAATCTCCTGTGCAATCTAAGCTCTTTTGATCCAAATGAACAAGAGGAATGAAATAGGAAACATTGGCCTAATTCGCCGGATTATTCGGCTGGTTTAAGTAGGTCACCTTTCGCCTCTGTCTATATCAGGGGAAAGAGAGCAGAAGAAGAGGAAGGCGCTCACAAAAAACAATCAAGTTAACCATGACTAAATATAAGCCCACGTATAAACGGTTTCAGCAGTACAACATAAACAAGCGGCTTTCGTGGTCAACACGTAACTTCCGGTAAACTCCGCTAAGAATAAATAACAACAAAGTCCTTTTAAAGTAGTTTATTTATATAACAAGCAAAATAAACAACATGTAGATTAGCTAGTAAACCAAAACATTTGTTATTATCGACAAGGTATTTGTTGAAGAGTTCAGTTTCAGCAACTAGTCAGACCATTAAACAAACAGAAACCAGAAGTAAAGTTCGGACCAGACGCGTAATCGTGTCACCGCACGTGCATCCGATGAAACGGTCGATAGACGAATGCAAAATAATGCTGCCACATAACCGATTTTGTAAGTTTGAGTAACAATAATTTTTAATTGTTTGCCTTTTAAACATCTATACAGCAGATACATAAAATAACTGGTAACACTGGTAACCACATGGATTCGTTTTTAATGGATGGATGTGCTTTTTTTGAGCTTTAAAAGTGGTCACTATTCAACGCCATTATAAAGCTGAAAAGAGCCATGACATTATTTAAAGGTGCCATAGAATGTAAAACTGTACCAAAGCATAGATGCGAAAGTTTAATGCATTTTAGGAAGGATTGTTCCAGTGCACCTATGCAGCCATTGTGGGGGTGGGTGATACCACAGAAACCGAAAATTCTCGGGCCAGCAGTATATGTCCACATTTCAGTCAAAACCATTCTATTTCATCATAAACAATCTGAAAACAGGGCTTTAAGTGTAAAATACCGAACTTGTCCTTTAAACACGATTGTTTCCTCCTTTTTATGTAAACCTCATGCATCCAAAAGACCGCTGGATAACAGCCCAATGTCAACATAACACTTAATTTAACTATGTTATGGAGCCCCTAAGGGGACATGGAGAAAAAATTAAATAAAGTTTAGTTTCATGTGCTCACGTGAAACTTTCATGTGCAGTATTTTTAAAGTTTAGTTTTGTGTGCTCACGTGAAGCTATCGCGCGAGCAGGTGAAGCTATCGAGCAAGCACGTGAAAGCGAAAGTTTAATGTGCGCGCGATTGTTTCACGGGAGCACACGATAGTTTTACGCGAGCATGCGAAACTAAACTTTATTTTTTTTACTCCAATGTCACCTTAGGGGTTCGGTACAATGTTGTTACAATGCTAAAAAACATTGTTGTGATTGCGGAGTTAACACTTTATGTTAGTAAATGCTATATGCTAACCATAGACTGGAAAAAAAGTGGACGACGCCCGTTCACTATCTTCCATTGGTGAAAAGTGAAGCCGATACGGTGGTGACATCTTGAGTCTGCACAGTAACGTTTTCGGGACCAGTCCTGCGCAGTAGTGAGCAGGAAGTAAAGCCGCAAAATCAAGGCCCCGCCCTCGCAGAATGCACATATCACAGCTGTCAATCATGACATGACACCACCGTTTTTATAGTATTAAATAACTAACTAAAAACAAACTTATATTAAAAACAAACACTTGAATTTATATCAGCGTGATAACTACAGTAAATGACAGAAACCAGCTTCGGAAAAAAGATAACTGAAGTGTAACTAAATTGTTTAGTTGGTCTCAAGTCCCATTGAATAACATATGACCTATACTGGGACCAGTCACTGGGGGGTGATCGAGACGTTTTGCCTTCACTTTTCAGGGTTTGTACGGCACGTTTGATGCTAACGTTTAGACTGAAGTTCTACTATTGTCGTTACTAGAGATCGACCGATACTCATTTTTTCAAACCGATGCCGATAACAAATATTTGGAGGCTTATGTGCCCGATAACCGATATGCTGAACCGATTTTTATTTACTGTTATACTTCTGTTTTTGACATAATAATTACTACACTACTGAACTGAACAAACCCTTATAATAATAATCATTATCACAATCACTCCCTCTTTGCATACAAAGTCATAAATAGAGGGGTCTGAAAGAGTGAAGAATAATATTAATTTAATGAATAATGTAGAAACTATATTCCCAATACATGGACTATTCCAAACACCCCTATCATTTCGTCAGAAATGGACTGATCCAAAGTTCGCGCTCCGGTTTTCAGGTAACAGAGCGGGAGAGAGAGAAAAGTATAGCGGAGTTGGCTGCTTGTTATACATAGTTTATAGAGTAAAACAGGTGGATTAAGTGCCTTTTTTGGGATATAATATCGTTGTTTTGACCAGCAACCTGAGCCTTCAGCAATCCAACCAGTAGTTAGCAAAGAGATTTTACAAATAATATCACTGACTGGAATACTACATTCAGGAAAGAAACAAACAAAACGGCTTATATATCATCAAATTTCTTAACTGGTAACATTATTTGATTTCAGAATAATTAATATTTAGTTGTTTTAGCTTATGAAATGTCTGTAGACAGGGCTGTTTATCTATGCATTTACTCGCGCATTAACTGTATTAAACTGTGACCGCTTGCGGAGGTAATAAATAATTAATTAATATCCAGAGACATTTATTTAGATATTTTAGCAAAATAATGTTTATCTGGTAAAT
The DNA here is from genome assembly GCF_030506205.2 of Paramisgurnus dabryanus. Taxonomy (NCBI): domain Eukaryota; kingdom Metazoa; phylum Chordata; class Actinopteri; order Cypriniformes; family Cobitidae; genus Paramisgurnus; species Paramisgurnus dabryanus. The sequence continues at coordinate 6,905,391 of NC_133348.1, forward strand.
GTTAATAGGGTAAATCTTGTTAAAAGTGGTAGATGTGCTTTAGCCTCCGGTAAGTGATCAGCAATATGAACGTGATTTTACGATGCTAATGATAAGCATAAATAACAGAAAAACGAATTTAATTTAGCGTTTTTAATTCCACAAAGCATTAATTCATGGCTGTTTTATTCATGCAAAGCTACGTCGTTATTGGGACCGGATTTTATGGATCAGCCAGCGTGACTCTGTGAGTTCGTCTCTATTCTTGGACAAGCTGCACACATTGCTTTTAATATATCAACTTATTTAACATAACATACATTAATGCACAAATAAGCTGTGCTATAAATGCCTCATATGCAAAGTAAGTATACTCAAAGTCCTTTTAATAAAGTCGCGTCACTCCGCCGTCATATTTGCTGTGCACGCTGCTGCTACTTTGAGCTCCTCTCCTCAGATGCGTCCAGCACGCAATTTTCTTGTTTATCGGTCAATCCGATATTACAAAACAGATATCCGATCATCGGAAAATGCTCAAATATCGGGGAAAATATCGGAAAACAGATATATCGGTCGATCTCTAGTCGTTACATTTACATTTTGCAGGTCCATACTTAAAAAACACAAACTTACCACCCAGAAACATCCATTAACAATCTCCAAACAATTAGTTGTTCCTCAAATTCTGTATCTTCATCTGATACAGGCTCAAACATAAGGTCTGTTTACACACACAGAGCTACTGAAGGAGCTGCTCTGAGAAACAGCCAATCAGAGCAGAGCTCAACATTATTATTCATGACCCTACCAAATAAGGTAATAATAGATCATTTCATTCTACAGTAGGGCAAATCATAGGGTTGACAATGGACATATAAAACCGTCTCTGTATAATTTTTGCACTTAATAAAGCCACATACCATCTATGTAGATATCAGAGAACAATTTAACAGATTATTTCAATGCATTCTTGAGCACCTTTAATATAACTTTTTAACATTTTGAGGTGAACTATCCCTTTAGGTCTTCATAATATCAGTTGATTGTTATCAATAATATTATACCCATCTTTCCACCAAACACCACTTTATTATCCTATAAATCAGATTATCAAATTCCCATTAACTGCATGAATCACTCTTTTAATTATTTTAGTATTGACAAATTGTGTCCAGCCAAAAGTATTTACTCCTTACAGTTCATAGTGAGTGAAATACAGTGAGATCACTTCTGTCCAGTATTAACTTTCACTCCCTGGGTTTAAAAGGAGCTGGGACTTCCAGGAAAGGCTGTGCGCCGAGATATCTACAGACTGGGATCCGATCCAAAATCCATTTTAAAGTTTATCATAGCAGCTTGTTGTACTACAAGGACATACTAATGCTCACTTGTAAACGAATTAACATAACTAACTAACTTATGCTCTAACAAACCTCTAAACACCAGGGAAACTTTTTTAGTAAAGTTGTAAACACAGAGGCTCCTCATTTTCTGAGATTACCATCTGCGCCTGGTTGGGTGGATCTCGTCTCCGACTGATGGATGTGGTGGGGGTCTGTCTGATCCATTGACCGGCTTCAATGGAAAATCTATCTGAGGTCATTCTTGGTCCCAGTGTGAGAGACCGGTGGGAAAGAGTTTAAATCCGGAGAGCAGGAGGAGACCCGGAGGCTATTTATACCTCTCCTACAATATCCGTCTGAGAGCCGGTGGTGGTCGCTTTCTCAGCGACAAATTTTATCGGACACACACGGTGTCTACGTGCAATTTTAGCTCAAAAACATGAGAGAGATCACGTATGACACGTCACGTGTCATCAAAGGATCAGCTCTAAATAAAGAAAACTCTAAATGGCACAAAAATCAAATAAATAAATTTTATGGTTTCTGGCTATAAAAATACATTTTTGTGCACTTTTCTTGTTTGTGCAAATAATATTGGGACTCACTTTATACATTGCGTCTTTCATACTATAGCCTGATTATGGCACAGGCTGCTCATTCACAGAAACTCTTGGCTGCATCCCAATTCACATATACTATCCACACTACATAGTGTGCAAGAATATCATAGAAGTGTTCGGGTACATTTAGGTTTAAAATAGCTAAATTAATTAATCTATGACATGAACCCAAGAATTTTTTGACCAAGTGCTCACACTAAAGTCAATGTGTAAGGAATATGCTCATATTAGTTGATCTTACATCTCTGTCAGTGCCTTGGAATCCCTTCTCAGGGTTCGTGAAACTGGACACCTACTGTACAGTGAGCTTCGGATCCGGCAAGTCCACCATAGTCAAATCTAGCAATAGCGAGGGTCTCTCTTCAAAAACCATTTGGATATAATGTTGTCATTGTTATTTATAGAGCAGACAGTCACATGAGGTCTGATAATAAACCTCAGGAGATCCAGCAGGATTGGACTAATTGATTTGTTCTGCTCGACTGGGTCAGAGACAGTTAGGTATGGAATGCATTGAGGAACATTGTGGGGTGTGTGTGTTTGGTGGGGGGGCTCAATGCTAATTCGGGCATGAGCCTGTGATAAAATCCATCCTGTTTCGCTTGGCTCACAATCATTACTGCTAATAACATTAAAACAGGAATAATGTTATTATATTACACTCTGAAATGACTGTCTGGATATTAAGACGGCTTTATAGTAGTGCACTTCCAGTACTTTCAGAGAAGTCTTTATCATAGACGGTTTCAGCAGTAACAACATAAACAAGCGGCTTTCGTGGTCAACACGTAACTTCCGGTAAACTCCGCTAAGAATAAATAACAACAAAGTACTTTAAACGTAGTTTATTTATATAACAAGCAAAATAAACAACACGTAGATTACCTAGGAAACCAAAACATTTGTTATTTTCGACGAGGAATTTGTTTAAGAGTTCAGTTTAGCAACTATTCAAAAAACCGAAACAGGAAGTAAAGTTCGGACCAGACGTGTATCGCATCACTGCATGTGCGTCCGATGAAACCGACTATATAGTCTTTATCATCTAGTCACAACATTACTTCAAAACATTACTACACAAAACTACTACAAAGTAATATAAAGAGCTACACAACATTACTACAGAAGATTACTATACAAAACTAATACACACAGTTGTACACAAACCTACTACATTATACTGAACAATACTATAGAAAACTACAACACACAGTAATACAAAACACTACTATACAACAATACTACTGAACATTACAATACAAAGCTACCACACACACAGTATTTCACAACCCTACTACACATCGTTACTATTGAACAATGCTATAGAAAATTGCTACACACAGTGATACACAATGCTACTATACAACAATACTACTATTACTACTACACACACACACACACACACACACACACACACACACACACACACACACACACACACACACAGTAATGCAAAATGCTACTACACAACATTCCTACAAAACATTACTATACAAAACTGCTACACACAGAAGTACACAACCCTACTTCATTATACTGAACAATACTATAGAAAACTGCTACACACAGTAATACAAAACACTACTATGCAACCATACTACTGAACAATACAATACAAAGCTACCATACACACACAGTACTACACAACCCTACTACACAACATTACTATTGAATAATACAATACAAAACTGATACACAATACAACAATACTACTGAACAATACAATACAAAGCTACCACACACACACACACACACACACACACACACACACACACACACACACACACAGTATTTCACAACCCTACTACTATTGAAAAACAGTACTACAAACATTACCATACAAAACAACTAAACAAAGTAAATACACAATGCTACTATACAAAATTACTACACAATATTACTAAAGAAGATTACTATTGAACAATAGTATACAAAACTACTACACACAGTAATGCACAATGCTACTACACAACATTCCTACCAAACATTACTATACAACTCTAATACACCGTAGTACACAACACTACTACACTACATTATACTGAACAATACTATAGAAAACTACTACACACGGTAATACAAAACACTACTATACAACAATACTACTGAACATTACAATACAAAGCTACCACACACACAGACAGTATTTCACAACCCTACTACACATCATAACTATTGAACAATGCTATAGAAAACTGCTACACACAGTGATACACAATGCTACTATACAACAAAACTACCGAACAATACTATACAAAACACTATACCCCCCCACACACAGTATTACACAACCCTACTACACAACATTACTATACAAAATGACTACGCACAGTACATACACAATGCTACTATACAACAATACTATACTGGACAATACTATACAAAACACTATACCCCCCCACACACAGTATTACACAACCCTACTACACAACATTACTATACAAAATGACTACACACAGTACATACACAATGCTGCTTTACAACAATACTATACTGGACAATACTATACAAAACACTATACCCCCCCACACACAGTATTACACAACCCTACTACACAACATTACTATACAAAATGACTACACACAGTAAATACACAACACTACTATACAACATTACTATACAAAACGACTACACACAATAAATACACAACGCTACTATACAAAATATATACAACATTACTATACAAAACGACTACACACAGTAAATAAATACACAACATTACTATACAACATTCATACAACAGTACTACAAAACATTACTATACAAAACAACTACACACAGTAAATACACAAGGCTATTGTACAACATCACTACACAACACTACTACACAAAACAACTACAGACAGTAAATACACAACGTTATAACATTACTTCACAACATTACTTTACACAACGACTACACAGTAAATACACAACGCTACTATACAAAATATATACAACATTACTATACAAAACGACTACACACAGTAAATAAATACACAACATTACTATACAACATTCATACAACAGTACTACAAAACATTACTATACAAAACAACTACACACAGTAAATACACAAGGCTATTGTACAACATCACTACACAACACTACTACACAAAACAACTACAGACAGTAAATACACAACGTTATAACATTACTTCACAACATTACTTTACACAACGACTACACACAGTAAATACACAATACTACTATACAACGTTTATACAACAGTACTACTAAACATTACTATACAAAACGACTAAACACAGTATATACACGCTACAACACAACATTACTACAGGACATTATATTTAAAACTACTACACACAATAATATACAATGCTACTACACAACATTACTATACAAAACTACCACACACAGAACAACACAACACAACCCTACTACACAACATTACTATAGGACATTACTATACATAACTACTACTACACGCTGTAATACACAACCCCACTACTCAACTTTGCTATACAAAACTAATACACACAGCAATACAGAACAAAAGCCAAAAAACACAACAAAAACACAAAAAAAGTTTCTTTCTGATTTTGATCTGTATATTAAAAGGATTCATGTCAACAACTTGAGGCAGAGTTGTTCGAGTCATTCAGTCCTCATTGTACAGGAGGAAGACTATGAGATATTCATTAACACACAGAGCAGCTAACAGGTTCAGACTCACAGCAGACGTCAACACAGATCGTCCGTCTCTACTCCTTAATATAGCACTGCAGATCTGAGACTGAGCCACAGACAGCCAAACATTCAATATATTCACACACAAAAAATAAACACAGCAAATGTTTGCAACGTGAAACAAAAGTCAGAAGTCTCAATATTTTGTTATTTATCTTTAATAGTTTCATGTCATGTTTTATGTGTATTTCAATAGGCCTGTGTTATACTGTATAGCATTTGCCTTATATTCGGATACGTTTCATTTCCTTTCTATTATTTCGCTTAGTTTGTACAACACTTCGCTTGTTTTTAAATGTGCTCTATAACAAAAAAAATATATATTTTTTTATTAATCTAGGATTATTGTAATCTTTGTTTCATTTTTTAAACTCTTTCCACGCCATTGACGAGTTATCTCATCAATTAAGAGAAAACATTTCCGTGCCAATGACACTTTCCCGATGAGTTTTTACGGTAATGTATACTACTATCCACTAGGGGCGCTCTTACCCAATTACAAAAAGAAAGCATCTAATTCTACAACATAATGTAAACACAGTATGTTTTGCTCATCATTCTGAATATGATCTCTAATAAGAGTCCTACACAAAAATGCAATTATTTCAGCTTCTTGCTCAAAATGTGGTATTTTTGAAGACACCTACCCATATCTGAGAGGTGATAAAAAGAGAAAAAATGAAGATAGGATGAAACTTTTTTGTTTTGATTGTTTAATTATTTGTTTGTTTAAAAGCAGAGGGTCTGTTCTTTCATTTCAAATATATTGGATTTTTATATTTTTATAGAAGAAAATTTTGTAAAACGGCTGGCGGAGAATGAGTTATCCATGGTTGACTTTTACAGTATTTGGACCCTTTATGGACAAGCTCATTATAGATACATAAGAAAAGTTTTAATGAAAAAATAAAGTGTGGTGTCATATTTCCAATATGTTTGACGTTATTCCCTTCTTTGACAAGCATTCAAATAAATTATAAATTGTACCTTTGAAAGGGAGATATGGATGGATGGTAGACAGGCTGGCAGGATAGCAAATAGGCAGCCAGACAAGCAAGCAGGCAGGCAAGATGGCAAACATGAATAAACAAGGATGCTCCAATGGTTTAGAAATGATAAAGAATAAATCTAAAACTTTCCAAATCACCTAGCAAACGAAGGCAAACTGTGAGACTACCAATTTTTAAATTTTTGTACAAACCTTCAGATTTAATAGCTTCTACTGAAGCACACAATGTGCTCTTTAGAAAGTTCTCAATTATTAACCAAATATTTTATATATAAATTAATTATTAATGTTTTATTTAAATTATTGCCGAAAATATAATCTGCAGCTCTTTTAAACTATAAACATGCAAACCAAATGCATTTTAGTAGTGGGCTCAGGTTTTTCGGCCACACTGTATGATATGAATATAATAAGAGGAAGAGGGATTTATCTTGTCTAGTAGGAAACATCCTGTGTGTCTCGAACAATAGGAATGAAGCTGGCTTAAAGTAATACAAACGCAAAGGACTTATACAGTATATACAGTAATACATGCTGATGGTAGCTGAACTAAATCACGTAACATTTACAAACAGTTTCATCAGATGCACGTGTGCTGTCGCGGTTACGCTACTGGACGAAACTTAACTTCCGGTTTCTGTTTGTTTAATGGTCTGACTAGTGGCTAAAATGAACTCTGAAACAAATACCTCGTCAAAAATAACAAATGTTTTGGTTTCGTAAAGACGAGGGGAGACGGCGATCATTGATCACCACTATGCAAAGGGAGGTTTGGCAGCCGATTTGTAGTTAACATTGTATACATTAGTACACATTTTAAACAGCAACCTTAGCTCAGTGTCGTTTCTTATATGCTTTAGCTATGAAATATGAACTACGGTAATCTACTTGTTGTGTAATTTGCTTGTTATCAGAAATAAACTACTCTAAAAGGACTTTGTTGTTATTGATTCTTAGCGGAGTTCACCGGAAGTTCCGTGTGTTTCATGAAAGCTGTTTGTTTATGTTGTTACTGCTGAAACCATATAGAGAAGCACTGTGAGGACAGAAATATCAAACATAATGGGGAGGGAATGTTGCTATCGACATCCGGTTTCCTGTCTGATTTTGGAGTCTGCGGGGCGTACCAGCCGTCTGAATGAAACAACACATGAGAGCATTTACAACAGCAGGCTTGATAGATTGTTTACCTATGTAATGCACAACGCATGTCTGTCCTTTCTTTGGGAAAGTTCTTCCTGTAAAGAGAGAGGAGAACGAGACTGTTAGTTACAAAGATGATTTATATCATGCCAAAGTATTCACTGAAAGCATCAGTTTGGTGTTGGAAGAGGCTTTCATTGCAGTCAATGTTTTTAAATCAACATCTTCTTAGATGACTAACAGCTGACCATTTATCATCTGCTGTATATTACACACAAAAATGAGAATCACTGTGTGCACAAATTTTTATTAGATAGTGAAAAAACAAAGCTATAAACATTTCTGCAGAAGAACACCAAACCCTGATGCCCAAAAACATCATTGGGATAAATCAATAAAGGCTATGAAGGTCTGATCTGGTGATCTGCTTCATGTGTGTGAGCTGTACAGGAATGCTTGCCACATGACAGCAGGGTGATGGGGGTCAGATAGGATGTCAGTCAAGAAGGGTCCACATATACAAGAGACCAGCGCAGGGCAAGAAAAGAGAAAGCACCATTCCAATATATTGCTTCGTGACACCAGTGACCCCAGCGGCAGTTCACATTGTTTCCTGGTGCCAACAATTCTACGTCTGGAAGGCGTCAAAATCGTATGAGCTCACGGCCGCTCCTGCAGTCATCATAACACGCACTTATTTACGGCTTCTAGGTATCATGTAATTATAAGTGAACCAGGCCTGGACCACAAAACCAGTCATAAGTCACACGGGTATTTGTAGCAATAGCACAATACATTTTATGGATTAAAAATATTGATTTTTAATGGCAAAATTCATTAGGATATTAAATAAAGATCATAATCCATGAACATATTTTGTAGATTTCCTAATGTAAATATATCATAAATGTATTTATCATTAGTAATATGTGAAGACTTTGGTTCCAAAATGCGATAAACGCCATTTAAAAAAATAGTTACCGCCAAAATCAGTATTGTATTTGGTATTAAAAAGTAAATGTTTTATTTTACGCAAAATTCAATATCCGGCGGGTTATTCTTTCATCTTTTCACCCTTTTTTCCCAAAACGCGATAAACGCCAGTCCTCCTTATCTGCAGAATGCAATAAATCCGCTTAACCAATCACAGCGCACCATTTAACACATTGTAAACAACAATGGGGCGGCACGTTGAATACACACAGAATTCAAATTTTCTTCATCTACTTTGTACTTCGTGATCAACAAACAAACAAAAACAAAATAATACTTTGATGCAACACGGCATTGATAAACCTGTGGTGGTTTTCTGTGGCGGGGAAGAAACGTAAGCCATCAAAATCAGTTTTTATAATAAATCTTTGAAAATCAAATTATGGATTTTATTTGGAAAACTTTAAATGCAATATTTTCAAATAGTTGCATTTCGGAGTCTGACAAATTTTGTCCTATCAAACCATACATCAAAGCTTATTAATTCTGCCTTCATGATGGTGTATAAATCTCAAGTTCCAAACATTTATCCTTATAACTGGTTTTGTGGTCCTTATGTGAAGTTTAAGCTTAAAATACCATAAAGATAATTTATCAAAACATGTTAAAATTGCCACATTGTAGGTGTAAATGTGCCATTTTTTGGTGTGTCATTTAAATTTCGCTCCCCTTGTGATGTCAGAAGGGGATAATACCGCCCCTTAATATGCACTATCCAACCACAGCACTGCCATTTAGTAAAGATATCAGCTTATTTGCATTTAAAAGGGCAGTATTACAAATGCCAAGTAGTACTAAGTTACAAAACTATTTCATTTTCTTTTCATTTATTGTACATATCATTTAGGTGTGCTTGCATGACTTTATACATACAGTTAACAGTACCTACTGTATATACTGTACAGTATACAGTCAGACTGGTGTCACACACACCTCACTTTATGATTCGAACAGATCAGGTCTCAGAAACTCAGTCACTCCGCCGCCAACTGTGCCAAATATCCCTGCCAACCCCCCAGGGATAAACCCTCAAAAGCCATGTCTAGCCAGAGCAAGAATCCTGCTGTCTGATCAATATCTACCCAAATGTGCAAAGCAAAATCAGACAACTGTGTTATGTGTAGGAAGACACATATCCAACAGAGACATATCTGACATATGGATCATTATAATGATGACAGCAGATTCTATGTCAAGCAAGCAGTAATTCAATGAGCTGGCACACATGGCTCATATTTTCTGCTGGCCACAGACACATGAAATCCCTGACTAGACAGAGATATCCACACAGTCGTGTATTTATTTCATTAGATACCTGCCATAAGAAATTTTACTGAGTTGTTTCCGAAATGCACTGAACACTGTAATGTGTATATATTATGTAAATAAAGCAAAGGTGTTACAGTAATCCCGCATCTGAACCTTTCAGCCCTCCACCTCCAAATCCGTTTAGTAGGTTTTGTAATGTGAATGTAATCAAACACTTGTTACAATATAGCGTCTTACCGTCTCCTGGTGATATTGTTTCAATTTCAACACCCATGTTTTTGGTGCGGGTGGATCCTCCAGCAGAAAGTGACTGCAGTGTAGAGGAACAGACTCGAGCACTCTCTACTGCACTAACTCCGCCCCGCCCACTGACATCAAACACTGCACACCACAACTAATATTCCTTAATATAAATGTTGAAATTCCTCATCTGTTGATTCATTTCAGCGTTCAGATTTATTTCAGATATTGATTTTTTTAATTTAAAAATAAAAATCTATCAAATTTGATTTATTTAGCGCTTTTTACAATATTTACTTTTATGTTTTCAAAGCAGCTTTACACAAAAATAGACATAACAGATATGCGAATTAATTGATTATTAAATGTTAAATTAATACTAAGAAACTATAAACAGCAATAGAAATAAAGACGTTTGTTTGAATGCAAAGGAAATAATATATGTATTTATTATTTCAGTATATTTACTACAGTTATATTTATTAATATTTAACAAATATTTTATTTCGTTCTAGCGTCTTGTTTTGTAAAAGCAAATAAACGCGATTGAACGTCCCCGTTAGAACTACATTTCCCAGAATGCACCGTCATAAATGTACTTCCGCTTGTCCATGACTTCAAACTTCTCCGCGGCGAAACACAAACAACCATGCACGCAACTCGTGTACAGAAGATTTAATGCCGTTCGTTTCTTTTGTCACATAATGGTATGTGTGTAAATGTTACTTTTATAGTGTTATTGTTTGAGTTATTGTGATTTGTGTCTTGTAATTTGCCTTTTACCGCAGGTTAGCATGATGTGTAATAATGGAAATGCAGTTTTGTGTCCCTGATATCCCTTACAAAAAATAACCATGGTAACCAAACTTTCTGCTAATCGCGTTTGCTTCGGCTATAAGTTAGTTAATACCGTAAAACCAGTAAACTATGACGTATTATCAATTAGAATTGTATAAGCTAAAAACTTTCTTGTCACTTCGTTCATTTTACTCTTGTAACAGTGCTTTTATTGTGATTATTATATTATTATTTTATAATTATTTTTATTATTTCCGTAGTGGCTAATACAAGTTACCAAAGTTTTATTCATTGTGCTAAACTGTGGTTGCCATGTAAACATTTTGGAAAAGCAAATTTCGTGACGCCATCATCCAATGTTTAAAATAAAAAAATTTGTAATGCATACGTCATAGTTTTTGCTTTAATGGTCTGGGACAGAAAAAACAAGTGGCTTGTTCGACTTCATGCGGTGTCGTTAGAACTGACAAGCGGATGACGTCAATGTACCGCGAGACGAAACTAGACTTCATATGATTCCTCAAATCGTTCTCGCGGTACTTTGACTCATCCGCCTGTCGGTTCTTGTGGTGCCCATGCAGTCGAACAAGCCTAAAGTGAAAAGACGTAACATCTGAGGGTTTTATGACGTCAGGGGTCTTCCAAGACTAATCTGCTCACCCTTGAGTGTCGCCTCCCACTGACCAATAGGATTAAAGTGAGAGGGAAGAGGCTTAACCTATTCTTAGAGTAGGTGATGGCAATCTTCTCACAGTGAAGCGAAGAGTTACATCTACCTGTCTATTAATTTTACTCAAATTTTGTTTTTTCTCTATTTTCTGCATGACCAGGAATATCATTTTCCTTGCTGTTGGAAAAACTGACCCAAGCATGGAGCTAGGAAAAGCCAAGCTTCTGAGAACAGGGTTGAACACCCTTCACCAAGCCATTCATCCGGTGCATGGAATAGCCTGGACGGATGGTAAACAGGTCTGTCTCACGACCTTGTATTCTGTTGAAGGTGAGCCCAAGTTTGGCGACACAAATGTCATCGGACAGTTTGAACACGTTTTGGGACTCTGCTGGGGTCCCCTGTGCTGCTCCGGTTCCCCAGGCTTGCTTGCCGTACAGCATAAAAAGCACATTACGGTGTGGCAACTTCAGTTAAGTACCTCGGAACAGAACAAGCTACTGTGCACGCAGACCTGCGAGATGAGCGAGCCATTCCCGCTGTTGTCCCAGGGATGTGTCTGGCATCCAAAAATGGACATCTTAGCTGTTTTGACCAAGCGGGACGCCTCTGTTCTGTTTTCGGTGCGGGTTGATAATCGTCGGGTGAAGGCTGACATCAAGGGCGGAGGTTTGATACACTGTGCTTGTTGGACTAAAGATGGAACCCGATTGGTCGTTGCCATCAGCAGTGCGCTGCACTCATACATTTGGAATGATATTCAAAAAAGCCTGGTGGCTTGTTCCTTCTGCCCCATTTTTGACATAGGGGGAAATATCTGTGCCATCGAGTCCACCGACGAGGCGCAAGTTGCCGTAGCGACAGAACTACCCCTTGATAAAATCTGCAGACTCAATGCAGGCATCGCCTTTGACTTGTCAAACGACTCTGAATCGTCATCATCTCGGCCAGCTTCCGTTCTTGCGGTGGATGCTGACTGTTATTTAGACTCAAGAAGGAGATCATGCGATTCGGATCGCTCTGGACGTGCCTCATTTTCCGGACCCATAGATCTAACGCACATTCTCTCCAAACACCGAAAATCGGATCCAAGCCCCCTCATTCACCTGAGGCGGCGAGATCATTTGACCGGATCGGGCCAGGACTCATCCCATCTGATCTTGGTGACGTACGAACGCAAGGTCACCACCACGAGGAAAGTCAGCATCCCTGGGATCTTGGTTCCTGACATAATTGCCTTTGATCCCAGCGCAAAAACCGTTGCAGTAGCATCAAACACTTGCAACATGATTCTGGTTTATTGCATCACAGATTCCTCCATGCCCAACGTCCAACAGATTCAACTGCAAAATAATGAGAGGCCCAAAGGGGTGTGCTTCTTCACCAGCAAGATGTTGCTGTTTATGATTGGCCGGCAGAAGTCCAATGATCCTGCTTTCCTCCCCTCCTCCAACACGGACAAGTACATCTTGAAGCTGGTAGTTAAAGAGTTGGTATTCGACGAGGACTCCACCACCCCGGTTGTTCTGAAACCAGAGTCACCGAGCCAACATCATGGGATTAGACGTCATTCTGAGAACATCTCCAAAGATGAACGTTTACCAATTAGAGATCTAATTCTTCCAGGTGGCTCTGCAATTGTTTCACCAATCAGCCGAAGGAAACTCATCGAGGAGGTTCGCAGCTCAGAGCTGAGTCCTGTGGCAAGCTCGGCGGACTTCTCGGACAGAACTACATCTAGTGCCTCATCGATCACTGTGGAAAGCTACGACATGGATCACGTCAGCCGCATGACCGCGTTAGCGATAGCCGGCCAAGCCAGCCGCGATTCCAGTGGACTGTGTTCGCCCAGGTACGAGGCCTCTGAGAAATTGTTCTCCGATGCCACGTCACAGAAGAACAGCTGTCAGTCAAAAGAGAAGAACCTGGAGCAGCTCACGCAGAACATGGAGAGGATCTTCGGCCGCTTCGCTGAGGTTCAGCAGTGCCTCTCGGACATCAGAGACTTCACGCAAAATGGCAAGAAGTTGGCGTGCAGTTATCCATCTGCTTATGAACCGCAGTATGTGCACGTTACATGTCAGGTATGATGCGATATTTTTTTGTCTTTTGTAGCCCATTTATTCTGTGAAATCTAAACTTGAGCTGGATACATCTGCAGTCTTCTGGTAGTTAAAAAGAATAATCTAATGCTGCAACTAAAATCTACTGTAATTGATTTATTTGTTCAATTAGTTGGACAACGAAGGATTGATTAAATACTTGGTCCAGTGTTCCCATTGTGTGCAATGTTTATTTTCAATGTCTTTTCCTAAGGGTAGGACTGAATGAAAAACTAAGAAATGTTTGTGACCCTAAACCACAAAATCAGTCATAAGGAAGGGTCAATTTTTTGTTGTGAAAGTTGAATAAATAAGCTTTTGTTAGGACAATATTTGGTCGCGATACAACTATAAAAATCTAGAATCTGAGGGTGCAAAAAATCTAAATATTGAGAAATATTGAAATATTGAGAACCTTTAAAGTTGTCCAAATCTTATACAAAATAAAAGTAATTATTGCATAATATATAAGTTTGATATGTGTGTAAATACATTTAAGGATTTTTTTATTTAAATATTTTTTTTTATTTATATATAATTTAGAATATATAAAAATATAAATAAATATATATACACATGTAAATGTTTCTTAAATACATACATGAATGTGGGTATTGATATATACATAATAATTACACACAGCACAAACTCATGTTATGCAAAAAATTACTTTTATTTTGTATGAGATTAATCTATGCCAAGCTCTAAAATATTTATTTATTATTATTATTATTATTATTATTATTACTATTTATTTTAGGAAATTGCTAAATATCTTCATGGAACATGATCATTACCTAATATCCTAATGATTTTTGCTATTGCTGCAAATATACCCGTGTGACTTATGTATTGCGATATACGATATGCGCTATGATAATGCTTCATTTTTGTAAATTAATAATAATAATAATAAATAAACAATAAAATAATAAATGAATAATAAAGATATGTAAAAAAAAATATTAAACTTACGTTTTAAACTATGACTCTCTCTCTCCCTAATCTCCTCTATCTGCATCAACCTTGGCTTAGACTCTGACTTTACGTATGTTTTTGAAGTTTTAAAATCATTCAAACCATTGCAATATATTGTGTGTTGGCAAAAAAAATTATAATTTTGAAATATCTTGCAGCCCTAGCTCTTGGTTTTTATTTGTTTAGTTTATAAGTAGCAAGTAGTAGGAGCTAAAATGTGCTAAAGTGTATTTTTTGCCAGCAAGATAATATGAAGAGGAGACCCATAGTGCCTGACAACTTTAGACACCTCAATATTTTTCCTCAATCTTCTCAAATGTCTTGTTACTCAAATCCATATTGAGGCTTCACAAAGCCCATTTAACTCTTACTCGAACCATCAGGTGTCACACCATCCCATAATTCTCACTGGAGTACAAAACTGTCAGAAGATGTCAGATTGGAGTGAATCTGTTTATCGTGGCATACCTTAAGAGAATAGTGAGGCCTAATCCATATATCATCCAGTGAATTAAATGAAAAGTTCACCCAAAAATTAAAATTAGCCTATATTTTACTCAACCTTAAGCCATCCTAGGTGTATATGACTTTCTCCTTTCAGCCAAACACAGTCAGAGTTTTAATAATCATTATCCTGGCTCATTACAGCTTTATAATGGCATTGGATAGTGCCCCAGTTTTAAAGCTCCAAAAAAGTGCATCCATCAATCGAAAACTAATTCATACAGTTATAAAATGTCTTCTGAGGTAAAGCAATGGGTTTTTGTACTGTTGGGTCAGAGGTCAGCTTTCCGCCTGACATCCACTCTCTTGTGAACACACATACAGCCAAAGTTTATAAAGTTTAAAGGACAAGTTCGGTATTTTACACTTAAAGCCAGGTTTTCAGATTGTTTATGATGAACTGAAATTTGGACATATGATGCTGGCCTGAGAATTTTCGGGTGTTTGTTGCATCACCCCCCACCTCTACAATGGGTGTATAGGTGCACTGGAACAGTCCTTCCTAAAATGCATTAAACTTTCGTTTACAAAGACGTGAAACTCACCGAGTGGCCAGGGGTGTTCACTGAAATGCTCTCACAAAAATCTATCCAATGCCATTATAAAGCTGAAATAAGTCAGGATATTTTTAACTGTGTTTATCAGAAAGAAGAAACACCTAGGATAGCATGAGAGTAAAAAATGGTTGAACTATTGGGTAAACAATACACTGTTGTGTTAATATGCTAATGAGTCAATGACATGACGTTAATTATTTTGTGTCTGTATGGTTTAATTAAATGTAAAAGGGTTAAAATTTCAAAATAAATTTGCAGATTACTTGCATACATTCTCTTTTTCGAGGATCAAGTCTAAAATTTCTGGTTTTATTTCATTTTGAAAGAATATCTGGGGGATAATTGCAAAAATGTCAATGTGGTGTAACCTGATTGTGTCAGTTGGTGTAACTAGTATTTTTTTTTTATTAAAATATAAATATATTCATAAAAAAATGTGGAATAAAATATAATCGTCTAGTTTAGTGTAATATAATTTTTTTACCTACATTTTTACATCATTTGTCAAAGATTATTTAGAAAACAGAGCTTTTTTCAGCATATGTCTGGACAAATATTAAAATTTACATTTAGTAATAACTAAAAATGTATTTTTGTGTGAGATTTTAAATATATATATATATATATAATTTTTTTTTGGTGATTATGCTAACATGCCATCAAGGTGGATCAAATATTTAATATTTCTCATTCTTTGGCGCAATTGGCGGTTACGCCATTTGACATTTTCAGGTCCATTCAGTCTTAACTTTCATAAAAATTGTGCAAATGTAATAAAACTAGGGGTGGCACGGTCCATGAAAAAAATCCGAACCGTTCGGTTCGCTTGTCTCGGTTCGGAGCGCGTGTGTACCGCACGGTTCAACGGTTCATGGCATGCGCAATGTAGTCTCATGCCCTGTATGTGACCTCAGATAGCGTGTTTCCCTTTCGCGCGAAAGAAGAGATGACTCGTTTGGAGTATAAGTACTGCAGGTTATATTACGTGTAGAAATGGCAAGTGGGAGAGAAAAGGAAGTCTGCCCGCAGTTGGAGGATGCGCCAGCGTCGTATAAGTTTGGTGTGTGGAAACATATTTTTATTTCATGTTACTTATGATGACAGCGGAAATAAAACAACAGATTGAACTGCAGTCTATGGGTTGAATATTCTCCAACAGCCACAGGAGATCGCCTTCTCTCCGACCATTTATCTGAGGTACTGAACACTGTTTTACGTCTTTTCATATTCAGCGCTATTTTTAGCCTTTCATTGATAAAATTAAAGCGGCTGATTTCCGCGTAGTTTCATTTTGCTAGCGTGTGAAAGTTGCGCGATCTTATTTCAGAAATTGCCCCTCAAAGTAATCAGGACAGAAGTGGTCAAAAGTGGACAAAAGAGACGGATTTAAATATTACAGGTGCAAAGGTTATGTTTCTCTCTCGTCCACATAAACTCTCAGTATTAAAGCAGCCTCTCAGTGATAAATCTAAGAGCTACACTGAAGTTGGCATTTTAATAAATGCAAGTTATCTTTGTGTGCTAAAAATGCACATAAAGTTTATGTAGATGGCAATACACATTCTCTTTTTTGCCAATTAAATGAAAAGCATGTTGAAATCATCAATGTCTTCTCTCTTGCTCTATCAAAATCTCATCTGGCTTTCCTCAGAGATGGTCCAATGTGCTTAAAGTCAAATTCAGTTTGTGCATGATTACATGATATAACTTTTTTAATGATGTATCCTAAATTATGGATAATTAATACATTAATAAGATAATACATTTCTGGGGTGTGAAAAATGTAAAGAAAAAATAACAACAAGAACCGTACTGAACCGTGAACCGTGACCATAGAACCGTGATACGAACCGAACCGAGGGTTTTGTGAACCGTGCCACCCCTAAATAAAACCAACATAAATATTCTATGTGCATTAGGGATGCACCGATACCACTTTTTTTGGAATACGAGTACTTGCATTTCAGTACTTGCCGATACGGATACCGAGTACTTAATAAAAAAAAACATCATTTAAATTTACAAGTAACAGCCATATAATTTAACAAAAAAACAAAGGACTAGCTTTCCAGTTTGTTGTAAACTCTGCCTCTTTGAACAACACGAGGCATTAACCCCTTACACGCCGCTCAAACATAGACATTTCTCAGACCGTGGTATCGATTCCAGGTATCGGGGGACTTTTAACGAGTACTTTAGAAAATGTGGTATCGAGGCCGATACCAGTATCCGTGCATCCCTAATGTGCATTGAAATATACCTGATGCATGCTTTAAAAACAAGTTTTTTTTTTTACGATTTTTGAATTTCTCTTCTTGCAAAACCGTTTTTGTCACTGACCCTAATACTGTACATGTTTCTTTCTGCAGAAACAGTTGTCAGAGAACGTTTATACAGACGAGAGAAGGCCCGTCTTGTTGTGTGGAGGAAAGATCTGTCTCCGGGTCCTCCAGGAGCTCTTCAGCCTGACGGTTGTGGAGATGATGCATGGTATGTCTAAATAAAGTGTTGTTATTTATCTATCAAGGAGATCTTCTAAAAAAAAAACGTATAACCATGATAAGCAGTAATCGATTAGCTTTAGAGATTTGTATTTGATTGATTAAAACATGATTGCATCAATAAACTGATGCATTGCATGCACATTTTGGAAAATAGTGCAGTTTCTGACATCTGTCCGAGGTGACATTTTAATTTAGCAGATTTACTCAAATGTGTCCTACCCAAATCTTTTGGATAACAACAGATTGGATCAATTAATATTACAGGGCGTGTAAACCATCGACCGTGTTTTCATTTGTTGGAAGACAGATGCTTTGGCATCGCTTAATTGTCAATGCCCGAAATAGGAAGCTATTATGAGCTGCAATCGGATTAAAGGGTTTTAGTTTTAATCTGCTTGCAGCCTTTTGTTCCACGCATCTCTCCAGCTGATGTTCACAAGTCTCAATGCTCAGTTGACAGTGCATTTGTATTGTTTGTTTGTATGAATATGTAATGCTCTTGTTTGAATATTTGACACATTAAGTGACTGTGTTTATCTTCTCATCGCAGGTCACATGTGGCTCGTCTTGGTGTCTGATGCAGATGGTTTTGTTCCACTTATATTTAAACACAAGGACGAGCTTACCATTAGAAATGCAAAGAGGAAATCTCCTATAGGACCACCCAGTGATGATTTACCCCCCGAAAGTCCACAATCTCCCAGTTCAGAAACATAACAATAATATATCATCTCATTTGAACTTAACTTGATATTGGTGACTGACGCCAAGGAATATTCAGGGAATATTATTTTTAACTTTGCTCTTTACCGGATGTTGGTACCTTTGTGATATGTGACCGTTGTATATGGAAAGCAAGGACAGTAATAGATTTCAGAAAAAGTATTTGAGTGCCTGTTTGATTATTATGCTCAAAAGTTGTCCCATATTTTACCGGGACTGTAATGTGTGACCCTGGACCACAAAACCAGTCATAAGTATCATGGGTATATTTGTAGCAATAGTTAAAAATACATTGTTTGGGTCAAAATTATCGATTGTTTCATGCCAAAAATCATTAGGATATAAGGTAAAGATCATGTTCCATAAAGATATTTTTTCAATATCCTACCGTAAATATATCAAAAAATATGTATTTATTTATTTATTTAGAAAAGGGACAGTGTACATTAATTAACATTCATAAATGTACCCAAATTAGCCCTAGGGCTAGTTTTCATTGGTAGTCCCTTTGCCAGATGTTATTATGCTCCAAACAAAAAAAACTGGTAAAACATTACAACAATCATAAAACTAAAATTAATGAAAACCTCTTTGAAATACAAATTATATATATACACACACAATAAAAAACATTTAAGTTAAAAGTATTAAATATGAATGATCATGTCTATACTAAATTTAATATTAGAAGTAGTACTCATTACAGTACTATTTATTTATCATTAGTAATATGTGTTGCTAAGAGCTTTATTTGGACAACTTCAAAGGCGATTTTCTTAATATTTAAATTTTAGATATTTTAGAAGTTTAAGGTTTTATAAAGAACAAATAACATACAAAAGATGACATTAAAAAAAAGGAAAAAACATGGGCTGCCTCATACGTACAAAAGATATAAATAAATATTCACCATTTAGTAGATGCATATCAATGGGAGATTTGCAAGAAAAGTCATAATAAAAAAAAATCAAGATGGGTCCCCATGAATATTTAGATTTTTTTGTACTTTCAGATTTTCAAATAGTTGTATCTCGGCCAAAAATTGCCCTATCCCAATGAAAAGCTTATTTATTATATACATTTCAAAAAATTTATTTTGGGTTTTTGGTTTTGTGGTCCTGGGTCACAAATGATGATATAAGAATCATGGTAACACTTACAATAAGATTCATTAGTTAACATAAGTTTATGTATTAACTAACATAAACAATAAGCAATACATTTGTTACAGTATTTATTAATCTTTGTTAATGTTAGTTAACAGAAATAAAGCTGTTAATTGTTTGTTCATGTTAGTTTACAGTGCGTTAAAAAATGTTAAAAAGATTTTAAGTATTAGTAATTGTTGAAATTTACATGAACACAGATTAATAAATGCTGTATAAGTGCAGTTCATAACTAGTTCATGTTAACTAATGAACCTTATTGTAAATGTTACCGAAATCATTAATAGTTAACATTTGGTTTGGCTTCCAAAGTAACCACCCTTACAGAAACTGTAAAAAATCAATTAATTTGACCAGAAAACTTACATATCTTCCTTTATGCAATTTCATTTTGCATTTTCAAGTGCGTTATAAAGAAATGTAAACACTGATGTGTGGTGATGTTAAATGACTGCTGACAAAGAACTGAACATCATCCAATTCATATAATTAAACTTTTATTATGTTTTTTATTATATATTTTTAAATTATTAATAAGAAATATGCTGAAGCTATGTGAACCAGCACAAGTTTAATAACTCATCTGATAATATGTCAAATATAAAAACAACTTATAAAATATATTATGAGTAAATCTTTGCTGATATAATGATATATGTTTCATTTAGATGCAGTAATGTATGTGGCTATATGTTTATGTGAAATGACAACTGAAGGAAACTGAAATGTTTACAGTCAAACATATAAAATCTCTTTCACAGTGTAATGTACACTAACACAACTCATTCCAGCATTAAACTGAAATATCAAGATCGTTACACGCCGCTCAGATTAGATCAGCTCGGAGAGATTTGCAGCTAATGCTCTGCTTTCTGAAAAACACACATAAACAATATATATTAATAAAGTATCATATATAACATTTATAAATTACCCTTATATACATGTTGTTCAAACTAATTAAAAAGGTGAGCAATTAATGTTCAGAATATGAATTATACCTGAGCTCCTCTAAGGCGAGTTTGTTTCGTAACCTGACGTCCTCACTGATGGGGTAAACCAGCAGGATTATGAGACCTATGATGATGCAAGCCACCGGTGCAGCACTGATCAGCAGTTTCAGTGTAAAGACCACTGGGGGAGGCTGTTTGCACGCTCCTGTGTTATAACCAGCAAACCTGCAACAGTGCCATTGACAACATAAACTCAACGTCAGCACCATGACCCTGTTTTATTTATTTTTATATCTATAATATATCTTATTTTATATCTATAATGTTCCTGTATAACGTTAGATCAGTGGTAGAGCATTGCATTTGCAGCGCAAAAGGTCATGGGTTCGAACTACTGATCTATATAAATTTTTTTTTTTTTTTTTACTGATCTATATAAATGACTGGATTGCGCATAGAACGCTTGACGTAACTGCGTGAGGTGAAGCTAGCGCAAAGTTCGAGCCGCCATCTTGGTATACCCAACCGGCAGAGAGCGTCATTGACTTCCATTCAAAATCATGATCAAAATTGACCCCCTTTACAGCGTATCAGTTACACAAGGGTAATTTTTAGGATATGTGTACGTTAATTATTTGTTAATTCTGGTGTTATTTGCAATGTTTTGTTTTAATCGGGCAGGATAATGGATTTATAAAAAACCGTTAAGGTGAGTGTGTCTGTGCATTTGTTAATGACACGGGTATAAATAAAGTTTTTTTGATATTCAGCTACACTGTGACGGTCAGCGTTATATCTCTAAATAAGTTTAGGTAACTTGTAAGATTAGATAACATAACATAATTACAAAACTAATTATTGCATGCACATACTGTACAAAGCATGATTATTTATTTAGATTTCAGAATGAGCATGTTTATTGTCATTAATACTAAATATGCTGCGGTCTGTCTGCTGATCTGATACTGTAATAAAGATGAATGTATAATAACTGATTAAAACGCAAAATGTACAACTTTCAATAAATAACTATTTACATGCTTTGGACGTTTTTGTTGTAATAATGTACAGGGTACTTCACATATAAAAACGAAGACGAGTAAAGTGATGTTTTATCATTAAAATCTGATAACGTCCATTGATTTAATAGAACGTTTGGGTATACCAACATGGCGGCGCGGTGGCTTCACAAGTGTGACGTCATGCGCAATCCAGTCATTTATATAGATCAGTGGTTCGAACCCAGGAGTACTGTAGCTTGTAATGCACTGTAAGCCGCTTTGGATAAAAGCGTTTGCCAAATGCATAAATAAATAAAAATAATAATTGTTCAACCTAAATTGCTCAAATAAAAAATAAACTTTTTGGTTGCATGCAAACTACCGAACCCCTAAGGTGACATTGGAGTAAAACAAATTTAAAGTTTAGTTTCATGTGCTCACGTGAAACGTTCATGTGCTCACACGAAACCTTGATGTGCTGAATTCTTTTTTAAGTTTAGTTTCACGCGCGCACATGAAAGTTTAACGTGAGCACGCGATAGTTTCAAGTGAGCACACGAAAGTAAATGTGGTAGTTTCACGTGCGCACGCGAAAGTAAACGTGATAGTTTCACGTGCGCAGGCAAAACTAAACTTTATTTAATTTTTGCTCCATGTCACCTTAGGGGCTCCGTAGCAATCCACTGAGGCTATGTTTACATTAATGCGTTTATCCTTTAAAACGCGTTACTTTTGCTACGTTTACGCCTTTCATCTACACTACATCACCGTTTTCGACCCTCATAAACGGATTCGTTCGCAAACGCTGAAGACCCCGTAAATGAACATAGACGGAGTCTTATGTAAACGAACAGCTGATGTTAACGTGACAGCGCATCATTTTCAAAGTAAAAATTATTTTATTCATGTAAATGTTGGTTTGTTACGGAGGTTTTGCCAAAAATAGTAAACATCTACCAACCAGCTATTATAAACGCTATATCGGATAGTTTTAACATGTATCCTTATAGATAATGTCTGTTTTATATGAATGTTTGAGTATTGTTGGGTTTAATGTGTTTATGTTTTGTTTAAATGTAGTTAGCTTATGAAAGATAGACTGTAATTTTAAATGCCATATAGGCGTTGCAAAGGCCAATATGAAGGGAGAATTGTAATGGGTCAGGCATTATTTTCCAGTTTAATGTAAGTTTTGTTTGCTACTTTAAAATGAATTTCGTTTCAGATAATTTGTCTCTTAATTTTAATCGATGTTTTGTTGATAAGTTTTGTGAATATAAATTAATAAAAACAATAAACTCAACGTCATTAATATATAATGCTCGTTCAGGCGCTTGGCTTTTAGCTATTTGTGTGTTGCTAGCGGAGGACGTGCACGGACCTCGCACACTTTTAAAAATTAATTCAATAAGCATTTCTGGTAAAGGCTAAAGCAATACTTCACCTCTTACTATGTTTGATTGAAGTTTGAATTTGCTGATTTATTTTTGCTTCAAGTTCGCTACTGTTCAGTAGCCTACTGTTCACTTGAATGCTTTCTTTTTAAATCATAAAGACCTTTCTGTTTAGTTATAAAATAAAAATTAACCTATTAATCATATTAATATGTTGTAGGGGGGAGCTAGAACAGTATAAGTGTTTATGTTTTGTTTAAATTTAGTTAGCTTACGAAAGATAGACTGTAATTTTAAATGCCATATAGGCGTTGTAAAGGCTAATATGAAGGGAGAATTGTAATGGGTCAGAAATTATTTTCCAGTTTAATGTAAGTTTTGTTTGCTACTTTAAAATTAATTTCGTTTCAGATAATTTGTCTCTTAATTTGAATCGATGTTTTGTTGATAAGTTTTGTGAATATAAATTAATAAAAACAATAAACTCATCGTCATTAATATATAATGCTCTTTTAGGCGTTGCGCTTTTAGCTATTTGTGTGTTGCTAGCGGAGGACGTGCACGGACCTCGCACACTTTTAAAAATTAATGCAATAAGCATTTCTGGTAGGCTAAATTAATACTTCACCTCTTACTATGTTTGATTGAAGTTTGCATTTACTAAAATTTATTTTTTGCTTCAAGTTCGCTACTGTTTAGTACTGTTCACTTGAATGCTTTCTTTTTAAATCATAAAGACATTTCTGTTTAGTTATAAAATAAAAATTAACGTATTAATCATATTAATATGTTGTAGGGGGTAGATAGAGCAGTATAAGACTTTCCCAAACACATTTTTATAGGTTAAAAAATAGTGTCTGTTGTAGTGGCCGGCAAAGGATCTAGCTATGAATTTTTGTCAATATCGCACACCCCTAGGCTGCGTAAACGTGCAGGTAAGCTATTATTAGAGTAATAAGTTATTTTACACTTTTATGCGCATGCCCAGTTACATGATTGGTCATGTTTCATGCGTTTATGGTGGTGTATAGTGTGGATGAAGATTCTTTTTAAAATGCCAGTATAAACGAGGATCGTTTTCATTTTAAAATGCCGTTTTAAAACGCAAATGCTCTAATGTAAACATGGCCTGAATGGGCTTAATGCTTCTGGACACATGGCACAAGAAACGATTGTGTTCAAATGCCGCCTGGTTTATTTTTTTACAGAGATATGTATGCAAATTCATGTAAAACATCAATATTGCAGTCAATAGTATAAACATCCTTTGTTTGTGGTCACCCCTTAGACAAAAAAAATCTAAACCATGTATTATTTCACTTTAAATAATATAAGTGTTAGGTGTGACCTCACTGTAAACACAGCGTGGAGACTCCGAGAGAAATCCCAGCTGCAAACTTGGTAAAGAAAGCATATAGAGAGTAAAAGATCGCCTCGTGCCCCTTTGAGGTGCGGTTTGCCACTCTGAAATCATCCACCACATCTGGTAACATTGACCTGAGCGACAGGAAAAACATGACACATTTATCATTCAGCATTTACCACTTCACTTCCATAAAGTTCAATCCCTTCTGTGGACGACATATAAAAACTGCAGTTTACTAAATTTGGGACTTCTCCAATTAACGTGTATCTTTAAAAACCAAAAAATAGCATGACCTTACCATGAAACCTGTCATTTAAAGAAAGCTGGGTTATTAAACCTATATATCAAAGTCTGGCTGGTTTAAATAAACAAGCAGTCGTCCAGGGCTCTTTATAGATCACCCCATGGCTTTTTAATGCTGTATGGTTGCTAGGGTGATGCTGGGTGGTTTTTAATCACACTACTATCCCTTGTATCGCAATTTCTTTTTATCCAAAGACATGGCTCACATTCTTCCTTCAATGTACGTTTTATTTTAAATGCTTCAAAGTTTTATTTTCTTATTTTTTAATATTGTAACATCATACAGTATTTTGGAAGACTTACCATGGCAACAAGAGAGACGCAGCCACACTTAGTCCAGATGATACGGCCACAACATAAGCCACTATCAGATTAGGGACAAACACCAGCATCAGTATGAAGGGTACAATCCACTGAAAATAACACAAACAATAAACAACAGCATTAAAGGGATAGTTCACTTTAAAATGAAAATTCTGTCATCATTTACTCATCCTCATGTTGATGGTATGAAAAATATTTTGAAAGTATTGTGATAAATTATGAAGAAAATATTTTGATAAATGATGGTAAGCACACGGTTGATGGTACCCATTGAATTCCATCATATTTTTTTATTCCTACTATGAAAGTGATTGGTCACTATCTGCTGTGTGTTTACCATCATTTCTCAAAATATCTTATTTTGTGTTCATCACAAAAAAGAAATTCATACAGGTTTACAACAACATGAGGATGACGAGTAAATGATGACAGAATTTTCATTTTAAAGTGAACTATCCTATCCCTTTAATGGCATGATACACATGACAAGGCATTTAAGCTTTATGTTTTTATGTTTGACCTAAACAATGTATTTTTATTGTTTTATTCCTTAGTATTGACCAACAATGTTTAAAATGATGTGCAAGCTCATAAGACGAGAGCCCCATCATGATGCCCACAATGTTGAGATCACATGATCAGCGGAGTTCTGTTTACTTTAATATTTACAATCATTGGTAAAAATACAAATAATCTAAAAGAAGACGAAGGTCCGTTTGAAAAACACTTGAGTAAACACTTTAAGTAACACTTACCGTTATGCCGCAGAAAGCTGCTGTCTTCTTCCCAAACTTCTCCAGGAACCACTGCCAGAACGGAATGCTGACTGCAGCTGACATCTGGGTTCAAAATAGATTTCATAATAATCACTAAATGCACTTTACCTATTTCTCAGGTTATCAGTTGTAAAAACCCTGATCTTTTAAATAACATTTGATTAATGTATTATAATGCATATTGTCTATTTAATTCTATTTAATAATTACACTGCAAAAATGATTTTCAAGAAAAAAGATTTTAGTATTTTTGTCTTGTTTTTAGTAAAAATATCTAAAAATTCTTAAATTAAGATGCTTTTTCTTGATGAGTAAAACGACCCAAGAGAAAACGTCTAGTTTTTAGACCAAAAATATCAAATTTAAGTGATTTTGTGCATAAAACAAGCAACAAATCTGCCAATGGGGTAAGCAAAAAAATCTTGAATTTTTCTTGGATTTAGTGTTTAAGGAAAATGTTAAAGATTGTTTTGCTTACCCCATTGGCAGATTTTTTTGCTTGTTTTATTCACAAAATCACTTAAATTTGATTTTTTTGGGTCGTTTTGCTCATCAAGAAAAAGCATCTTAATTTAAAAAAAATTGATATTTTTACTGAAAACAAGACAAAAATACTAAAAAAATTTTTTTTTTTTAAATAATTTTTGCAGCGTAAAGACTCAAGGAGCAAATCAAATGTTGGCTTGTTGTAAAGCAAACATTGTTAAGAAAAAAACTGTATCATTACAGTTCACAGAAAAAAACCATTCTGTAATTTAGGGATTTTCATATTGACCGGTTAACCGTTAAAGGTGCATGATTTCTGAAAAACACTTTGGAAAAGGGTGTCGGGCCGAGTACTAAAACACACTTGTAACCAATCAGCAGTAAGGGGCGTGTCTACTAACCGACATCGTTGCCTGGGTTGCGTATGTGTGGGGCGGGTCTAACAAAAGAAGGTCCAGCTTCTATTGGGGTAGGTGCGTGTTTGTTTAGGTGATTTTAAATGTCAACATTGGCTTTCAGAGATCATGCACCCTGCCTTTATCCAAAGGAAAGAATTTATCGGAAAATCAACTAAAATTAACATCCCTATACTGTCATTGTTTAGTACTTATGTATACATGTATTTTTTCTGCTGAATACAAATTATATTAAAAAAAAAATTGTAAAACCAAGCAGATCTGGAGCACCATTGACTTCCATGGTAGGAAAAAATAATAATACCATGGAAGTGAATGGTGCCCGAGATCTGTTTGGTTATTAACTTTTAAAAATATCTTCATTTGTGTTCAGAAATTCTGATTGTTTAAAACAACTTGAGGGTGGATAAATGACTATCCCTTTACCAATGGTTTAAAGTTAAAGACCTATAAAAAACGTTAGCCTATTGATTTTAATGATGTCAGATAAAGTAAGAAACCAAACCATGGGATTGAAAATAAAACTGTTTATTGGTTAAAGTTGATGTGATCTCATGTCCTTATCGAGTACTCACCAGAATTGTCAAAACAATGTTCTGAAAATGATCTCGCAGCTCCACCGCATACGTGCAGAACAGCACAAAGTTACTTTGTATCAGCTGAAAATAAACACAATTGTCTTACTGACAGCACATAGAAATGTAATACAGTACTAATGATGCCATTTATTAATACAGCATGAATCAATGAGTAGCTTTAAATTTTCACAATGTATTAAGAGTTTTAGCCTTTAAATAAAAGTGATTGTATTTATTGCAAACATTTGAATTGAGCCATATGGGGCTTCATTCAACACAAATATTTTACAGCTCGTGCTCCACTCCACGGTTTGAAAATCTGATGGTGTTGTTGAGATCATTTGAGAGGATTTTTTCTAAACATATTATACATTTTAGAAATGTATTGCTGAAACACATTATAAAAGTGAAATTGTGAAGTTACACATTCAAACAGTTTTTCAATATTTCTGAATGATTTGGGCGGGGCCAATCTGGTGGCTCGATGACACACTGGAGCCAGCGAGCATGGCCCCGCCCCCAACACAATCCTGAGCATCCATTCAGGTTGTAGCGTAAACCCACGCAGACACAAGGAGAACATGCAAACTTCACACAGAAAGGAGTCCTACCTGAGGCTCGAACTGGGGACCTTCTTGCTGCGAGGCAATAGTGCTACCCACTGAGCCCCGGGTAGGACTCCTTTCTGTTTAAGTCAATAGGATTTTTGCCCATTCCAGCAAGAATAACAAAGACACAGCGCTGAAATTAAATCATGTTACCTGGATGGCCACAGATATGAAAAGGAAAGCGGCTGTCAGGGTGAGATAGGAACCGTGTTTCATGACCAATATAAAGCCTTTATGGAAGGGAATAGCTCTCTCTGTTTTAGGTGCATATGGATCTAAAGCAGGAAAACAGAGCAGTGAAATTTCGTTAGATGTAGTGTGATTATTTTCATGATTTTTTTACTTTTAGCGGGTACGTTTAGCCAAAATATTTACAATGCCGTTTTCATTACAAAGACAGCAAATAGGCATAAAAAACATCATATATTTCATTTGTACTCCTTCCCAGTGCTTTTTTATCAGTTTTGGAAACTTGAGTCTTGCATGTGTCCTGCACAAAGCAATGTTGCCATTTTGCCTCATTTTTTTCCAAATTCCAAAACATTTTATATTTTTACATACATTTTATACTAATACTTTATACATTTTATAAAAACATTTATATTTTGGCCATATTACAGGTTTGTAACATACATGTTTTTCTTCAATGCAATGTTAATATAAATGCTTTAAAATATATTCATTTTTAACAGTGGCGTGTTTACCATTTTGGGGGCCCTAAGCAAAGTCCAAGGATTTGGGGCCCCCCATGCCCCAACATTAAGAAAAAAATTCTTGGTTTAAAAATACAAATAGTGCCCATTGTCTTATTCAAAAGAATAAAGAATCATTATCTGTCAAAAACATAAAGGTCTTGGTTTTACCGCAGTGGTTTCCAAACTTTTTCCAAAAGGCCTCCCTTTTGTACAGAAAAATATTTTTAAGCCTATCTCAGATATATCCTTTGCTGGCAAGTTCCTTATAGGATGTATTTAAAATGATGTAATTAATAAAGTACTGCAACTTCAGTGTGTGATCTTAAAAAAAAAAATAAGAAAGAAGCGGAATGCTTACCACGCAGACTTTTTATAACTCTGCAATCATTAAATAAAAAATCATTAAATAAGTTAACCGCTTGTGGACAGTAGGGGGCCCCCCAAGCCCGTGGGGCCCCAAGCAATTGCGTGGTTTGCGTGGTGGGTAAACACGCCACTGATTTTTAAAATATATTTCAAAATACAAAAATGGCCATATATATATATATATATATTGGTGAAAAATAAATTTTTTAAACATATTTCACAATATATTTCAACACATATTTTTTGTATATATTAAAATATATTTTAAAGCATTTATATATATATTTTTTTTATTCGTTTTTGAGACTTGACAGCATGTGCTTATAAAAAAGCACTGGGAAGAAGTACAAATCAAATATCTAATGTTTTTATGGTGGTTGGCTGCCCCTGTTCCTATTCGCTATCTTTGTAATGGAAAAAAAACATTGTAATTATTTTGGCTAAAAGTACCCTTCATTACACATCATAACTCATAACATAAGAATTACAATGAATATACATTGAGTTCATGTCAATAACACACTTGCTCACCATCTCTCTCTTTGACGCCCAGGAACATGATTAATGTACAAACCAGAAACAGGCCACCAATCACACCACCAGCGATCATGTACATCTTTTTCTGAAAAGACATACAGCCAATGAGAGGCCATTTAAACATTTTCAATTTAGTCTTTTCTATAAGTCTGCATTTACTGTTTTTTTGTGTTCCCTCGTCTGTTGTCATTTATTACATTAATTTTACTGTCACACTTTTCACTGTACGGTCTTGTAAATGTTAGGGCAAGCTCAAATTAGGTGCGACATCATAGAAGAGGAACTTTTTTTTAATCTGCTCTCCACTAACAGGAACTGCTCTGCCCCAAACAACCTCAGGATTGTTTGCTATTTTTCCAAGGACTGCTGCAAAGCACTTCATTATTGTTTCAGATCAAAAGGGGCTGACTGGCGCACCCAATCGACCCACAGCTTTTTGGCCTGGCCGCAGAGGAATGCACGATGACGCGGTGCGGCTAAAGGGGGCAACCATGTGGTGGATGTGAACCAGGAAGTCCCGGAGAGGTTTAACCAGAAGGCTCTGCAGTCTTTGCTGCAAATAGATGTGGCACTTCATGGTTCTCCATGGTGGGTTTCCACATCCACCAACCAGGCTTATCGCTTCACCTACATGACGGATTTGATTGACGTTGAACTCTGTGGCTTTGTTTTGTGGATCCCTAAAGGTCACCTAAAGGTTTCTTTCAATGATTGCTCCAAAGGTCGAAACTCTAATGAGGCGTACACTCCAAACGCAAATGTAATAAATTGCGTGAGTAGATTACATACAAAGACGCGAAAAGATGCGAACTCGCGTGGTGCTATGCGAATGACATGAATTGAGCGGCGCAATTGCCGTGAAAACACACACTATTCGCCTTAAACGTGTCTTCGTGTAATCTGAAAATATTCAACTGAAGCAAAAAATTTGCATGACACAAAGTTAAATCCAGAGGGAGAAATGCGATGCTTTGTATTTGATGTGTACACAGCACAATGGGGTGAACAAACCAAACGCGAATTCAACGGTTTGCTCAAATAGATTACATACAAAGTTAATGCAAACAAGCGAATAGATGCCAACTTGCGCGGGGGCGATGCAAATGACGCAAATTGACTGGCGTGATTGCAGCGAAAACACTCACTATTATCCTCAAACCCATCTTCGCGCAAGTTGAAAATATTTAACTCGATCGAAAATTTGCATGATACGAAGTTAAATCCCATGAGTGAGAAATGCGATGCTTTTTGAAATAAGATGCGATTTGTGTTTGATGTGTACACAGCACAATACAAACCAAACGCAAATTCAGCGATTTGCTCAAATAGATTACATACAAAGTCAACGCAAACAAGCGAATAGATATCAACTCGCGCAAGGTGGCGCCATTGTCGCAAAACACTTGCTATTAGCCTCAAACGCATCTTCGTGCAAGTTGAAAATATTCAACTCGATCGAAAAATTTGCATGGTGCAATATTTAAGGGTACATCATTTTTTTGTGGTGTCCGAAATCATAGTGGACATTTAAGTACACCCATTCATGCCCACAATGCACTGCAATAATGAGCGTACAACTGATGTAAACTCACAGCTAGCCGCTACTCGTCCACTTAGACACACGCCAAATTAATTCTCGTGTCTTGGCGGAAAACGGTGACCACACTGCCGAACTCAAGTGTCCGAATTCACTCACTCGTTTTCATTCACCCGTTCGAGTGACCTGTATTAGTGAACTAGTGAATAAGGGCATAGGGGACTATTTCGGACACTGCACAAGACAGGAAGTGACACTGACACGTACAGCATGAGGCAGGAAGTCATGTGATGGCCCCACAGTCCTGGTGATCTCCATGCCACTGCTGTTTCCCAGGTGACCAGCTGACAGGTTGTGATGTGGACAGTGTTTCAGTGTGTGTGCGCTCGCTACAATCTGACCCTGAATAGCAGCACCGACCAGCGTACCCAGAACCTCCACAGTCATACCTGCAGATCAAATGTGCATGGAGAAAATTTCACATTTTTTTATTATGTACATTCTCAACCATTATGAAATGAAATTGCATTGTCATTGTGCCCTGAAAGCATGCATTATATGATTATTATTATAACCTAAAAACAGTTTTTAAGGACTGTATATGCATGTAAATGAGCTGTATGCTTACGGTAAGCTGTAGCAGAATCTCTCTCGTGTTGGTTGGTGCTCAAGAACATGGTCAGGGCGGAGTAAGGCACGTGGAAGCACTGTAAGACAGGTGACAGAATTATTAGTGGTTTTATAACCATCATCTTTCAAACACCCATTTATATTATATAACCTTATGCATTTTAAACAAAAATAATTCAAAATCAATGCTGTTTAGTCCTAAAACAACAATGTGTGCTCTGTACACTGAAATGTGTAGCACAAAATCAATACATATCAAAGTACAGCAAAAGCTTTCCTGAACTTCCATATTGAATTGCACACTTACAGTAAGTGCACACTATTGGCTAACTTCACTAAAAGCCAGGTCAGTGTTGTGGCAAACCAATATCCCATATAGCTCCCAAAATAATTTAAAACTACAGAGCGCTCGCCCTCGTTTCTTATAGTTTTCCCTTGCGTGGCGTAAAGCCCGGTTGGGTTTAATCCGGATTTGTTTATTTATACATAACCCAAAGTCTAATAATGAAAAACGGACTAATTAGAAACGTGTACACAACTCTGATCCCACACATACATCATGCTGTATATTACAAGCAGCTCCTGTTTCTCAGCCTCGTGTCTTAAGACAATGAAACGGACTAAAAGGGGAAACCGGTATTTATCCTCTCTGGTGGCTTTAACCATCTATTTATCAAGTAGTAGTTGGAATGACTTTTCATTACGCCGTAGACTGCAGCGGTCCCAGTGGCTTTCCTACTCTGGCTGGCAAGATTGTGTGTGGAGGTTTGCGCCAAGCCATGGTAACAAAAGACAGAAATACAAATCATGGAAAAGTCTAAGCGACATGAAAGAGTTTAAGATATAGATAACCACTTCTGTGGACAAGCATTTTGGGATGTGTTCATTTTAAAGCCAGGGTACTGTAGGGTGGAGACTATGTATTACTGATATATAAAACCAGTGGTGGCCGGTGACTTCTTTTTCGAGGGCGCACAGCACGAAGCTCGTCACAACATGTATGTTGCCCGTCGTGTGTGGCTCGTCATTTCAAAATATGTGTCATGTGAACTTATGTGCATCACGCGTGATGTCAAAATGCGTGCCTGCTGCAGATGCTTTGAAGGTTTTTATGATAAAAGTGACGCTCGCGTTTGCCAGATACTCACTTAATCTCATGTGTAATCAGAGTTTACTGTCAAGTTAGTGTCTTGCGTGAGCGTCTCTTTTATCATAAATCATTTTGACGCATATGCAGCAGGCACATATTTTGACAAGACGCATGATGCACATGCTTCACATGACGCAACGAACACATATTTTGAAATGACAAGCAACACACATGACACACTGAACACACATTTTTTGAAATGACAAGCAACACAGGACACTCCGAACAAATTTTCAAATGACGAGCAACACACATGACACTCCGAACACATATTTTGAATTCACGCACCTCGGAAGAGAAGTCACCGGTCGCCATTGTTTAAAACACACAGTATATAATATAAAGCTGCAATCTGTAACATTTGCCTCTCTATCGCCATCTTTGTTTAAAACATGAAACTGCAGTTATTTGCGGAGTAATTTTCTGTACGTGCATTGTGCTTCACCCCGCTACACGCTAAGAGGCGGCAAGGCGAGTGATTTAGCGTGGTGCGAATGGCGAATTGAGCTTTGCCGCGGGAAATGCACAAGTTGAAAAATCTGAACTTCATGCGCGGTAACCAATCAGGAGCTTGCTCTAGTAGTGACATAATTACAGAAGCAAGCAGAGTCGCAGAAGCCACTCCCATGACGTGAATTTCCACGTGAATGTCTTGAATGACTAGAATTTCACGCACAAATGAACGAGTAAACCTTAAAATGTTCAAGCGTCCAACTATGCGCAAATAGTGCGTTTTTGCTGCCTCTTCCACATCTGGTGTGAACGCACAGTTAGAATGACATCTTAGAAGTCACATATCCGTAAAAATGTCATCTGAACAAGTAATATATCTGCCACGTTTGTTCAGACTAAATTAAAGCCAAACATGGAAGAGGTGGCAAAAACGCTTTATTCACGCGTGGTTGGATGCTTGAACATTTACATTCACTGGCTTCATTCACGCGTGAAATTCTAGTCATTCGAGACATTCACGCAAAATTCGCATCACAGGAGGGGCTTCTGCGACTCCGCTCGCTTTCTGTAATTATTTCACTACTAGAGCAAGCTCCTGATTGGTAAACGCGGCGTGATTTTCTGCCAAAGTTCAGATTTTCAAATCACGCGTTTGCCGCAGCACAGCTCAATTCTCATGTGCCATTCGCGCGTACCGTGCCGCAGGATGCATATTCACGTATTTGCATTTACTTAACATGTAAATCACTCGCGCTTGCCGCCTCTTCCGCGGCTGGTGTGAACGCCACATAAAAGTTTCAACATAAATCACGATCCTATGATGTCTTACTTGTTGCATTTCTAAGGGTCGGTCCCCCAGACAGGGCTTATCTTAGACTAAAATGCATATTTGAGCAGCGTTAATTTAAAATCACCATATCTTAACATATATCAGTGCCATTGTTTTGTCTCAAGATGCACACAAGCATTGTTTTTTGTAAGATTTGTTTGTAAAAACTACATAATTAATCCAAACCATGTCCGGGAAATCTCTTTCTTTCTTTTTATCTATGCTGGTCCGGAAAATCTCGGTCTTTGTTTTTATCTATGCTGGTATGAAATGCGTTTAATCAATGCTCTGTGTTTTTATGTTGATTAATTCATACCGTGACAGTATCTGTGGGGCATTTGAGACCACATGACGGATGAAGTGTTTTAGAGTAGCCAGTATTTCGCATTCAATTCGGTTTCAATCTTAAAATAACATTAAACTAGTGATGTGTGCCAGATACATACTGTGATCAGAGTTTGGTAGAGACAGTAGAAGCCCAGATACCAGATGAACCTCCCGGTGATAAAAGGTGGGACAAAC
The DNA here is from genome assembly GCF_030506205.2 of Paramisgurnus dabryanus. Lineage (NCBI taxonomy): Eukaryota > Metazoa > Chordata > Actinopteri > Cypriniformes > Cobitidae > Paramisgurnus > Paramisgurnus dabryanus. The sequence continues at coordinate 6,940,603 of NC_133348.1, forward strand.
CAGAGGTAGACGTAAGAGACCACCATAAATGGAGTGCAGCCCACCATCCTAGAAAGAAAGAGACATGAGTGCTTAACAGCATGGCTCAAAAAGGCATAATGTGTTTTTGTAGCTCAATTGGGAAATCATTGCATTAGCAGTGCAAGGATCAGGGTTTTGAGTCCCAACATAGGTGTTTGTCAAACATATAAATATGAATGCATAACGAACATCCCGTATTGCTCAGTGGTAGAGCATTGTGTTACTGTAGCAGCGCAAAAGGCCATGGGTTTTAAACCCAGGAAAAACACGCATACTGATCAAATGTAATGCACTGAAAGCATGGGTTTCGATGAAAGCAAAGTCATCACGGCACTAAAACCTGGCTGTTGTCTTTGACATATGATCTGTGGTTTACTCCTCTCGTTTTAGCTCCTGTACTAATCAATATAACCTAAACAGAGTAACCCGAGTATCTTCTTAAAGCTACAGTACATATTTGTAAAGATACTTTAGTGGGTTGCAGGGACGGTCGTATAAATCAGACGATCACAAAGCCACAGAACCAAATTCTTTCTATAACACAGTTGTCATGAAGCGCGGTGAATTTATACTGTGTGTCGCTGATGTGGGAAGATGTGCTGGCCATTTATAATTCATGTAAAAGCCTAACATACCATTAGAGAAGAGGCAGTCACCAACAAACACATGCTGATGAAAGATAAAAATGTCAAAAACTGAAACAAAATTATTAATTTATTCAAGCCCCCAGTGAATGATTTACAATACGGTTAAAAGTGTAGGAAAACTTCCTCTATACAACATTTTAGAAAAATAGTGAACTTATCAAATCAGCACCCATATGGCAAAAACATACATTTCCCTGGCCAAAAATATATTTTAAAGATATGCTAAATACATTTTGTAGAAAGTAGGCTAATGCTCAATTGAATATATTTTTGAATTTGAAAATATATTTAGTTTTAACCTTCATATTCCAAAATGTATAAGGGGAAGCAAATTATGTCAATAAAGTATTTTTTGCCTAAAAATATTTTAAATTGAAGCTAAATTCACGTTAATTTTATAAAGTAAATTTTTGAAGTTCAAAATATACCTTTTTTACTTTAAAATGCTATGTTTACAGGTTTTTCTTCCAATACGATGTGAATACATTTCCTTGAATCGGATATATGGAGGGCTTAATATATTTTTTAATGCTTTACAATTTATTTACTTTGAAAATATATTTTAAAATTACGGAGCCCCTAAGAGGACATGGAGCAAAAATTTAATAAAGTTTAGTTTCACTGGCGCATGTGAATCTAGGTTCACATGCCCACCCAAAAGTTTCACGTGAAACTAAACTTTAAAAAAAAATCTGCACATGAAGATTTCACGTGAGCCCATGAAACTAAACTTTAGATTTTTTTTACTCCAGTGTCACCTTAAGGGCTCGGTAGAAAATATATAAAAAATGGCTAAAAAATATAGCGGTGAAACATATTCCAAAATATATTTCAGCAAATATATTTTTGGCCATTTTTGTATATTTTAAAATAAAAAAATTGCCTTATAGACGGTTTCATCGAACACACCTGCGCTGACGCGATACACGTCTGGATCCGAACTTTACTTCCGGTTTTGTTTTTTTAATGGTCTGACTAGTTGCTTAAATTATCTCTTGAACAATCGTTGAAAATAACAAATGTTTTGTTTTCCTATGTAATCTATGTGTTGTTGTTTTGCATGTTATATAAATAAACTACGTTTAAAGAACTTTGTTGTTATTTATTCTTAGCGGAGTTTACCGAAAGTTACGTGCAGACCACGACAGACGCTTGTTTATGTTGTTACTGCTGAAACCGTCTATAGGTCAATTTATGTTGTGACTAAAAGCATTCAAAATAAGTCAAAAATAATAATATTTTAGAAGCTGCATTGTAATCTCTTTGCTTGGAATTTGCAAAAAATAATGCGCCTTCTTGAGGTTTTACCCTATGAGGAAGTCTATTATGGACTCTTATTGGCTACTTTTTCTTTATTATTCGGTCCAAGTCATCAATTTCAAAAATAATGTTGTAAAAAATATTTTGGTCTACAAAAGTAATTTTAAACATTTAAACGTAGATTTTTAAGATCATGAGAAACATTTCAGTTGTTTTTGTATGTAGCAAAACACAATAGCCATTGTGCTAGATCAGTGGTCTCCAATATGTCTCTCAGGTTGCCCGCACAGAGTCTGTGAGTTGCCAGCCAAAGCAAATTCTATTAATACCCTCAATTTTAATATTTATTTAGTACATATTTTTATATTAGCTCAGTTTTTATGTATGTTAAAAACATATCAGATAGGTTATAAAGAAGTAGCCCTCTGGATTGTTTTATTCATTGTGGTAGCCCTTGCTTCCAAAAAGTTTGGAGACCCCTGTGCTAGATTATAAAGAATCAATATTATTACTCTGATCTCCATTAATAAACATTCAATATTTCTTGCACCCATCAGATTTAATAACCACTCTCTGACTTTCAGTACTGACAGTAGCTGACTGGAGCAAAACTTAAATACTGAATAAAGGCTGTTCCTGGATCAACTCTCAGCAGGTTTTCTCTGGGCACTGACCTCTGTCTATACCACACTGCCGTTCACTGCAAAAACTTTAACCAGCCTAAAGTGGTCTAGCTGGCCACTAAGCTGGTTTCCAATGGTCAGGCTGGTCTGGTATGATGGTTTTAGAAGGGTTTTGGGCGCTTGTCAGCTGGTCAGCCCTCTAAACCAACAAACCACTGTTTTCTGGATAATAACTGGATCGCACTGACAGCCTGAGTAATAGGGTAAATTCCCATTTGAAAAGGGATCGTCGTAGAATCTGCAAATCTAAATGTTGTGTAGGCAAGGCTATGATACAATAAACACCAAACACACCAGAAGCCCCTCATGGGCAAGGCTGAGATCTTCTGCAGTGATGCTTTGAACACAAACCTTAACAACTTCCTGCCATTCACTGTGATGTCACATCTAAGTATAATGAGAACTTCCTGTAAAACACTTAATCGTGCGCACATCTTCACTACAATCTTTTGGGAAGCCGGCATAGGACGATCTGATAGGTTTGCAATTTTGGATGTTTTGAGTGGGATGGTTATTATATAACGCATAAAATATTGAGAGTGAGAGATTTCCAAAATAGTTTAGAGATTAAAAAATGAGAACGTGTCACTTACCACGGCATTAGTCGTCCAATCTTTGTCCATTTGCTTTTAGTAATGAAGAATCCCACAATGGGGTCAGTCACAGCACCCCAGGCCTTACCAATGAACAACACCATTGAAGCCTGAAATGGATTAATCTGGAGAAGAATCTCAGATCAGATCAGCAGGTCTCAGTCTTTATGATTATTCAGCTTGCACATTTTAGTAAATAAGATCATTTATTGTTTATTTATACATATTTTTGCTTCTTTTTCACTAAGGTGATGACCAAAAAGAAACAAATGGTCAAAAAATGGTCCCTAGCTGTCATTGGGGCAGTACCCATTAAAAAAGTAAAATTTTGGGCCAAATAGTTACTAGTACCTCAGAGGTACCAAAGAGTGCATATTAGTACCTCAAAGATATATGTTAGTACCAAACGTATACAAAAATGTGTACACTTAGACAGCAGACGACTCGGGGCGAATACACACCGGATCCGCACCGAATATGTGTACCTTTATGGTACATATTAGGACCTTTTTAAAGGGTACTTCCCCAGTTATAGATCATTTTTCAATGTCTTTTATCTCTATTTACATCATACACTCTGTATAATTTCTGCTTGTTTATCCTAAAATCTCACCTGTGCGATGTCAAGGAGATATATCTGAAGGAAGAAGGCAGTCGCACTCCCAGCCACCTGATTTGGTGCACCACCGATGGCGAAACACAGTTTGCTACATACAGATAGCTTCTGATCCAGATGGGTCTGCAGAATTGGGGACAGAAAATTTGGGATGTCAGTCGGAATGCATGTGTACATGTTGTTAAAAATAATTTACAAAAGCAGATCATTTACATTCTTGAACAAAAAGCATTTTGTAAAATCTTTTGTTAGGAATATTGGGAAATGATAATATACAGGTCCTCCACTTTTAATTGCAATTTCGGGTTACATAATCTATTACATTTACGCATTAAAAATAAGTAAAATTAAAAAATGTTTGCATTTTTCGTGCATTATAAACTCAACAAAGTTCCTGGCATCCGGTGAGTTCTCTTCCGAGGGGCGTGAATTCAAAGTATGTGTTCGGAGTGTCGTGTGTTGCTCGTCATGTCAAAATATGTGTTCTTTGCATCATGTGAACCATGTGCATTGTATGTCGAAGTGGTTTATGATGAAAGAGACGCTCATGTTTACAAAATACCAGTGGCAGTTCATGACTGCTAATCCGAGGGTCGCAAATTTAAAATATGTGTTCGGTCATGTGTGCACTGCAAAAAATTATTTTCAAGAAATAAAATTCTAAGTATTTTGTCTTGTTTTCGGTAAAAATATCAAAAATTCTTAAATTGAGATGCTTTTTCTTGATGAGCAAAACGACCCAAGAAAAAAAGGCTTGTTTCCAGACCAAAAATATCAAATGTAGTGATTTTGTGCATAAAAAAAATGCCAATGGGGTAAGCTAATTTTTCTTGAATTTTTCTTGAATTTAGTGTTTAAGAAAAATTTTCAAGATTTTTTGCTTACCACTTTTTCAGATTTTTTTGCTTGTTTTATGCACAAAATCACTTAAATTTGATATTTTTGGTCTAAAAACTAGACTTATTTTCTTGGGTCGTTTTGCTCATCAAGAAAAAGCATCTTAATTGAAGAATGTTTAGATATTTTTTCTGAAAACAAGATAAAAATACTAAGAATTTTTTTTTGCTGTGTGTTGCTTGCGTTTTTAAAATATGTGTTTGTTGAGTCATGTGAACCATGTGCATTACGTGTCAAAATAAGTGCCTGCTGCACACGCGTCAAAATCGTTTATGATAAAAGAGACGCTCACGTTCACAAATTACACGCAATAAACCCTTAAACCCTTTAGACTCGTCTGCAGGAGGCACTTATTTTGACAAGACACGTGATGCACATAGGATCACTCGACGTGCAGAACACATAATTTGAAATTACGAACCACACACATGACGGGCTACATACATGTTGTGACGAACTTCGCATCGAGCGCCCTTGGAAAAAGAAGTCACCGGCCGCCACTGCCAATACTTGCAAGACACTAACTTAACACTAAACTCTGATTACACATGAGATTAAGCGAGTATCTGGCAAATGCGAGCGTCACTTTATTCATAAACCCTTTAGACATCTTGTCAAACAAGTGCCAAATGGTTCACATGACGCGTTGAACACATATTTTAAAATGACGAAACACACACATGACAGGCTAAATATGTTGTGACGGGCTTTGCATCATGCGCCTTCGAAAAAGAAGTCACCAGCCGCCACAGGCAGATAGTTATGGTCACCAGATTGGTGCACATAGTTATGTGACACTTGTAGTTATTTTTTTAGTCTGTAGTTGAGTGATGGGTGCTTGATTACGGCCGTGAGACCATCAGCATGTCTGAGTCTTCATTAAGGTCTTTGTGTAAGAAACATCATCTGGTTTTGTGCTTTCGCTAGTCTCAGCTTGCAGTATGTGTGTGGTATAGCTCCTCATCCTGTAACCCTTCAAACCTCAAATAATATTTAACCCAGATGTTTCCACAGAAGTCAGTGAGGGGTCATTTGATCAAAGAAAACATTCTTAAAAATTAAGGCTCCACAATGCACCCCCTTATCATGCATACCAAATGCATAAATGTAAAGATTAAAACTAGACTTTTTATAATAAAACAAATAAAGAGTCCATAAATGAGTCTTCTGAAGCCATACGATACATTTAAAGGCGGGTGCATGATCTCTAAAAGCAAATGTTAGCATTTGAAATCACTTAATCAAACACACCCCTACCCCAATAGAATCTGAACCTTCTTTTGATAGACCCGCCCCACACATACGCAACCCAGGCAACGATGTCGGTTAGTAGACACGCCCCTTACTGCTGATTGGCATATAGCACCAGTGAAGCACCTGTGTAGTACCATATAGGGGCCATATAGCACCACATATGGTTCTACATAGCACTGCATGGTTCTACACATGTGCTTCACTGGTGCTATATGGCACTAAAAATGGTTCTTCTATGATTACGAGCAAAGAACCACTTTTGGTGCTAAATAGCACCGTTTGTTTTTAGAGTGTTCCTCTAAAGGTTCTTATAGAAAAAACATTTCTTTCTTATCTTTAAAGACGTTTTTTTCAGCAGTAACAACATAAACAAGCGGCTTTCGTGGTCAACACGTAACTTCCGGTAAACTCTGCTAAGAATAAATAACAACAAAGTATTTTAAACATAGTTTATTTATATAACAAGCAAAATAAACAACACGTAGATTCTCTAAGAAACCAAAACAATTGTTATTTTCAATGATGTATTTGTTCAAAATTTCAGTTTACAACTAGTCAGACTATTAAAAAAACTAAAACGAAAGTAAAGTTCGGACTAGTATTGTGTTATGGCACGTGCATCCGATGAAACCGTCTATATAATCTGAAGAACCTTTTTTGAAACAGAAAGGGATGTTAAAGGTTCTTCGTGAAACCATTCAACTAGAAATAGTTCCTCTGTGCACTGCAAAAAATTATTTAAGAAAAAACTTCTTTAGTATATCTGTCTTGTTTTCAGTAAAAATATCTAAACATTTTTAAATTAAGGTGCTTTTTCTTGATGAGCAAATCGACCAAAAAATAAGTCTAGTTTTTAGATCAAAAATATCGAAATTTAAGTGATTTTGTGCATAAAACAACAAAAAAAAATCTGCCAATGGGGTAAGCAAAAAAATCAAATCAAGAAAAATTCATGAAAAATTTGCTTACCCCATTGGCAGATTTTTTTTACTTGTTTTATGCACAAAATCACTTAAATTTGATATTTTTGGTGTAGAAACTAGACTTGGGTTGTTTTGCTCATCAAGAAAAATCATCTTAATTTAAGAATTTTTATATATTTTTACTGAAAACAAGACAAAAATACTAAGAATGGGTTTTTTTTAAATAATTTTTGCAGTGTGGCATCATAAAGCACGGCAAAAAATGACTTTCTTACTTAGTGTTTTTGTCTAGTTTTTATAAGGAAAATAAGTCTAAGCTAAAATTTAAGCAAATTTGTGCTTAAAACAAGCAAAAAATAAATAAAAATCTGCCAATGGAATAAGAAAATGTTTCTTGAATTAATTGTTAACTTATTTCAAGAAATGTTTTCTTATTCCGTTGGCAGATTGTTTTTTGCTTGTTTTAAGCCTTAATTTACTTCATATAGTTCATATTTTTTGTCTAAAAACGAGACTTATTTTTCTTGGTCATTTTGCTCATCAAGAAAATACATCTTAATTTAAGAATTTTTAGATATTTTTACTGAAAACAAGACAGAAGTAAGAAAGTAATTTTTTGTAGTGAGCACCTTTATTTTTAAAATGATGTCCTATGCTTGACGTTCTGCCTAACATCTCTGTTTTTGTTCCACAGAACAAGTTTTGAACTACATGGGTGAAAAAAATTTTGGGGGGGGGAAATAATGACACACAGGAGACATTATGGGTGTAGTGAGTGACTTTTCATTATGATAACAAATAAAGAAAACGTGTGCGCCTGTTGGCTTTCTTGTGAATGAGAGAGAGTAAATGTGTGCCCACACGAAGGGTGTGTGCCCACAAATGTATGGTGTGTGAGAAGACAAACTTGGAGAAATCCTTTCAACACATTAAAGGAAGTCTAACCTTCATTTGCCCAAGCATATATTTACGATCTTTCCTCCGGAGATCTTACGAGAAAGTTAGACAGACATGTGAAGCTGAAAATACGACAGAAGTCAAACAGTCATCTTCTGAGCTGCAGACTCATTCATCCATTCAGTCGAAGCCAATGTTTAGTGTCTCCACATCAATGTACACATTGCATAGCCTTTCCAGCAAGACAACCACGGAGGGCGGTACCAAACGCACTTCAAAGATGTTGTTCTCATAATGAAAAGATGAATAACCTATTACAATATTGGATATAATGGTTGTGGGTTTGGAACTTTCTTCAAGTCTGAAAATGGATGTCCCGTATTCTCACGAAGCTTATTTTTGTTGCTCTTATCACGACAGACACAAACAGGAAGTCATTGAGTCGAGACACAAAATATTCGACTTCCTCGCAGATTGAAAACACCAAATTCATGATTGCAGCACTTCTGTGTGGATAGACAGATACGAGCAGAACTGTGTTAATCACATCAATCTGTGATGAAAAATCACAAAAGCTTACAAGGTTCTTTACAGCAATGCCATTGAAGAACCGGTTTTGGGTCATATTTAACCCCAAAATGAGAAGAAAAAGAATAAATTATATTTTTGCATTACAATGTTCTGATATTTTAAATTCTGTGTAAAGTCAATTCAGATAATTGTTTCTAAACACATTAGAAATGTAAGAATGTTTTGCTGAAACATAGTGGTGGCCGGTGACTCCTCTTCCGAGGGGCGCTCATGTCAAAATATGTGTTCGTTGCGTCATGTGAAACATGTGCATCATGGCCTTTTCAAAATACATGGCTGCTATATATGCGTCGAAAGAATTTATAATAAAAGAGACGTTCACAAAATACTTGCAAGTCACTCATTTGAAGAGCACCAATTATCCGATTCACGATTTTACATTTCCTTTGGTGTGTAAGTGTGTATTAGTACATGTTAACGATATGCAAAACGTACAAACCCAAATGTAAACGATGTCGCAAGTTATCATCTTCAACGTAAATCTCTTTTCTTGGAGTACAACAAACACACGGATTGTAGGCAACAGTTTACTTCCTGGTGTGGACAAGAGCAACATTATCATAATTCCTCCCACTTCAGACTCACAACCTGTAAGTTAACTCCTGTCAGCATTGCATTGTGAGCAAATCTTTCAAACATGGTAAGGAGCGTCACATTTCCGGCTGAGTCATGGTATTCGTGCCAATCACAACGTACAGATTAGCTGGCCAATCAGGGACACAGCGCTTTTCAAATCGATGAGTTTTGTACATCAATCGGTGCATTTCAGGAAGAGAGGAAAATCTGGAGCTACAAAAATGTATGTGGAAAATATTGTGTGTTTTTTAACCATAAACCACGCAAACATTGTATTATACCAAATGCACAAAATAACGTTGTTTTTTAGCAATAAAATAGGTTCTCTTTAACACTAAAATCAGATTACACATGAGATTAAGCGAGTATATGTCAAACGTGAGCGTCTCCTTTTATCAAAAACCTCTTCGAAGGGTCTGGAACAGGATCGTAATTTGACATCACGCATAATGCACATTCGTTAACATGATGAGCCACACACATGACGGGCTAAATACACGTTGTGACGAGCTTCGCATTGTGTGCCCTCGAAAAAAACACCACTATGAACTACTAGTTCAGGATTTTTTTGCGCCCCTACACAACCGCGAGCATCCATTCAGGTTTTACCGGTACTTGAAAGTTGAGAAAGACGGCAGCTTTCCCAAGTGGGCGTGGTTTCAGGTCTGACAGTGGACACGCCCCCAGTGTCTGAGAGCAAATAATCTAAAAACTTATTTTATTTACTTGGCAGTTTTTTATCATTAAAATTGGGTTGGGTGGTTAATATTTGTCTGTGGTGTGACAAACTGAGAACACATTTAAAACTTTTTTAAATGGGATTGTTGGGATGGGATACACTGTAAAAAAAATCCGTAGAAATTACAATGTTATTACAGCTGGGTTGCCGGTAATTTACCGTAGATTTACATTTATGTTATTTACTGCCAAGAGTTTGTTCAAAGTTAAAGAAATTTTAAATATTAACAAGTCTTTATCTTTACAGAATAAACTATACAATAACAGCCTCATGCAAAGCATTCTGGGAACCAGAAATCATTCTCAACCTTTTTCTGTTTTTTGCTTCAGATTTTGTTTCCCAGAATGTTTTGCTTGAAGCTGTTTTTTTAGTTTTACTCTGTAAAGACAAAGACTTGTAAATGTTTAATGTTCATTTAACTTTGAACAAAATGTTGCCAGTAAAAAACATAAATTTAAATCTACGGTAAGTTACCGGCAACCCAGCTGCAATTTCTACGGAATTTTTTTATAGTGTATTTAATAGGACTTTAAACAGGCTTAAAGCAGCTTTTAAGCACATTCACATTGATAAATATTTGGTAATATCATGGTAAATATTTATCTATCATGGTACTATTTCTTGTACTGTCATAAAAAATTGTTTTCAAGACAAGATGATTTTCATCATTGCCATACAACATTATTATTATTAATATTAGTATTAATATTAGTATTATTATTATTAAAGCAGGACATACATAATTTTATTAATTCATAGGGGAAAATATTTCTTATTTTTAACATTTAATTTTAATTAAGTTAAATTTGACCAAATTCTTGACTAGATTCACAAATTAAAATCTAAAACATATCCACATACACACAATAAAAAAGATACACTGGGATACCCTTTAGAAAGCCCCTAATATGTACAATTGTATAGGTACAGCAATGTAACTCTGAGGTACTAATATGCACCCTTCAGGTACAAAAGTGTACTTTTTTAAACGGTACCACCCCAGCAACAGATTTTGTACCGTTTCTTTTGAGAGTGTATGGCTTACTGCCTCAGTCCTTCCTTTAATCCGACTTTATACTATAGTGTGTTTGTGTGAGAATGAATCTGGATGACATAATGAAGGATTTGAGGGTTTTATGACCAGCGGGATTTGAAAACACATTTGGTCATGACAAGGTCAAATTCACCCTGCTCTTTCACCTCTAATCTTTAAAAAGGTCCTGATATGTATTCATTTGGTAAAAGTACCTTTAAGAAATTATTATGTTTACTAATATGAACTATTTGTTTACAAATCTGTACTTTTTGAAAGGGTACAGCCCCAGTGACAGCCTTTTTCTGACAGTTAAAAAAAAAAAATTTGTGTCTATTTTTTTTCTACTGATTTTTTGAAATTTTTTGAAAAAGTATAATTAGTCATTTTGGGCTATAAACAAGCAGCAAGAAACAATATTTCAACCTTCAACTATAAGAGAGACTGAATCTCTTACGCGATGCATGTGCGAGCCGAGCACAAGAGCTTTATGGTGTTTCCATACATTATTGACATCCACCCATCATCATCCCCCATTACTTGACCTGAGGGTCACAGCAGAAAACAACATCGAAAAGAGACCTGACTAACAGCTCAGTCTTAAAATGACTGAAGGTCACACTGTCTCCAAACCTATCTTGTTCTAATCTAGATAAAACGGATTAAAGGGATAGTTCATCTAAAAATGAAAATTAAGTCATCATTAAGTCTCATTCTCATGTTGTTGTAAACCTGTATGAATTTCTTATTTCTGATGAACACAAAAGAAGATATTTTGAGAAATGATGGTAAGCACACAGCTGGTTGTAAACATAGTAGGAAAACAGATATTATGAAAGTATTGGGTTAAACAAATGTTGTGTCCATATTTCTGACCCAAATGATAAAAGATTAGGTCTGAAGTATATGAAAGGAAGGCAATTTCTTACTGATTTGTTGTTCGGCAAATCTACATCTGAACTACATAGTTAGAGTATCAGGGCCAAACCTAAACAGCTTTTGCATGCATGCATGGAATCACTAAAACATGCCAATCCACATACTTTCATAGACATACCAATGCAAAAATGTTCATGCTGAATCATAACACAAAACAGCACAAGTACACAAGCACCTATTGTCCAATGCAAAGCTATGAAAAATCATAAGTTGTAATAGTAAAGAGTTCAAATTTATTTTACTACTTAAAATTACCATTCACAATTATTTTATTGATGTAACTCAATGCATTTGGGTTCATTCAATCATATTTACTGTATATGTTTACTAAGTGACATCAGGCAATTTAGATGAAGCTACCACTTAAAAAGTTAATTTTTACAACTTAAGCATTAGATGAAACTGGACATCAGGTGACGTACCTCTGGTGGGATCTTGGTGAAAGCAGGTTCAGGATGGATGATGAGTTTATCTCCTGGAGTAACTGAGGCTTTCTCACCCTTGGCCATGATGTCCAGTGGGATGGGTGCAGAGACAGCCGCTGAACTGGTGGATACAGATGTGTCTGCTTTCATTCACATACTGCACCGGCATGAGGAAGGGATGGGCCAGTTACAGAAACAGGAGTCGCTTACAGTTTCCCAGCTGTCACTGACAGATTTCAGCCAATCAGATGGCCAAATCCATCAAAATATGCTCCTTACCAGAACCTGAACCTACACTACACATAGCAGTCACATCAGAAACACATACACACTAGAACTGCTACTACACGAGAGAGAGAGAGAGAGAGAGAGAGCGAGAGAGAGAGAGAGAGAGAGAGAGAGAGAGAGAGAGAGAGAGAGAGAGAGAGAGAGAGAGAGAGAGAGAGGTCTGATGACAAACACTCCAGTCTGGCGCCCCCTACAGACATCATCAGAAACCACACACAGTGCACTGACTATATGGATAAGTTGTGGGTTGCCCAGTATGAACTAAAATTACATGGCAACACATAACATGACAATTAGTTGGTTGTTTGGCTTGTTTAATTAGTTAAAATGTTAATTTAAAAAAAAAAATTAGAACCTTGTGATCCCAGTACCTGGTCAAAAGAGTAATATCATCTCAAATTAGTGTAATTCCTGAGTTTCCGGGCTAAGAAATAAACATTCCATTCGCATTTGTTGACGTATTTACAACACTTTCCCCCAGTTTCACAGACAAGGTTTGAGTTGTCTCAACAGAAAATAACTTGCATTGACAGATCTTACAATATTGATTGTATCAATATGCATGGATTTGTCTCAAGATACACACCAGTAATATCTTTTTCTAGGGGAATGTTTATAAAAGATGCTTAAACATCTTAATTTACAGGGGAAACATCATGAAAATCAGACTTTTTCATGTTTAAGTGCTATAATTGGGTCGCCAGTGCTTCTATCAATCTAGAAAATGTGAAAAAGATCAACTCAGTAACTTAATGCAAGCATGTGAAAAAATAGGTCATTGAAATTTGTTTTCCCTTGGATGTCAAGAGGGGATAATACCGCCCCTTAATCTACACTATCCAACCACTTGCCTGACATTTAGTGTAGAGATCAGATCATTTGCATTTAAAAGGACACACCCAAAAACGGCACATTTTTGCTCACACCTACAAAGTGGCAATTTTAACATGTTATAATAAATTATTTATAAGGTATTTTGAGCTAAAACCTCACATGCGTACTCTGGGGACACCAAAGATTTATTTGACATCTTAAAAAGTCTTGTGAAATGTCCCCTTTAACTAAGGCCTTTCCTGGCTTTTGCTAAACCTTGTCTGTGAAACCGCCTTTATTGTACACTGCAAAAAATTATTTTGTGCATAAAACAAGCAAAAAAAAAATCTGCCAATGATTTTTTCTTGAATTTAGTGTTTAAGAAAAAAATTCAAGATTTTGTTTTATGCACGAAATCACTTAAATTTGATATTTTTTGTCTATAAACTAGACTTATTTTCTTGGGTCGTTTTGCTCATCAAGAAAAAGCATCTTAATTTAAGAGTTTTTAGATATTTTTACTGAAAACAAGACAAAAATACTAAGAATTTTTTTTCTTAAAAATCATTTTTTGCAGTGTAAAGATGAATGTTTGAAAATATAAAATAAAAATCGATGGTGGAGGTTAGAAACAGTACATTTACTTGACTTTTTTCCATTTGGGCAGACACCTTTATCTAAAGTGACTTACAGTGGATTTAAAGTATACATTTTGTCAGTATGTTTTCCCTGGGAATCAAACCCATGACCTGAAGCAATGCCCTACAAATTGCTTTACAGTAATTTCATTCATATTTTATTTATATGAACAGTTCTGTTCATATAGACGGTTTCATTGGACGCACGTGATACACGTCTGGATCCGAACCTTACTTCCGGTTTCATTTTTTTAATGGTCTGACTAGTTACTAAACTGATCTCTTGAACGAATTACTCGTCGAAAATAACAAATGTTTTGGTTTCCTAGGTAATCTATGTGTCTATCATTGTTTTTTTTGCTTGTTATATAAATAAACTACGTTTAAAGAACTCTGTTGTTATTTATTCTTAGCGGAGTTTACCGGAAGTTACGTGCGGACCGCGACAGCCGCTTGTTTATGTTGTTACTGCTGAAACGGTCTATAGAATGGCCAAAACTGATCATAGGTTAAATTATTGCAAATATGAACACTGACCTTAAAGAGCTTAGACACACTGTCCTTCAGCTACACTATAAATTTAACAATCACTAAAAGTATTTAAATATAAAATAAATAAAAATGGGTCATTTACTGAGAAGTTCAAAAAGCTCATGCAGAAGTATAAGTCAGAAAATGTAGATCCAGTCCAGATTCTGGAAAATTGGGATACAGTTACAGAAAGTCTTGCAATGTTTCCAGCCTATGGTCTGAAGAAACTAAAGATATTAAAAGCACCAGTCATATTAGGACCATCATAAAATAAATAACTTACCAGACCCCGTGTGACCGAAATTTGTAAAAGAAACTTGAGGTTGATATGCTTGAGGTTACCTGATGTGCTTTAAAGGATTAGTCAATTTTCTTAAAAAAAAAAAATCCATATTTAAACACCACGAAATCATCCAAAATGTTGATGTCTTTCTTTGGTCAGTCGAGAAGAAATTATGTTTTTTAGGAAAACATTTCAGGATTTTTCTAATTTCAATGGACTTTAATGGACCCCAACACTTAACAGTTTTAATGCAGTTTAAAATTGCAGTTTCAAAGGACTCTAAAAGCCCAAACTAGGCATAAGGGTCTTATCTAGCGAAACAATTGTCATTAAAAATATGCACTTTTAAACCACAACTTCTCGTGTTTCTTCGGCTGTCTGACGCGCCAGCGCGACCTCACGCAATACGTCATCACGTCAAGAGGTCACGGATGACGTATGCGAAACGACGCCCCAGTGTTTACAAGTGTGGAGAAAGAGGAGCGTTCCTACGTTGTTGTATACCAACAAAATGTCTTTGTGTCAGTTTATTGTTTAAAATGGTCCGCAATGTGCGTTTTATATATGTAACACATGACCTTTCCACGGCATTATGCAATTACGTGACTAGTCACACAGCCGGAGGAAGACGACAAGTTATGGTTTAAAAGTACATATTTTTATTTTTATTACCAAAAATGACAATCATTTCGCTAGATAAGACCCTTATGCCTCATTTGGGATTGTTTAGAGTCCTTTGAAACTGCAATTTTAAACTGCATTAAAACTGTTACGTGTTGGGGTCCATTAAAGCCCATTAAAATGAGAAAAATCCTGGAATGTTTTCTCAAAAAATATATTTTCTTCTCGACTGAACAAAGAAAGACATCAACATTTTGGATGACATGGGGGTGAGTAAATTATCTGGATTTTTATTTAATTTTTTTTAGAAATTGAAGTTATGACTGCTTATAACTGTTTAACTTTCATGTTTTCAAACTGTTTAAATTGTTACATTTCAAGTATTCACAACAAATAGTCACTCTTCTCCTAATGACTAAAATTGCACTTCATGTTTTCTTTTCTAAAATTTTAAAGATATATATAGGCTAATCCGCCTTGCAATTGTACACTACATCCAGACACGACGGTTGGAGTTCGCCCCCTAGTGGCAATCAGTAATCAATCGTTTTTATAGGATTCAGGTGTTACTGATCAAGTTAAACAAAAAATTATTAATAATTTTCACCGTGCACAGTGTTTTAATTGGAACACACTGAAATACCTCACTTACGGTCAGCGTGTCACGTGGTTTAGTTGCACAAGTTAATTTTTTTATGCATCCAAACCTCAAATTGTATCCAATAATTACGCGCCCGCAGATGGTTGGCTTCCCACGCACCCCATTTCTGACTCCCTTTCCAGTTTTTCGGCCTTCATTTGTCATGTACAGTGGAAAGGTAAAAGTAACCACGCTGATTTTAAATCAGACAAAGATGACCGGTGGGCTGGATAAAGATGATTAGAGGCCCGCGTGCTGCCAGTTGACTAGCCCTGTCCTTGGGTTGTAAATGGACATGTAAAACCGTTTCTGGATAATTTTTAGCACTTAATAACGTTACATAACTTTTATGTAAATATCAGAAAACAATATAACACATTATTTTAATGCATTCTTTGGCACCTTTAACCTTATCCAAAGTTTTTTCTTGAGTCAGGACATGATAGACAACTGTTATGTTTTTGTTATTTATTGCGAGCAGAGGTCTTCAGCAACAGAGCCTCTATTTAAAGCAAAGTGCATACAATTGACGCTTATAATTTGTAACATCACACGATCTTTCCTTTACAATTAAACAAAACATAGTTAACCATCACAGCAGTTATCATGATCAGCTTCTTATTTATTGATCTATGTGTAAACGTTAATAAGTCGTGAAGGTTAAAGACTTGGCATGTGCATACTGCATTGCATCAGAGAAGGCATCCATCTGTGAAAGAACTAAAAAATAAATTAATAAACTTCATTTCCTCATTTAACTGTTTGTATTTACACTTCAGTGGCCGTTTATAATAGCAATAGGATCTTATCAATCAGGAGCGAAACTACAAGAAACACGTAGGCCTTCGTTGTTGAAGGTTTGTGGAGTATCATCTATACATACATGGGTGAGACTGATCAGAGCACAAACAGGATCAATCATAAGTGACCAAATGGTGCTTCTGTGTTCAGGAGCCTTTGAACGATGACAGCGTTTGCTAAGTCGGCTTCCTCTAAAGTCTGACACGGATCGTTCAGTTCCCGGAACGGCAGCGATGTGGTCAGGATAAACGGTGCGTCGGTGCTCTGGGCCTGTTCCACAAAATCCTGCACGTCGCTGATCCTGAACCAATCACATCAAAGGCATCAGAAAAGCATGTTCAACAATCCAACAATCATGTTAGTCAGAGATCTGAAATCCTTGCATGTTGTGACGCACGCAATAAATCCAATGTAATCTGCAGCAAAATGACAGCTTATGATGCTTTCATTTCACCTTGTGAGGTTGTATTACATGATAAATGATGAGGGAAAATTACGTGAGAGCTTTTGCGTCACAACACGCCTGGGATGATTCTGACAATACACACCGAATCAGCTTTATAATGGTATTGGATAGTGCCCAATTTTTAATCCATCAACATCAGTTATTAAGTTTTGGGAAAATGTTTATTTTGGGTAAACTCTCACTTTACATCGAAAAGTATTTATACATCACAGTAGCATGAATTGTGAGATAAATCCGAGCATACATTGATCCTCAATAGTAAAAGTACAGAATGGTTAAGCAACACTATATAATACTCACTGATGAGATAGATTAAACCTCTGCACAAGACGCCGACCATCTGCCAGCCAGATCTGGAGGGAGGTCATGGGGAGATCCTCATTCAAGTCTGGAAGATGAGGACCGGAGCAGTCCTCGTGTATCGAGCGAGACCTGGCAACCACTCTTGGAGCCACACTGCAGAGAAGAAGCTATAATGAACAGTTTCTAAAGGTAATAAAAACTTGTTGGATCATGTCATAACATTTAACTCCTGGTTTGTTGGTTTCATGGCATTTTATATGGGATTTGAGTAACATTTATAAAAGATAATCCTCAATGGTCAAAATATCACAGAGTGAAAGTGTTGCAAGGACACCTACTGGACATTTGCGGAAACACAAGGACTTGTCGATTTACCTTTTAATGTTATTTTTTATTTATATATACACACAATTTAATACAGAAGGGGGTATTACCTTCCCAGTCTGTGGCCTATGCCTGTAAATGGATGGAAGGTCTTTTTCTTTGGGACATAAACTTCATCTTTCATTTCCTGTACATTGACTTCTAGTTCTTCGTCCTCAGCTCTTCCTTCTAGTTCCAGAGGTAGTTCTCTTTAGAAGATTGAAACAAGATTTTGACAATACATAACCATATCAAAAAGAGACCTATATTATGCAAAATCCACTTTTACAAGCTGTTTGGACATAAATGTGTGTGGTAGTTTGTGAAAACCACCACCGTACAATGAAAAAAAATCCACCCACTCCACCTTCAGCAGAATCATTAGACATGCTGTTTTGATTCTCTTGTTAATGTGATATCACACTGATAAAGCCCCGCCCACAGTTATCTTTCCCCAAAAGCTTTTCTAAATGTGTTCGTTGTCTCAGACTGTATTCACAGGAATCAGATCTATTTTTAACCAAAAAGCAGAAGCTCATTTAAAGCAACACTAAAGAGTTTTTGCTCTTTGCTCCCCCTACTGGTTAGAAGCGTAATTGTCCATTACCACTGTCATAAATACTGCAGCATAGCTGGCTCTGATTGGATTGTAGGTCTGCCGTAAAGCAAGTTTTTGTAGTTTTCACTCGAACTACAGGACCGGGACCCGATGGTTGGAATTTTCTTTAGTGCGGTTTTGGTCGATAGAGGGCTGCAAAGCAAATGTGAAAGTGGATGTACGACTGAAACTTTTTTGGAAACGCTATTTTAAGGTAAAAAAAACTCTTTGGTGTTGCTTTAAAGGTACACATATGAAAACATCACTTTTTTGCTCCCGCTCAAATGGGGCATGTTGGACATGCTATAACAAATGATCTGGGGGGCTTTTCAGCTAAACTTCACAGACACATTGCACACCTGAGATTTATTACATCTTGTAAAAATGTGCATAATATTTGCCCTTTAAATGTTATTTTGCCTTGGACACAACCAAGGATTAACTATGTTTGCCATTATGTTAATCATCATTTAAAGGAAAACATCACTGTTTCTCAATATTTTACTATGTTCTTACCTCAGCTTAGACGAATTAATACATACTTATACTTTTTAAATGCATGCACTTAATCTTTGTACAGCGTGTTGTGAATGTGTTAGCATTTATCCTAGCCCCATTCATTCCTTAGGATCCAAACAGGGATGTATTTAGAAGGCACAAATCACTTCCATGTTTTCCCTATTTAAAGACATAAAATACATGAGTAGTTACACGAGTAAGTATGGTGGCACAAAATAAAACATGATGATTTTTTTAAGCGGGTGAAAATGCGAACTATCTTGTATGGCGGAAGAGCACTCAGTTTGCAGCACTTCTACCTCGGCGCGCAGTAACATCATCACTCCTGACTACTTCCCCTCTCGCTCAAACATCCGTCAATATTACTGCACCCGAGGTCAAATTACTGCAAACAAAGTGCTCTTCCGCCATACAATATAGTTCTCATTTTTATTTGCTTAAAAAAATCGCCACGTTTTATTTTGTGCCACCATACTTACTCATGTAACTACTCATGTCTTTAAATAGGGAAAACATGGAAGTGTTTGGTGGCTTCTTAATTCATCCCTGTTTGGATCCTAAGGAATGAATGGGGCTAGGCTAAATGCTAACACATTCACGACCCGCTGTACAAAGATTAAGTGCACGCATTGAAAAAAGATAGCTATGTATTAATTCGTCTAAGTTGAGGTAAGAACATAGTAAAATATAAAAGTTTTCCTTTAACTCTTTCCCCGCCATTGACAAGTTCTCATCATAGAAATCAAGAAAAACGCTTCCCTGCCAATTACGAGTTTTTATAGTGATCCATATTTCCGCTATTATCCTTTAGGTGACGCTTTTACACACCTTTATAAAACATTGAAGCATCCACTGATTTAAAAAACAGTTAAAATTGTTGTGTATGTTTTTGATTGTCATTCTGAATCTGATCTCTAATAAAAGTCCTTTACAAAAATGCAATTATCTCAGCTTCTTGATCAAAATTTTGTATTTTTGAAGAAACTTACCCATATTTAAGAGGTGATAAAAAGAAAAATGTTGAAGATAAGATGAAACAGTTTTTTTTTTTTTTGAAAACAGAGAGTCTGTTATTTCATTTGATATATTTTATGTTAGAAGAAATTTTTCTGGAAGGAATTAAACTTTTGTGAAAATCTTAATAAATGCTGGCGCTGACTGGCAACTTAAAAAAACGCTGTCAACGAAAGAGTTAAGGAACAGATTATGACGAATTCTTCTACAGTGACAAAAACAAGTTACCCTTTTTTAATGGCCTCCAGGAACTCCTGGTTTTCCTCCAGAGAGTAACTTCGTAATTCTTCATCGTTTACTGTAAAGCCATTTTTCCACAGTCTCACTACAATCTCCACCTGTAAAGGCCAACAAATTGGCGATAAAGCCTTATTGTTACTTAAACTATTCATTTAATCAATTATGTTGATTTTCCCAAAAAGTGGTAACCCTGCGCCATTGTTTGTGGTGCTATCATTATATTGGTCTTTGTTAGAGAGGACCAAAAATGGCAAACTTGGCTTTACCAATTGTGTGAAACTGGGGCAGAATTATCCTCTTGTTCGACCAGCAGCAGACATGGGGTGTTTTTAAGCATAGAGGTTGCCGTTGGTTCGAGTTTTGATCAAGGCACGCTTTCATACTTGACAATCACTTTCACTACATTTTTATTGTTATCTTTATTTTGTGAATGTAATTGTACACAAGAAGATAAAATGAATTTTCTGACCTTTTTGCCACTACTGGCCACACTGCTGATCTTCTCCACCTCATCGAGCAAATCCTCAACAGAGAAACTGGATCTAATCGGGCTCACCTCCTCTTCCTCTTCATCATTCTGTGCCCCTTCACACCTAAGAGGTCACAAAACAGCTTATTAGAGTTTGCCAAAATCACACAGCGAAGGTCACCAGGGATGGATTAACATTTCTTGAATGTTCATATTTAAAGCCTGTAGTAAAGACGCAGGGAACTTACCATGTGTCATCTTGAATTCTTTCAGTCGGATCGATATTTTTCCTCATGATGTTTTGAGTTGTCCATCTTGCAGTAAAAACAGAAGCAGCCATTCAGTATAAATTATAAGTGATGTCACAACCTCAAGCAACCACTGCATTAGTGCCTATTCAATAATTCATGGAGGTGCTACAAGATGTTTTCTCTGTGAATGACAGGTCCATCAAGATTGGCAATACTTTTTAAAAAATAAAACCAATGACAGTGTTTACATATGGAACTTCATAAGCATAAGTAACATTAAATACATAGAAAATAACCAATGTCCTTACACTGACGTCATGATGCACGACATTGACATTGAATGTGACGACACGCTGTCAAGTGCACACTTCAACTCTTAATTAATTTATAACCAAGGCAAAATCTAAAAGTCACTCAAATGCCACCCAATTAAAGGGTAATACTTAATACTTTAAGATTCTTAAATAGCCATTGATCTGAATCCGGGCAAAATACCATAATAAATGATAGCAGTGCGCTAAAATTACGTAAGAAGTGTGTGGATACCACGCAAGCGCACTGCGATGCGTTACGACAGCAAACACCCGCAATAACCTATAACACATACCAGACTCACAACCGCGATTATAAAATTATATATCGTTACCTGTGTTAGGCTTCAAGCGGTCGCACAACAGTTCTATTAGCTCGTTAGTTTCTCTCATGCCTACACGGGACCACCATTTCTGTCTGACGTCATCGCCACTTGCTTGTGCGCACGTTGTTGCGACGTCATCGAGACTAAAATGAACTTGAAATGCATGTTTTTCGTTTTTCATGAGTAGAAAACACAACACGCAGGTAAAACTGGCTTGTGTTTTATTGAGGTGGGTGGGGAATGAGGAATGAGGGGAGAGATGGCTGCAATACACAAACAATACTTACACATTCTGTATACAAATTAATTAATTTAATATCACGAAAATAGCTCTATACTTTAAAAATAAATATCACAGAAATAGGTCTCATGTGGGGAAATAAAGAGTCTCAGTGATAACTCTTGAGTTTGAACATTAAACGCCAAAAATAACTCAGTGCTGTCATGTGTGGATTTATAGGGGGGCGTGTTGGGAAAACTGTTCATAAACTAACTTACTGTGTTTTTGCAATACCTTTTGGTGCCACTGAAACACTCTAGTAACAATGTTTAGTTTATAGTAAATTACATTTTATTGTTACAGTTTTTTTATTATTATATTGCTATATTATTATATTATTTAACGCATTTTAAGAATATAAAGTATGAATAAGAAAACTATAACAATCTTGATAAATTATGCAAAACATTACTTGTTTGTCAGTCATGATGTGAGTGTTTCTTGTATATGAAACATGACACATTAGATTAGCCTATTGTAAACAAACAATGTTTTTAAATACTTTCTCATTTTCTGACCCTAGCTTGATAAAATATCCAAATTAGACCTAAATCATTTTACGTTGAAGATTAAATTAATAACTTCATTCTTTGCTGTAATGATTCAAATCTGCAACTATTTAAGTCTGAAATAAGCGCTTTTATTATTCAGATTAAATGTTTTAAAACAAATCCTTATTATTGGCAATAAGAACCTAAATATAACCCTTCAGAGTAAAAGTAGCTAATAAAATGCTTTTTTTACTGCATTTAAAATAAATAAATCATACTCCTACAGTGTAAATATACATAGCTAAACTAATACATAGAAAACACAAATGTTTAATAACACTGGAGGTAAAATTATTTTTTTTGTCTTCCAAAAAATATTTTTTTCAAATTTCTGTGGCGCCAACTTCGTGCCGGCACGCGCACGCTCGCTCGCGTCTCTGTGTAACGGAAGTGGCTCGCCGGAGAGTTTCGGCTGGCTGACAGCAGAGGGAGAGAGAGAGAGAGAGAGAAAGAGAAATGGCGCCTCGGTACTCCACTAGCTGAGACACAATCATAACGAAAGCAACTGACGAGAGCTTACTCAACACAACCCGTGTATTAGCGGGGACAGACAGCAAACATGGTGAACACCAGAAAGAGCTCGGAGCACAAGCCCATCAGTCCCTTCGTCTCGGGTCGGACGAGGTCGTCTCGGAGGAACAACCCAAACTTGGACGAGCACAACAGCCGTGTAAGGAATAGAGAGACACCGGCTATCTTTTCTTACTGGCAGCCGGTTAGCGAGATGCTCCCACCAGCCTCTTAGCGATGGATAGATAGGCAGACAGATAGATAGATGGATGGATGGATGTCCACCTCTTTTGTTCCCAAATCGCGCCTTGAGTGACACTTGCCGTTGAATAAAATGCAGTTTAACGAGACGACAGCCTTTCGTCGTGTCGTTTAGTTTAGTTTTATGTATTTTTCACTGATATTAGCAGGACTTGACCAAAGCCGGCTGGCTGGTTTAATGCACCCAGTGCCCCCAAGTTGTCTTTTGTTGTATTCGTGAATGAATCGTTCAGTCCTTTGGAATGATTCGATCGAATCGATTCGCGCAGTGTTGGTATGCTGCTTGTAGCGAATTTTGTTTGGGAGGAAACATTCACTCGATTTTTGACACATTTTATCGAGCAGGTAGGATAATTCCTGTCAGAAATCTATTTTTGTATTAAAATAGCAGTTGGCGGCAGTTTGAAATAGATGTTTACAAATAAATACAGATTGAATAAAGTACTTTAATCAAACGCAAAGTAATGCAGCAGTAGTTTAATAAACATCTCACTATACAGAAAACAGTACGTTAAAGTACTTGTAATAACACTTGTGAGAGAGATGAACTTATTGAATCGGTTAGTTCAAAAGAACCGTTTGACTCGCTCAAATGAATCGGTCGTTATTTTGTTGCTGTGTGTTTGTTGCGCTCGAGAGGCACCGGCGTGCGCCATGCTGTCACGCGCTCCGACGCCCGATTAAAACGCCAAAAGAAAAGCGCATTCACACCTTTAGTCCTAATAAACGTGATTCGTCCTCCTTATTTATTTAAACAATAAACAAGCTTGTGTTGGGGGAAGGGAAAGCTTTGTTTAGACAGACCCCTTGTGGCTCCAAACAGCTATTGTTCATGATATTAGGAAGTAAACTCTTCAATGTTTATGAAAAACTTCAGCTGGGTTATTGACACATGTTGTCATTTGTTGATGTGCAACATTAGTAGATTGCTTAAAATGTAACATGTCGAGTTCCTGTTGAATTGCTTGGTCATGTTTTGGCTGTTTGGTTTGGGATGTTTACCATGATTGTCTTTTGAGTACCATTTAAATATTATGGTACTTGATAATATGATAATCATTTAGTTTGGTAACATATACATTTTAAATTACTATTATATTGTTTTCATCTGTGCATTTATATATATATATCAGTTTTTCTCAGCTTGTTGTGAATTGTGCATAAAGTTTAGGCCAGTCAGTATCTGGCTTTGATTTGTGTTGAGTTTGTTTTGATTTTTTACTTTTATTTTAATGCTATTACTCAAGATTGCTTACTTTGCGGAAGTGAATGTGACACATTTTGCCTGTATAATGTCATTGCTTACACCATGCACCTGTTATAAATTGAAAAATTAGTTGCGCTTTACTTTGAAGCTCATAGCAAGTTCATAAGTTTGGCTCATTCATAATCTTGACGTTGTCACCTTGCATGTGACTGGTTGTGTAAACGGTACATATGTGGTGGATCAAAGTTATTTAGTTAGGCATAAGGTTAAGTGGGATCTGGATGAAGAGGAGGAAGATTTTGGAGTCGAGTCCACTTCTTGTAGGATCAGTATAGGATAATGTCAGAGTGCCCAGCTGACAGATGGCTCCTTTTGATTTTGCTTTTATCATATTTACCTTAGGTGTTTTTGTATTCCATATTAGTGATAGACCGATATATTCCGCATTAGGGATGCTTAACAATTAATCGCGATTAATCGATAGCAGAATAAAAGTTTTTGTTTACATCATATATGTGTGTGACATGTGTATAATAATTATGTATATATAAATATGCACACATGCATGTATATTATAAAAAAAAAAAAATTATATATTAGGTATTTATATATAATATAAATTATAAATAAATATACAAATGTATATACACATGTAAACATTTCTTATATATATACATGCATGTGTGTGCATTTATTTATACAAAGTTATTATATACAGTTCACATATATGATGTAAACAAAACTGTTATTCTGCTATCGATTAATCGCGATTAATCGTTAAGCATCCCTATTCCGCATATATCTGCAGATATTTGAATTTTTATTTATTGGCTCTGGCCAATTAAACTTTGTTATTTGAACTTTTCATTTGCTCCGGGCTCTTACTTGGTTTTTCGAGTCTGTTTACATGATGATAGCATACTTTTTCAAGTCCTCAAACTTTAAACTTCAGTTGGGGTTAGGGTATAATATTTGGTATGATATCGTTTCTGTAAGATCACATAGTACTGAATTCATACTATCAACCGACTTGAAACATTGAGAATTTCGATTCAGCCTTTGCTCTGCATGGGGTTTAATGCATGCCATTTTTTGCATGCTATTTATTAAAGAATAATTTTTAAAATATCAAAAAATTGTAATTAAAAAAATTACAGAATATAAGCTTATCTTATTTTCTAATTAAGCCTTCTGTGAAATTGTGACAAAATGAAAAATACATAAAGCTTCAAAAACTTATGTCATAATAATGTCATTTAAATAAACAAATATTTGAATATTTGTTTTTTTATGAGCTCAAATATTCAAATATTATATTACTGAAAATGGCCATCCCTACTTTTTACCATGACATTACATTGCGTTACACAACACTCAGGTGTACAGCAAAGTCTTAATCAAACAGTACAGTGAGTTGTCAGATCTGAATTACATAAAAGATATTTACAAGACATACGTTAAGTACCTAAAAAGAGTGTTTACAACCATTACAAATGTTTATTTAATTTCACCATTTTTCACTTTGGCTCTCATTACATTTGTTTTATATCAGCCTCATGTCGGCTAATTGGCCACATTGCTTTCTCAATATCTGTATCAGCATCGACTATTAAAAACTTCATATCGTTCAACCACTACTCTGCATGCTTGGTCTTTTAATATCCTGTGCACCTCTACCTGTTTTCAGAAGGAGCCCAGCAGTGATGTTAACAGCAGTAGCCCACGTTTGTCTCCGCCATCAAAACGGACACGCCGACAGACGCCCCCGAGTTCTACTGATACTTCCCCAAGTCCACAAAGTAAAGGCCAGAGACCCGCATGGACAATGTCCAAACACTGTACCAGGTGAGGTTTGACAATCAATATTTACAACTTTATTATGTTCAGTTTCATCTGCTAATGTTCTTGAGCACCAATATGTTGTGACAAATGTTTGCACAAACATTACTACAGGATAGCAATTACTATCATGTATGTAGTGAAGGGTAATGATGTCATTATACTGTTAGTAATGAACTCCCTTTATGTTGTCTTCCAGATTGTCCACCGGTGCCTTGCAGAATGGACGCAGTAAGTATTAATTCAGATTCATCTTAATCAAGTTTTTTTCTGAATCACGCACTTTAAAGCAAAAGTTTGCTCAAAGGAGAGAATTTTGGCATTGTGTATTTTCCGGCATAAACCTTGGAACATGAAAGGTTAAATTTTGAAGAATTTCCTGCTTGCTTGCTTCTATGAAATTAAATGTAAATTGGAATTTTCAGTTATCCAAAAGTCATAAGATAGCTGTGTTTGCCAAATTTAGATCAGTCTGAAAATCTCTGTAACTCGCTTTCACACAAGCCTTTATGCTACGTACACACCAAACGCGGGGCATCGTGCTACACTGGGATTTACCTTCGTGTCATGCAAATTTTTCGCTCAAGTTCAATATTTTTAACTTGGCCAAAGACGCGTTTGAGGCGAAAATTGCATGTTTTCTACTTGCGCAAATCTTTAAACTCGCATTTGGTGTGTATGCCCCATTAGACATCATGTTAAATATGATCACGTTTAATCACTGTCATGTTTGGTCTGGTGACAAGTTTGTTGTCTAATGCTTCTCAGTGGGTTTTTGTCTTGATTTGATTTGGCTCACAGGTGCTTGTTTTGTTTTTAAATCTGCAGGGCGGATGAGTTTAAGGGGTGACACTGCATCGGAAGGGGAGCACAGTCGCATGAATGGTCACGTTGAGCTGAAAAGAAGCCGTCGTGTCAGGAAGAGCCAGTTTGAACATCTCAATCAGAGTTTACTGTTCGACCAGCTAGTCAACAGGTAAACGCCACTGGTTGTTTTGTTAAAAGTATGCCTCTAACATGATTATTTAGGATTAGCTTTTTAAAGATGGTAAATGTAATTTTACTGCAGATACTGTAGTACGCTGTGGTACGTTTAAAAAAAAATCAAACTTTTAATTTAACAAGGAGTATTATTCGGATTATGGTTCTCATGAAGTTCAGCATTGTGAACAATGGATTAAAAGAAAACTGTTATGCCATTTAACCATCAAAGAAGGCTGAAATTGAAAAACAATTTAAAAACTTGGAAACTACTCTTTGAAAAGGCATTTTCATCCAAAAGAATTGTTAACAACACCAAGCCAAATTTTTCATGTGATGTACTGTAGCATGTTGCTGCCTGGTAGTTAATAACAGATGGTGGAAGGTATTGGAGAGAGCAAACCTGCTGGTATTAGACATGACAGAATGGCTTGATATGCTTTATAGGTTCTCAGTGTTCCTCTATTTTAAAGCTTTGTGAACTTGTGTATTTACTTTTTCATCAGTCAATAAGCTGATGCTTTTATTAAGGGACAAGATCATTTCCACTGGGTATCATTGTGCATATTGCATATTAATTTTTGTGTTGCCTGTTTTGTATAATGCAGATTTGAGTGTACATGTATAAAGCATAAACACTTAAGTTACACTGAAACCCCTAATGCTATTTGGACTTAAAAAGTCAAGCAATCAAAACTTAAATTTTGAATCCATATCTAAACTATCTTTGATCATCTAACTTATTAACTTACAAAAATATTAACTTAAAAATTCAAGTGCAATTAACTGTAATCCAAGTTTGGTGAACTTAACAATTTAAGTTCAGTCTATGTGACCACCAAGTTAGGTGAACTTAAATATATACGTTTTTGGGAGACCCATTACTGAGTTCAGTCAACTTATTAGGGTTTTCAGTGAATTTTTAATACTTTAAAGCTGCAATTTATGACCTTTTTGGTTAAAAATAAAATTTAACAAAAAATAGTTAATAGTATATAAACAATCAGGGTAAGAGCAGCATTTAAAATGGTATAGTATTATTATTATTTTAACGATTTCGAAATAATAATAAAACTTGTAGTCAGTGGTGGCTGGTGACTTCTCTTCCGAGGGGCACAAATTCAAAATATGTGTTTGTTGCGTCATGTGAACTTTTTTTTTAAATGACGTGTGATGCACATATGTTTACATGACGTGCCAGACACATATTTTGGCATGATGAGCCACACACATGATGGGCTAAATACATGTAGTGACGAGCTTCGCATCATGCACCCTTGAAAAAGAAGTCACTGTCTAACACTGCTTATATTAATGATTTATAATTTGAGCTGTCGGGTTGGATTTAGTGGGAAATGCCCAGTTGTTTTCAACAAACATAACTGCAATTTTATTTTATTTTTGTTCCAAATAAAGATGGCAATGTAGCTTTATTACTATTTATAAAAGCTTAATTTTATTAGGAGTTTAATAATTTTTTTTTAGTATTTTACATTTCTAAGTTATGTGATGCACCACTTTTGGATACTTTGTCTACTAGTACATCTTTGTGTACAAACCTGGTTTATTGCAATATTGAATATGAATATGCATGTTTGTTAACAGTACGGCAGAAGCGGTTCTTCAAGAGATGGACAACATCAGTAGCATACGTCAGAATCGAGAAGTTGAGCGCCTCCGCATGTGGACCGATACTGAACTGGTGACTATATTTTATTCTTAACAATCACAATTAAACTGTAATTGTTCAGCGTTATCTTCTACCTCATTAAGGGAACCGTTGCCCACACAGCAGTTATTAAACTCCTGCATTACTCTGATCTATTGGCCGTTCTCTTCGGTGTGGGCTGTGAACCCTGTGATGATTCAAAACTAAATTGATTCTTCTGTGTTAATGTAAATATTTTGTGCTGCAGGAAAACATGGATATGTACTCCCGCGTAAAGAGAAGGAAATCGATGCGCAGGAACAATTTCGGAATGCAGGCACATCACAAAGGCATCAGCAAATCCAAAAAAGACCCTGATGAGGAAGAGGGAACTGAAGGTAAATGTCTGCGACAGACGTGAGGGACGGCTATATACTTACTTATAGAGACCTCTTTGTGCTGATTGGTTGGATTACATGTCCTTCCCCTCCTGAACTTAGTTCAATAAAAACTGCATATATTATCAGATTTGTGTACAGCAAAAGCGTCTCTACGTCTTGGATCTTTGTTCTTGATTGTTCCATTCTCCTTTTTGTATTAAAGAGTCTCATGAAGAGGGAGAGGAAGATGAAGATGTGGAGGCAGATGATGATGAGGACGATGAAGGAGATGAGGCCGAAGAGGCTGAAGAAGAGAACGACAGACCTTATAACCTCAGGCAGCGTAAAACTGTGCAGCGTTATGAAGCCCCACCAATAGGTGCGCTCACAGATTCACTCGAACCCATCAGCACAGCCCATACACATACAGAAACAGTACACATTTTTGATTTTTGTTTTTTCAGAGCCAGTGAACAGGAAGCAAAGCAAGGGCTCTCTGTTCGACACACACAGATCTCCTGCGAGAAGAAGCCATATTAGGTGAATAATGTTTATTTACAAATGTTTTAGACCCAGGGTTCCCACGGGTACTTGAAATCCTTGAAAGTTTGTGAAAATATACATACACAGGGCTCCAGACTAACTTTTTTCACTAGGAGCACAGTGGCCCCCAACTGAAAATTTTAGGGGCGCAACCAGAAAATTTAGGGGCACACACCGTAAATCAACATGCTAACCAAATATTCACATTTCTACTAATTTCCACTGTATTACTAATAAATACTTTAATGATAGATGCAGAAAGTACAATGTGCTGTTTCAAATTCAGTGTCACATTTTATTGTGAACTTTTGGAAAAAAAAGGTCAAATTTACTTGTTGCACATGTGCGACTGGATGTAAAATTCAGTGGCAGACTCTCAAATTTTAGGGGCAAAATGCCACCATTTGGGGGCAGTCTGGAGCCCTGATACATAGATACAGGTCATTGAAAGTGCTTGAATCTATTTTATGCAGGAATTTTTCTAAAAAAAAAAAAATCCATATTATTCCCTGTGTAGTGTAGGATAATATCATAAAATCCTAGACTTTTTAAGCACACGTGCTAAACTGTTCACTTTAAATGCTTATATCTTCTGTATGCGAATATTGATTCATACCAAAATGCTTTTTTGCATAGTTGTGTTTGACACATGAAAAGTCTCGGGTTACATATGTAACTGTTGTTCCTTGAGAAGGGAACGAGACGCTGCGTCTCCCTTGCTATACTTCCTGCGTCCCTGTAACGCCGTCTTTGGCAATATTTCAGATAGCGATATACTTCGTGGCTCTCGCGTCACCCTGTCTTACCATTGGTTGAATTTGATATACACATTCAGACGCACTTACACCTGGAGGCGTCCCCAAAGTGTCACCGCAGTGACGCAGCGCGAGTTCCCTCGAAAGGGAACTGTAACAATGTATCTTAAAAGGTAACACGATGTAACCGTGCTCTCACTTGAAATGTGTCTCCACATTTAGTTCTTGAATTTGAGGGTAAAGTGTGGGAACCCTGTAGACCCCTCATGTTTCATTTCTTTGTTGTGGTCATTTTTTATGTTAAATATCTTGTACAATATTTATTACCAGAGTAAAGAAACACGCCATTCACAGCAGTGAATCGACATCATCATCTGATGAAGAGCGCTTTGAGAGGCGGAAAAGCAAAAGCATGAGCCGTGCTCGCAATAGGTGACTGTCCTAGAAATCTGAACCTTTAGCAAAATCTGTTTCTGAATGATATTTTCTGGAAGTTTGTTATGACTGCATAGGTTGTCTGTAGTTTGAAAAGTGTTTTCCCTATGTGGCAGGTGTCTACCCATGAACCTGCGGGCAGAGGATCTGGCCAGCGGTGTGCTGCGTGATCGAACGAAAGTGGGTGCCAGTTTGGCAGATGTGGATCCCATGAATCTGGACACTTCTGTGAGTTTTAGGTTCTAATTTTAGTATTCCTCACTATTATGCTCAGCCTCGTTTGTGCCTCATTTTAATTAGTTTGAGCAGAGACCACTGGTTTTGTGCTTAAATGTTTTTGTGTGTGTGTGTGTGAAGCTGCTTTGCAACAATGCAAAATTTTTGAAAATATAATGCATTACATAGATTATGTGGATTATCATATGCTCTTGACTCTTTCAATGCAGGTGAGGTTTGACAGCGTCGGAGGTCTTACCCATCACATCAAGTCTTTGAAAGAGATGGTTGTCTTCCCTCTACTATATCCAGAAGTGTTTGAGAAGTTTAAGATCCAGCCCCCAAGGTATGACAATTAGGCCACATCCACACAAAGCCAGAGCTTTATTTTCAGAAGATTTTGCTTTAGTAAAGCTAATAGGCTCACTAACAAGCATGTAGTCTGCCATTGGTGTTGTATTGCTGTGACGTAGCAGCGTCTAACTAGGGTTGTATCAAAATGTACGGATTGGCTGTACACACGAAACCGCTAGGGTGTCGTGTTTGTCCCAAACACCTATGTGTGCACAGTCGAATTTCATAGTCTATTCAGACCAAGTTGATAACAATTCAACCTCATTGTGTTTTTGTCTTTTTGTTCAGAGGATGCCTGTTTTATGGGCCTCCAGGAACAGGGAAGACACTGGTGGCGCGGGCGTTGGCTAATGAATGCAGTCAGGGAGACCGAAAGGTGTCGTTTTTTATGCGCAAGGGCGCCGACTGTCTAAGCAAATGGGTGGGAGAGTCTGAGCGACAGCTCCGCCTACTTTTTGACCAGGTGAGCTAATAGATAACGTTCCTTTTATACTGACCCAGTCTGTGAAAACCAAGCTAAAGAAATCTTTTCTGATTTACTGTTTTCTACACAGAATCATCCTAGATAATGTAAAGAGCGTTCTTTGAAAATATAACTTTGAAATATTTAATATTGACTGAGTAAGGTCATTGATTAAAATCAACAAGTGAACTTCGATGGATTTAACAGAAAGGGTCACATATATGCATACCCATGAAAACATAAAAATGCATTAGAGACATGAGTGCGGCCTCTTGAGTTCACTCGCCATAAACAGCGTTAGATAAAAATCAAAATCTTTACCTTCCTGTGCAGTCTTGCAGCATAGCACAAGTTATCCTTAAAGATTTAGAGAAGCAGATATTCATATAAAGCAGGGGTCGGTCTCTTCCCAGCTGATCTGAAGGGTTAGGTGTGTGGTTAGCCAGCCAGGTAATGTTTTTCTCTCTTCCTGGCAGGCATACCTCATGAGACCCTCCATCATCTTTTTCGATGAGATTGATGGCCTTGCTCCTGTTCGCTCGAGCAGACAGGATCAAATTCACAGGTAATTCATTTGTGTGTTACACTGGATTTCATCATCAAGATTAGAAAGCCGCCGAAGAACCCAGGTAGCTTTGGACATGTTGTTTTTAAAAGAGGGTTTTGATTTTTCTTTCATTATTAATAAAGTTACCATGTAGACATACCCTAACTTTGACAAGCATAGATACTTCCCATATATTTCATGAAAACCAAGAAGCTAAAGCATCTCATTCTGAAATCTTTACTTTATAGACTTTACAGCCATGACCACAATAAGATAACATAAGAGTGCCCATATTTGTCAACATACACATATTCAGTAACTTAGTGGGGAGCACAAATTACCTTATCTTAAAGGGACCATTTAAAATGTCCGCCCAAAAAAAAAAATCAATTCATACTCCACACTCCAAACAGACGGGGGCAGTATACCTCCAGAAAGTGAGTTGGTCTATTTTAATTTAGCAGCATATATCAAGTTTGATTTACATTAGCAACTAAGTTATCATTAGTCCCAAAAAAAACATTCGGTCTCATTAAAATTGCAATGTTTTCCGCTACGTTTCGTGCGTCCATTGGTGTTCATTATCATCGAAGACATTGCAAGTTTCTTAGCTAATGTTACATTTTAGCATCAGCTTGGTAGATAACGGGTAAAAACCGGATCGGATCCGTGGGTAGAGCGAACTATTAAACGCTAACAGCTAAGGATGCGCGATAATTTGCATGCGATAGTCATTGCGCTTCTCGTCAGTGAAGCCGGTTTCTTGATTAAAAGTGAATCGCCATCAGCTGCTTTCAGATAGAGCCACATTTACTGCACAAAGCCGTAGTTCATGTACAAGCTGAGCATAGGTTATCGCAATGCCTATTATAAGTGAACTTCTAGCGAAATACTAACAGCATCTTACTTACCAATCGAAAAGAAATGTTGTCATTTCGGAGTCGAACCTCATTTCTTTCATGTCCATTAGTTGTCTCCAGCGATGAAAAGCAGTGCCAGTATTTACTCTGGTTCGGTTACTTTATTTATCATATTTTATTTGTGATTCCGAGCGCGTTGTTCCCTGCAGCAAATGGTTGTGGTAGTGGTTAATGTCTCAAAAATGAAAATAATGTCATTAATGACTCACCCTCATGTCGTTCCAAACTCGTAAGACCTCTGTTCATCTTCATATCACAGTTTAAGATGTTTTATACTTAGTCTGAGAGCTTGTTGACTATCCATGTCCAGAAAGTTAATAAAAACATCATCAAAGTAGTCCATGTGACATCAGTGGGTCAGTTGGAATGTGTTGAAGCTTCGAAAAAAAGCTTCGCCCTCAGATTGTAAACGAAGCCCAGGCGCACAAAAAAAAAACAGCTGGGGCGCACCAGATAACACGTCAGCCGCGTCGTACATCATTCGCGTCACTGCAGTCAAGAGAAGACAATGCTGAATAAAGTCGTAATTTTTGTTATTTTTGGATCAAAATGTATTTTCGAAGCTTCAACACATTCTAACTGACCCACTGATGTCACATGGACTACTTTGATGATGTTTTTATTACCTTTCTGGACATGGACAGTATACCATACGAAGATTTTCAATGAAGGGTCAACAAGCTCTCTGACTAAATATAAAACATCTTAAACTGTTAGTACAAAGGTCTTTTAAGTTTGGAACGACATGAGGGTGAGTCATTAATGACATTATTTTCATTTTTGGGTGAACTATCTCTTTAAAGATATGGTAGCCAAAACCGTCGGTCTGTGTGATCTTTACACATTTAAGAACAAGACCTTTGCATTAAAGATAAAATGTCCCTTTAAATGAGCTACAAAATGTTTGATTGTTTTTCTTGTTTAATTTTAAGCTCCATAGTGTCCACGTTACTGGCGTTGATGGATGGTTTGGACAGTCGAGGGGAGATAGTGGTCATCGGTGCTACAAACAGACTCGACTCTATCGACCCTGCACTCAGGAGGCCCGGACGCTTTGACCGGGAGTTTCTGTTCAACCTGCCTGATAAAAAGGTGCAAAGATCTTTTGTGTCTGATGAGAAGTTCAGCGGTTGCCCGCAAGCGTTTGACAATGTCCCAGAGCATCCATAAAAACTTAAACAATTATCCTGCAATAGACACCCAGCCCAGTTGACATCTTAAGGGAAAACGCCACCGTTTTTTTATATTTTACTATGTTCTTACCTCAACTTAGACAAATTAATACAAACCTATCTTTTTTTACAGCGTTTCGTGAATGTGTTAGCATTTAGCCTAGCCCCATTCATTCCTATGGCTTCAAACAGTAATGAATTTAGAAGCCACCAAACACTTCCATGATTTCCCGATTTAAAGACATGAGTAGTTTTTGAGTTTTTGTTACATGAGTAGTTACACGAATAAGTATGGTGGCACAAAATAAAACTTTTGTTTGGAGCCATAGGAATGAATGGAGCTAGGCTAAATGCTAACACATTCAAGAAGCGCTGTACAAAGATTAAGTACACGCATTGAAAAAAGATAGGTATGTATTAATTCATCTAAGTTGAGGTAAGAACATAGTAAAATATTGAAAAATGGTGGTGTTTTCCTTTAACAAAAGGAAAGGGAATTAATTTTGATGAGTTTACAGCTCACTGCCAATATCCGAGCGCTTCCCATTTAGTTCAAAGCAGAGCAATATAGGAAAACTGTTCAAAGTATATAAACCTACCCTTATTTAAAGGTCCACTTATTTTGGGCATCTAGTGGAAAAAGGGCAGTTCACATTATAACGATAACTATAACGTTAATTATAACGATAAATATATTGGCGTCCACATCATAGCGATAACTTTATGCTAATTCACTCAAAGGTGTAAAGGTACAAGGTGTTTCAATGTATTAAAGGAGTAGTCCACTTTATAGATGGGGCCCATTGACTTTCCATAGTATTTTTTTTCCTACTATAAAAAGTCGTTGGACCCCATCTCTAAAGTGGACTACTCCTTTAAGGTTTCCTTCTTTCGCGAACACTTGCCCTTTCTATTTTTTATAGTTATCGTTATAATGTGAACGGCCCTTAAAAGTTACACAATGCACCTTTAACAAATTATGATGTTGCTGTTTGTATTTAGTTGCTTTTTAGCTTTGTAGCTGTTAGGTAACGTCAGGTCAGTATTGAGCTGCTCTAATTGTTGTACATGTATAGTTTGTCTTCACAGCGGGGTGTTGGCTAATCAAAGCATTAACTCTTGTGTTTACACAAGCACCTTAGTTCAAAGTGTTTATGATCAAAAAGGTTTCGCTGCCTAGTTTCAAAAGTTGTTTCCAGGTGCTTGTTTTTATCTAAACGATGTATGTCTGTGTTTATCGTACACCAACAGGCTCGTAAGCACATTCTAGAAATCCACACCAGGGACTGGAACCCCAAACTAGCTGAACCCTTCATTGAGGAGCTCGCAGAGAAATGTGTCGGTAAGATTTTTTCACAAATCTAAATAATATTTAATGCTTACATTGTGTTTTAAAGTTAAATTTGGGGTATTTGTATTAAATGTTTCCATATTTGTATTTGTTAATGTAATTACTATTAATTACTTTTTTATCCATTTTTGTGTTTTCTCTATGCATTACTCTTAACTATTTACGTTAAACCATTAAAGTGAACTATTTTTAAATTTTGAACATGAACTTCTCAGTTTTTATTCAGATATTTGCCTTACTCTTGTATCTCAGGCTACTGTGGGGCCGACCTCAAAGCACTTTGTACAGAGGCTGCGCTAGCGGCTTTGCGACGGCGCTATCCTCAAATCTACGGCAGCGGTCAGCGTTACCAGCTGGACGTGGGCTCTATCGTCTTGGGTGCGCAGGACTTTGGCCGTGCCCTGCGCTCCATTGTACCTGCTGGTCACAGGGCACTGGCTCCACCCGGCCAGGCGCTCTCCTGCATATTGAAGCCCCTGTTGGCACCCACGCTGGCCCAAACGCTAGCCTGCCTGTTACGAGTCTTCCCCCACGCAGAGCTCCTGCACAAGGAACACACAAAAGGTACGCCTCTGTTTCCTGACATTGTTTCTTTCAATTCAAACATAGACAGCAGAGTATGTTTTTGCCATTTGTATAATAAAACAGCACCTATACAAGCATTGCTTAAAGGGATAGTTCACCTAAAATTCTCATTTTCTCATCCTTATGTTGTTGTGAACCTGTATGAACTTTTTTTTTATAAACACAAAATAAGATATTTTGATAAATGATGGTAACACACAGCTGATTGTAACTATTGACTTTCATAGTTAGAAAAACAATTTAACTGTGTGCTTACCATAATTTATCAAAATATCCTTATCATCATTTATCACAATACAACCATATTTTTTGTTTTCCTACTATGAAAGACAATGGTTATAATCAGCTGTTTGCCTACCATCATTTATTAAAATATCTATGTAGAAAAAAAAGAAATTCATACAGGTTTACAACAACATGAGGATGAGAAAATTATGACAGAATTTTCATTTTTTGGGTGATTTATCCCTTTAAGTCAGGGTTTTTAAACTGGGGTTTGTAAACCCCTTGTGGTTTGTGAGGGAATTGCAGGGGCTTTGTGTGTTGATTAAAAACAACACGTTTTTTACAATTAAATCATAAAACGTAAATAGATAATTTTATAATGAAAAAAATCTACATAAAACACTAACAAAAACTATATAGTTTATTTTTTAATCTGCATGTTACGTTACCATTACACAACACTAGGCATATATCAGAAAACTTAAAGGAATATTCAATTTTCTTAAAAGAAAAATCCAGATAATTTACTCACCACCATATCATCCAAATGTTGATGTCTTTCTTTGTTCAGTCGAGAAGAAATTATGTTTTTTGAGGAAAACATTGCAGGATTTTTCTCATTTTAATGGACTTTAATAGAGCCCAACACTTAACACTTAACTCAACACGTAACAGTTTTTTCAACGGAGTTTCAAAGGACTATAAACAATCCCAAACGAGGCATAAGGGTCTTATCTAGCAAAACGATTGTCATTTTTGACAATAAAAATAACAAATATACACTTTTAAAGCACAACTTCTCGTTTAAATCCGGTCGTGATGCGCCAACGTGACCCCACGCAATACGTCATGACGTCAAGAGGTCACAGAGGACGAACGCGAAACTCCGCCCCAGTGTTTACAAGTGTTGAGAACGAGGACCGTTCCTACGTTGTTGTATGTCAACTGATACTAATTAATGTCTTTGTGTCAGTTTATTGTTTACAATGGTCCGCAAATGTGCGTTTTATAAATGTAACACGTGACCTCCCTACGTCACTACGCATTTATGTTAAGTCGCGCTGGATCGGATTTAGACGAGAAGTTGTGCTTTAAAAGTGTATATTTTTTATTTTTATTGTCAAAAATGACAATCGTTTTGTTAGATAAGACCCTTATGCCTCATTTGGGATCGTTTATAGTCCTTTGAAACTCCGTTGAAAAAA
Organism: Paramisgurnus dabryanus; assembly: GCF_030506205.2. NCBI lineage: Eukaryota > Metazoa > Chordata > Actinopteri > Cypriniformes > Cobitidae > Paramisgurnus > Paramisgurnus dabryanus. Next base: position 6,978,600 of record NC_133348.1, read on the forward strand.
ACTGTTAAGTGTTGAGTTAAGTATTAAATGTTGGGCTCTATTAAAGTCTAATAAAATGAGAAAAATCCTGCAATGTTTTCCTCAAAAAACATAATTTCTTCTCGACTGATCAAAGAAAGACATCAACATTTTGGATGACATGGTGGTGAGTAAATTATCTGGATTTTTCTTTTAAGAAAATGGAATATTCCTTTAACACTCGGGCCCATCTTGATGTTAAGTCTGTGTTTTTTATCGTCGTTTGGGGCACGAAGGCACACTGGCCTCTCACATGTATATCATATTGCTTAGTCGATTTGTCATGTGTGCAGCTCAGGCATTCACGTAACCCGCTGTGCCCATCAAAACGTTTTTTTTTTTTTTTTTTAAGGTAAAGAGCGACCACACTAGGCAAACAAACAAATCAGGCTTTGGGGGTCAAACGCACTCTGGTGCATTTTGGTTGGGATAATGTAAGTGTGCTCTGAAATGACTTTTGCTGTGTGTTTTCTGATCAAAGAGATGTTTCTTTGTAACTTCAGATAGAGACAATCATCTGTTGGTGGAGGACTCATACAGTGAGGATGAGGAGTTTGTCGGTGCTCCTTCTATATACGAACCTCAGTCAGGATCCCCGAAGAAAGCCGCTTCATCCACGACCCATAAACCCTTTCTTCATTTTACCACGTGAGTCACTCAGTAACGTCTTTGCAGCCTGCATCACTGACTTTTTCATGAAAGAAAAAGTCAAACACATTTGAAAAGATACGGCCAAAAATGTGTTTTTTTACTTGTGTCTTTAAAATGACATCACCTGCCAAATGCTCTGTAAAAACTGTCTTGTACAGAACAGTTTTGTGCTTAAGAAAATAAAAAATGAGAGACAGATAAAATCAGACCAGTGTTTGATTTTAAAATCACTAAATCTGAGAGACTTACTGTGATGTTACAGTCAAATACTGTGATTTGCTGCCATCTGTTGGGAATCTGGAAAACTGCCAGTATGCCTCGAATGCTGGTGTTACCAAGCAGAACCCCCTTACTCACATTTACATCGATTTGTAGTCCACGGTTCAATAAAATCATGTTTTATGACATTAGCCTGTAGACATAAATACACAACTGCAATGATTTACACTTCAGCAAACTTTTCATCTTAACTTTAATATACAGTATATATCATATACAGTACATCTAATTCCAATGCTATTAATTACTTTATTTCTCTTCATTACAATATTGAGATTTTGGTTAATGGTCTTATCCATATTCTGCGTGTCAACACCACTTTCTAAATGATAAATTACGGCTGTGTCTCAGAAACAATTTAGCTGCCTATGTGGACAGTGAATCTTGTAGGGCTTTATTGCTTCCAAACTGTCCTGTGATGGCTTGACACATGTAGTGATATTTACATAAACTATGCAATTATTGAGTAATTTTAGCATAGTCACCTAAATGTTTTTCAGGATGCTTAAGAAGCCTGTCCAAATCATAAAAAAGTCAAATTGTGTTAGAGAGACGTCAATGAAAATGCTCAGCCTAATTCATTTGAATAATTATTGGATAATAAAAAATATTGGTGGCTTAATTTTTTTATATACAAAACGAATTATAAAATGTGTTATTGGCGTACCATTACTTATTTAATTAATTTCAATAATTAAGAATATTGTTATTAAATTGGTCATATGACATTGCTAAAAAAAAATTTTTCTGTATTTGGTGTAATGCAGTGCGTTTACGTGGTTTAAGGTTCAAAGAAACACATAATATTCTACATACTGTCTGGTGATTTTGCAAAGCTCATCTTTTCTAAAAAAAGTGTCTCCACTACAAGGGAGTGGCAACATTACAATGAGTATAAAAGTTACACCTTCTTTCTTTGGGGATACATTTGGGCAGTGTGGGGCGTGTTTGAATTATTTAGGAAGGCATGGATGAGCTTTCACTTTTAGAACGAATATCTGAGACTTTAATCTTTGCGACTTTATGAATTGTCTATATGCATCAACAGTTTTTTTTGCCTGAAAGACAAAGGAAAATGCATCATATGACCACAATGTTAAGATTTGTAGCATTTGTCTGTTTCAGTTCTGCCTATCAGCAGCCCACCTCGTATCGGCCCCGTCTGCTGCTGACAGGACCTCAGGGGGCGGGGCAGAGCACACACCTGGCCCCTGCGGTGCTACATCACCTAGAGAGGTTCACTGTGCACCGTCTCGACCTTCCCACGCTTTACTCAGTCAGTGCCAAAACCCCAGAGGAGTCCTGCGCTCAGGTGAGCAGAAATACAACCTCTTAAAGGAGTAGTCCACTTTAAAGATGGGGCCCATTGACTTACCATAGTAATTTTTATTCCTACTATGAAAAGTCAATGGACCCCATTTTTAAAGTGGACTACTCCTTTAAGGGCCGTTTACATGATAACTCTGACATAAAAATGATTTTAAAACTATATTTTTATAGTTTAAGAGAATAGCGGAGTTCACACCACAACTAGAACGATAAAGAAATTAAACATTTTGATAAAAAAGTAAATGCTGTCAAAATAAGAAGCTTATATAAATAAAACATCTCTTCACATACTATTTTGCACATTATTTCAAATGACATCATACAAACCAATTTTTTTCCACATTTAAAAGGAAAATTGTCATTACCGCAACGTGTCCATGATTGGATTTGGGTTCTTTGATCTGGAAATATTTATAATTAAAAAATCTAAAAAATAAAATGCTTCAGTGCATGTTATACTATAAACATTTACAGTAAAGAAACATGTGGTATTTGGTGATCATTGGTAAATGTAGAGACAACAATAAGAAATATAAATGTGTCCAAGACTAATTTTCTTATCCTCCGCAACAATTTTCAATCATTGTTTAAGCCCTCAAGGAACTAAAATTTAAATAAAAAAAATTGTTGGAAGGGACATAATTGACTGTGACACTCAAGATGGCTACCAGGTAAGCAGTTCTTTCTCCAGATAAAAGTTGAAATTTTATTCGGCGTAGGACCTAGACAACTTTTTAGTTCTCATTACCGAAACATGAGTTTGTAGATGCATATATTTAATGTAATATCATGTTGCGATCAATTATCATTTTTTATCATGATAATCTAAAAATGTAAATAATAGGAAATATAAATCCTCTTAAAATAATGGTTTTATCTTATAAAGCCAAAAAAATTGGCTTCAAGGGTTTTTTAAAAATTCTGATGCTGGAAAATCACCCATATTTATACATTTATTGACACGTGAACAATTACAAGCATTTTTAGTAAATCAAATGTGCAATATTAGTTAGTGCCATAACTAGGTAATAGGTAAATGATTTGTGCGTGTACTGCGCCTCACAAGCAAATTAGCATAAAGTTATCATTATGGTTTGGTGGTGTGGACGCTAATATAGTTATCATTATAGTTAACGTTATAATTATCGTTATAATGTCAACAGCCCTTTACTCAACCCTTTTTATCATTTTACACACCGTGTGTCGGGCCACAGACCTGTGCTGATGTTATGTTTGTTATTTTGTTGAGGTTATGTCTTTGATTTAGCTGTTATGATGGCTTTGAATGTGACCCAAACGGTAATTATGGTCCATGTGCATGTCCTTGTGTGTTTGTGTAGGTGTTTCGTGAGGCTCGGCGGTGTGTGCCCAGCATCATCTACATGCCTCACATCAGTTACTGGTGGGAAGCCGTCAGCGAGACCATCAAGAGCACCTTCCTCACACTGCTTCAGGATGTGCCCTCCTTCACCCCGCTCCTCATCCTCGCCACAGCAGAGAACAACTACCAGCAGCTTCCTGATGAGGTGAGGAGCCTCTCTTCTGATTGGCTGTCAGAAAGCATCTGTTTCTTTCTGATCTTTGTCTGCTATTATAGTAGTGATTGTCATACAATAGTTATGAAGCACGTTAAATGTCTCAACCTGCGTTGATGATAACGCAGTACGACGATCTGGGGTACACCCGATGTTTAGTACATAGTTATATAGTGTAGCAGAGAGGTACATAAAATTAAAGGCTTTTAACCCATTTGCCACACCCCTTTTCATCTACTTAACTTTTCCTTTGTCTGTGTTCTTCCCTTTATCTTCACCCGTTTTCTTTTTTCTTCAAGTTACCCACAATTCCCTTTTTAGTCCTTTTGAGCGCACCAGGGGCATTAAAATCAATTCTTAAAGAAATGGCAGAAGGATCATGTGAGAGAAGACTTTAAAATGAAAGAGAGAGAGCGAGAGGGTGGAAGACCGAGATAAGTAATGCAGTCTGAAGTCACACAACAAAAAAGGTTTTCCTTAATTACGCAGAAAGCAAGTCGTTCTTGCAGGTCTGCGGTTTCACCTCAAAATCATGCATCAGGCATCTCCAGTGCCCCACGCTGTGCACTCTGTGCATGCCAGGGTGCATTGCTGGTAGGCTCGTGATTGGCTGGTGGCAAAGCCCTTGATCATGGCTCCTGCTGATGAGACTGGAGCCCACTAGGAGGGCATGAGAATGTTTTGAATGTTATTGACATGAGCTTGTTTTACTCACTCTTTTTGACGGTTAGGTGGATTCGTTAAATCCTGAATCTTTCCTTTGAGGAATGGGGATGTTTTATTTATGGCCCATCCTGGGTTGGATGTGTTACGCTGTCCATGGTCCTGAATTTTATCACTCTTGTTTTCTGTTTCCTCATCATCTTTAAAAAGAAACTACCTCCATGTGTTCAGTGATAAATTACTTTTTGAATTTTCTTGCGGGGTCGTCTTTTTGCAAATTTGACAATATGACAATGTTTGTGTTATACATTTTTATTCATTAAGTTACTTTAACCTTGTTGTTTAGACTTAAGGGCCGTATTATGGACTATAATGATAGCTGTGATTGTAAAAGTAGTTTTAAAAATCTTTTCAAATTAAAGAGGAGTTCATACCACAACTATAACGAGGAAGAATATCGTTGGGATCAGTTTCGGACCGATTTTTGTTTCTCCAACCGATGAATGACAAAATGTTAAAAGCCAATCAAATCTATCAAAGCGCTCACGTATTTGAAGCATAGACTGTAAAAAAAGATGGACAATGCCTGTTTGCTCGCTTCCATTGTTGAAAAGTGAAGCAGCCAGTGTCCCGATATGGTGCTGACATCTTGGGTCTTGAGTCTGCGCAGTAGCGATTTCGGGACCAGTCCTGCGGAGTAGTGAGCAGGAAGTAAAGCCACGAAATCAAGACCCCGCCCTCGCTCTCGCAGAATGCGCATATCACACGATATCACAGCTGTCAATAATGACGTGACACCCCTGTTTTTATATCATTAAATAACTAACTTATTTTAAAAACAAACATTTGAATTTACACCAGCGTGATAAAAACTACAGTAAATGACAGAAACCAGCTTCGGAAAAAAGATAATTGAAGTGTAATTAAATTTTTTTGTTTATTAAAAAAGGAAACACGCATCAAAAGAAACAACCAACCCTGAAAATTAAGTCTTTAAGTAACAAAAATTCATCAAATTACTCCCAATAATAATATTAATTAAATACCTAAAACAACTAATCAAACTTACAAAAGGCAAGAGCCGTAACAATCTGACTAAGCTTGCGAGTTCAACGATTTGCGCGAGTAGATTACATACAAAGTCAATGCAAAGAAGCCATCAGACGCGTCCTCACGTGGGGCGATGCGAATGAAAACATGCGCTATCTGCAAAATATTCAACTTGAGCGAAAAATTTGCATAACACAAAGTTAACACTGCAAAAAATGACTTTGTTACTTAGTATTTTTGTCTTGTTTTCAGTAGAAATATCTAAAAATTCTTAAATCAAGATGTATTTTCTTGATGAGCAAAATGACCTAAGAAAAGAATACTAGATTTTAGACAAAAAATAATTTTACTTGAATTAAGTGTTTAAGAAAAAGTAAATTTCATTTCACAATTTTTTTTCTCACCCCATTGGCAGATAATTTTTCTTATTTTAAGGACAATTTCACTAAATTATATATTATTCGTCTTAAAACTAGACTTATTTACTAAGGTCATTTTGCTCATCAAGAAAAAGCTTCTTAAAGGAATAGTTTGGCCAAAAACGATATTAAAGCCATGATATACTCACCCCCAAGCTGTCCGAGTTGCATATGTCCATCGTTTTTCAGACAAACACATTTTCGGATATTTTAGAAAATGTTTAAGATCTTTCAGTTGATTAAATGTAATGTTACGGGGTCCACGACCTTCAAGTCCAAAAAAAGTGCGTCCATCCTTTACAAAATAAATCCAAACGGCTCCAGGATGATAAACAAAGGTCTTCTGAGGGTAATCCGCGCGGTATTGTTGTAGAAATATCCATATTTAAAACTTAATTAACGAAAATAACTACCTTCCGGTAGCACCGCCATCTTAGTCGCGTCCGCATTCAGGATGAGAGCTTACGCAGCCTACGGAGGCTACTCTGCTGCTGCTCTCTCCCCCCGCCCTCCGAATTTGTCATACGTCACTAAGAAAAGTGCGTACACTACGCTAATACTCTCTCCTGAATACAGAGGAGTCTAAGATGGCGGCACTACCGGAAGGTAGTTATTTGCGTTAATAAAGCTTTAAATATGGATATTTCTACAACAACACCGTGCGGATTACCCTCAGAAGACCTTTGTTTATCATCCTGGAGCCGTTTGGATTTAATTTGTGAAGGATGGACGCACTTTTTTTGGACTTGAAGGTTGTGGACTATGGGTGAACCCCGTAACATTACATTTAATCAACTGAAAGATCTAAAACATTTTCTAAAATATCCGAAAATGTGTTTGTCTGAAAAACGATGGACATATGCAACTCGGACAGCTTGGGGGTGAGTAAATCATGGGTTTAATATCATTTTTGGCCGAACTATCCCTTTAATACTTTCCGAGGTTATGCATAATCTGTTTTAGCGAAGAAACTGGCACACGAATAAGAGTGCATGTCCAAGATGATCAATGATCAGAAAGAATGTAAAACATGTTTATTTTTAGTTTATTAAAGTTAAAATGTATTTTACAAACTTAAAGCATAATCAAATTACACATCGCAAGTTATCACATGGCATAGCTCTATACACTAATATAGTTATCACTATAGATAACGTTATCCTTAAAGTGTGAACGGGCCTTTAGGCAGCATGAAATTAAAATTGACCCATTTGGTGCAGCACTCCACATCATTGGAATTTCAATGGAACCTGATCCATTTTTGATTTGTGAATTCTGTTTCAGTCTGAAATGTCACAGAGGTAAAAATGGGTTGAGAATGCAGTTTCATGTCGACTTTAACCCTGAGTTTTGACATCCACATACTCACAGATGATCTGAAGTGCCCTTGAATTATGAAGTGGTGAAATTCTCAGAATTGACCGTTTGAATCCACAAAGCTCGTTCATGCTTTGACTCATCCCACAAGACCCCTTGAGCGGATTCATACTAACGCCTGTTACCTTGGTGTGAGAGGCATCTCTTTATCTGAACAGGGGGTCCGGTGCTAAAGCTGCGATCAATACTGGAGCCTTACAATAACACCAAGAGCTCCTACAGTCAGACTCGGCTTTTGTCTGTAGAATAATCCATCCCAAACTCTCCACCAATGAACATTTTTATCTGGGGCCTCTGAGACCGGAACCAGAAAGATTTATGTGCGGAAAAGCAGGAATGCTGAATTCACACTGTGGAGTGCTTAAATTCCACACTGATGCCTCAACCAGAGGTCTTCACGGGTCCACTTGGATCCGAAAACCTGAGGTTTGACCCGAGTCGGTTTGGGTCTAAAAGTTTCACGTGTGGCTAGGACACGACCCGGTATAATATTAGTGCCATCAAGTCTCGAGGCATTTAAAATGAATGTGTTTTTTTAACGGACCCAAGAAGACGTGTTGCTGGCGGTAGGTTTATTTTCATTGAGCCAGACCTGTCAATCAATTTTTAATGGTCATTTTAGTGGTTAGTGGTGTTGTCGTCAGATAACAAATGAAAATAAATGGAGCAGTAGGCAAAATTGGTTGCGAGCCCACAGGGTTTCTTTCTGTCTGACTGGTGCGTGCAGGGCTGCAGACTGCACACATATCTGTGACATTTACATTCAGGTCCAGTTGGGTGCAAATATATGCCACTGGGTCGGACTCCGATCTAATTTTCTTAATTTTTCTCGGGTCTATCTTTTAAAAATAATAATTTATAAACTCCAGGTTTGGGGAAAAAGTTATTTAGGTCTTTTCGGGTAGGGTACATTTCTTTGGACCTCAACCTTCTAGCAGGCAATGTTGTATAAGTACTCAATTGTTTTGGATTGGACTAAAAATATCTTTTATGAAGCATTGAAAGATTTTTATTGGATATACACTCACCTAAAGGATTATTAGGAACACCATAATAATACTTTGTTTGACCCCCTTCCGCCTTCAGAACTGCCTTAATTCTACATTGCATTAATTCAACAAGGTGCTGAAAGCATTTTTTTAGAAATGTTGGCCCATATTGATAGGATAGCATCTTGCAATTGATGGAGATTTGTGGGATGCACATCCAGGGCACAAAGCTCCCATTCCACCCCATCCCAAAGACGCTCTATTGGGTTGAGATCTGGTGACTGTGGGGGCCATTTTAGTACAGTGAACTCATTGTCATGTTCAAGAAACCAATTTGAAATGATTCGAGCTTTGTGACATGGTGCATTATCCTGCTGGAAGTAGCCATCAGAGGATGATCATAAAGGGATGAACATGCTCCGAAACAATGCTCAAGTAGGCTGTGGCATTTAAATGATGCCCAATTGGCACTAAGGGGCCTAAAGTGTGCCAAGAAAACATCCCCCACACCATTACACCATTGCATTAATGAGAAATTGAACAGGTGTTCCTAATAATCCTTTAGGTGGGTGTATATGAAGTAATGCTTATTTTCAGCTGAATGGCACTCATAAAAGAATATTTTCCCTGGATCGAGATTTGGAAAGCAAGATTTCTTGGAATCCTTTTCAAACATATTAGGTGGGCCATATTAGGATACGATATTTGGTATCGGTATTAGTCCGATATTGACGGATCGATTATTGAAGAAGTCGGGGAGTACAATCCAATCCAATACCAACACAGACCTAGTCATGGCAACTTTGGGTAAAGTGTGACTTGCTGAGCAACATGAAATTGCACAAAGCCATTTAAATACTAGTCTGGTTGAAACACTTAAAAATAAAACAGCAGTATTACACAATGTTTCATTAAGTCTTTGCACAGTTGCACAGTAAATTGTTTGAGTTCTGTAGCTCTGTTTAAGCTTTTTGTATGGCTTACAAATGTGTTATTTGCAGCTTAATTGATTAAAAGGGCGATAGAGATGGTATTGGATCTGTATCGACAGATACTCAAGGTTGTGGTATCGACATCGGTATCAGACACGAAAAAGTGGTATCGGCCCACCCCTAAAACATATCATACTGTGTGTTCATTTGCTTTTCAAAATTGTGAAGTTGTGGAAAAATGCAGTAACGTAGTATTTCAACCAGTTGAGTTTGTTTTTAAAAAACCCTGTAGGCGAATGTGGAGTGGTAAGATATTGATCCTACTTGTGTTCAAGATTTTAAAAGGCCTTTTAGCCCAAAGCTTATCTGCAGTAAGTGAAGCCCAAATATGCAAAGTAGGTTTGCTGAAGAACAGTTTGGAGAGATCCTTGGTTTTTTGGCACGTTCAACCAGACAGCTGTCCTCTTTGCGGTGTTGCCCATCAGGGGTGAGGCCTCTGATAAATTTAAAGAAATGTGAACAAAATAACAGCTAAAAATCTCTCAAGTCCGACGTCGCTCCATATTTCTTTAAGAGCGATGCCGAGACAGATGCCAGTTGTTTCTGTAAACAGCAGCTGCGGTGAGGTGGGTGGCATGGATGGGTAGAAGGTTCCAGGTGCCCTTGTGCCCGGATGCCGGAGGGCTTTTGGCTGATACTAGAGCGTCTAGGAATGATGCCAGCAAACCAGCAGTGTAAAGTTATACTTGTTAGTTCACTAAAACCCCTTTCACGATGTGCATTGAGCATCATTGTTTTTTCAGACGTCTTCCTGTGTCATGTTTTATTATTTCTCAGTTGGTATAAATGAATAAGTTGCACATTATTTTACAGTGGGGTATGAAATTTACGTCCGTACTGCATTGAGTTAAAAACATCTCAACTTTTCTGAATGCCGCAAGCGCACCGCAGGTCATGCGACAAGAAACCAACGAAGCTCACATTTTCCGCGCGGTTTTAGACGGGGAAATGTAAACAGCACCTTAATCTTTCCTCAAGACCAAAAACAACTGAGCGGAAACAAAACCATGATGAGAAGATGCAAAGAAATACTATAATGTATTTAATAAAGATCTTCAACACACACTAATGATTGGATATTGACCTTAAAGTACCCTGTGGGCTATTATATGTCTCATAATGGGAAAATGAGACTTATTGGAATTTTTTGTTGTTGTAATATTTGCAGAACATTATCTTAAGCGTTAAGCTCAAGGGTGTTTATAAGATGGCACGGTTTGTGCTGGATATGAACATACTGATATTTAACGCTCTTAAACCTTTTTGTCTGAATTCATTCGTCTTGGTTGCTGCAGTGTTCAGAGCGTAAACTTACGGTTTTAAAGTTTTAAATGCTTATTCAGTAAAAACAAGCGCTCGCAGTCCCTACCTGCAGTCATTTGACTTGTACAGCATACCATGCAAAATGAAAGTTAAATATAGCGTTATGAAACTTCTCATTATAATGCTTTCCTCATTCACATGTAAGAGCAGGGAAACCAGACACTGGCCATTATTTCAGGTTTTCCCATCACATTTTATCTCCTGACTCTCAATCTGTTACATCTACATTGTTGAGATTTGACCATGTAGGACTCGTTCCTGAATCATCATCTTATGCTGGCCCAAAAACAAGACTCATGTCAAACATAATCCTAATCCTAAAGGCTTCATGGACCTCAACTGGTAGACCATTGTGTTAGCAGTAGGGGTGTAATAATCAGCGATATGGATCGATACATCGATTTTATTTCTAACGGTATGATGCAAAAAAAAAAAAAAGTAAGGTACCTTTATTTTGACACTTTCCACGTCCTCATTCCTTGACGTACACTGTAAAAAAATCCGTAGAAATTGCAGCTGAGTTGCCGGTAATTTACCGTAGGTTTACATTTATGTTTTTTACTGGCAACATTTTGTTCAAAGTTAAATGAAAATTAAACATTTACAAGTCTTTATCTTTACAGAGTAAAACTAAAAAACAGCATCAAGCAAAACATTCTGGGAAACAAAATCTGGACCAAAAAACAGAAAAAGGTTGATGATGATTTCTGGTTCCCAGAATGCTTTGCATGAGGCTGTTATTGTATAGTTTTATTCTGTAAAGATAAAGACTTGTTAATATTTGAAATTTATTTAACTTTGAACAAACTCTTGCCAGTAAATAACATAAATTTAAATTTACGGTAAATTACCGGCAACCCAGCTGCAATAACATTGAAATTTCTACTGAATTTTTTTACAGTGTATCGTCTATCTACGTATTTCCGCCAAAGCGCATTTTTGTTGATTTTCATCTAACGTCAGCAAGTTAATGCGATGCAGCATCAAATCGGTTGTAGCAGTGAAAACACAGCGAAAGATATCAAAGACGAGCATGTTTTTTTTTTCTAAAACCACTTTAGTGATTGTCACTTATGCACAATTTGGCACAAAATACTGAAAGACTTTGACTGTTGCCATCATACGCTTGACTTTATGTGACATTTTGATGTGACTCATTCATTTTTCTTTATTTAAAAAGGTGTATTTTTGTTAGTTTGTTGTTATAAATGTTCCAATTGGGACAGAGATTGTGCCATTTTCAAAGATGTTTAAATTAAATGTTTGTGTTATATATTTTAGTTGCATTTGTAAGTAAAAATATAACTTCTTAACCAGGCACGTAATATAAAATACCGATAAATGTATGAGATCGAATCGTAATCGCATTGAACAGAATGTTTCATTAACCTGATTTTAAGTGTTAACTGCCTTTAAAAACACAAAATATGTCAAACATTAGGGCAGGAAAATATATTTATGATACCAGCATCTGTTATATGTCAATAGATCAAGGCAAAAAAACTTTTACAGGGGGATTGCTTACCCAAAAATGAATATTCTGTCATCATTTACTTATTCTCATGTTGTTACAAAGCTATATACATTTCTTTGTTCTGATAAACAGAAAGATAAAAATTTTGAGGAATGTTTGAAACCAAACTGATCAGAAGCCCCAGTGACTTCCATAGTATTCTTTTCTCCTACTATGGAAGTGAATGGGGCTTACAAACATTCCTCAAAATATCTTTTACAAATACAAAGAAATTTATTCAGATTTGTAACATCATGAGAGTGAGTAAATAGTTAAAGATTTTTCATTTTTGGGTGAACTATACCTTTAAATAAAGTAACTGTAGATTTGCAATGTTATGCATCAAGAAAAAATCCTCAAATGTCCTAAAGGCCTGTCTTATATTTTTTCTAAAAGTCTTTAAAGTTTTTCTTTAATGGTTTGTTTTTTCCAGCTAAAATGCATCTTCAGGCATTCATACGGGGAGGTGGTGTGTTTAACCACGCCGGCGGATGAAGCTCGCAGAAGATTTTTTTCTGACCTCATTCTGGTGCAAGCAGCGAAGGCGCCCCCCCGCAGGAAAAAAGCAGGTGAGTTTTCACCACATTTATGCACACTGAACTAGAGATTTATCATGACTCTTCTGAGAGAATATCCCCACTTGTACGGAAAGACTTCTAATTTATTACCTTAAAGGGACTGCTTTGCTGACTTCTCTCATTTCCACTTTACTAGAAACACTATAGCACCAAAATGTTGTTTTTCACTCACTTCCAAAACTATTAGCTAAAGCAGTGGTTCTTAACCTTTTGCAACGTATGGCCGGCCCACAATGATTGTTTTAAATCATTCTGAGGACCACCTTTCCAAATATGATAGTATACAGAATAACAGCAAATTGAAAATGTACAAAGGCATCAAAATGTGTGACTATGAACACGGTAAAATCTAGGAATGTCGGCATTTACAAAAACAATTAAAAATCCACCTTTGAGAAACACATCTTTTAAAGGCACACTGCGGAACTTTTTGGCCACTAGGGGTTGCTAGACATGTGTTTTTCACGTCTAGCGCCCCTAGAGGCCACAACGCCGCAGCGCTGTCACAAAGGAAAAGACGACAACTCTTTTGGTCACAAAGTGTGCCTTCCAGCATGTCATATAAATATAATTTAATGGGTTTTATTTTCTTCACACCCCAAATTATCACGTTTACAGGCCAGTTGTAACGGTGGTCGCTTGGTTAAAGTTTATATAAAAAAATTGCCCTAAAGTTGAATCTAACCCAGATAGCTTGTAGGTCCATGATGCTACTACGGTGCCACAGTTTCACGTGCTATAAGTTTCTTTCTACACTCTTTAAGTAGCGTCCAGTAAAATTCATTTAAAAAAAAAGTTAATGCGTCAGACAGGACTTATATATGCAAACAATATAACATTATTTACTAGTACATAAGCATGAGGGCCAAATCAACATCGGTCAGGAACCCCTTCTCCTCCTTCAGTTCACGCCAGCGAGCGAATGCTGGCCCATTATTGATTCTCGTCCTTCTTTATAAAACGGCTCGTTCTGGTTCTTCATTCTGATTGGTTGAAACGCGTTCTAAGCCGTGATAAAATACCCCGGTAAACCCACGGTTCAGTCCGCATTACATAAGTATCACTGCGCTGTTGCTGCGTACTGAATTATGAAAATAAACACCACAGTCTTTAATTATATTTTTATTTTTCTACATTTGCACAATTACGGCGATATCCAGATATATTTCATAGATATTGTTCAGTCATTTCGTCACGTTCTCTCAGTTGTTTTTGTCTTCAATTGATATTTCCGCTATTATCCACTAGATGGCAATCTTACCCAACTTAAACACTGACGCATTCACTCGACACAACAGCGTTGTGGTTTAAGTTGTAAGCGTGACGTGTAAGTTTTGATGGCTCTGAATCTGATCTCTTTCAAAAGTTCTTCACAAAAATGGAATTATCTCCGCTTTTAGCTGAAAAGTTGAGAAGTGATAACTGATAAGAGAACAAATTGAGGTAGGATGAAACGTTTTTGTTGTTGTTGTTGTTGTTTGAAAGCGGATGGTCTGTTCTTCATATTTGATCATTTGATATTTTATGTTTATTTAAAGAAGATAATTTTTCTGTAAGGCATTAAACTAAAACTGGGTGGCAACTTAAAAAAAACAACGCTGACGGGGAAAGAGTTCAAGTTAAGCATGCTTCCAAGCATATTTGATCATCACTTTAACAGTTGCACGATATAAATGTTAATGTATAAATTAAATTAGATGAATGTTGATTTATAAAATAAACACCACAGTCGTAAATCATATTTTCATTGTGTCTTTGCTGCGTCTGTGTTGGTTGGGAACTGCGCTCTGTTGCAGCCACACTTGATTCTGAGGAACTACTTTGTTTGGTGGAAGAGTAATATTTGTACTAATATAATTACAACTTATTTGTTCTTTATTTTATACCATCCGGCTATGTATATGAAGTAAGTAACCGTTTTATAAAAGCAATAAGTCCCGCGAAGCAGTGGGGTTACAGTGCATTTTAACCCACTGTTTCAGTGCATTTTAACACACTGCTTCTTGGGACTTATTGCTTTATTTTATTCTGTCACTCTCCCGTTTTCTTTTTCTGGTCTCCTCCGACCAAACCTTGGGTTTCTTTTTCTTAGCTGCTGCTTCGGCCATGACAAAAACATCAGGAAAATAAATAGTTGCACTCTCACGTCCGAATTTGAGGAAGTGGAGGAAGTGACCTATGCCATTAAGCAGATTTTTGTAGTTCTTTTTGTGCTCGGGTCACTACCCGAAACCCCAAGTTTCAAAGTACGAGTAAAAGCGATACAGACCCCGTCAGGCTATGGTGGACATGTCATTCGCCCTTTTTTAAGTCGATGTACCATCACAAGGGTCTTGAAAATATATTATGAAGGTTGAAAAACTACAAAATGTCACTTTAAAGTTATAATATATTAAAAATGATTTCTACTTGTTCATATGCAAATAATTAAAGTCTTCTTTATTTGAAACATAAGCTGAACAACTGAAACTACCTTTCATGTCTGAAAGGAGAATCCCTGAGAGTCAATATTTTAAGCGAACTGAATTTGGTGTCCTAGGTGTTTTTGCTCTAAACATCTTGTGGTTGATTACCATCCTCATCGGTTTCCTCACAGCTGGAACCATTAAAGTCTAAAATGGCTTTCAAGTGGAAATTTGAGCATTGATGCGGAACAGGGGTCCTCTCGAGGGTTGACCGCAGGTGTCTCAGAATAAAGCGCGAACCGTACTTCCGACAGAATGCTGCGATGCGAGAACGAGCCATTAAACGGCGGGCCGTAACGTTAGCCATAATTACGCCCACAGTTAGCACGACTGCTCGCTTATGGTAAATTGCACTGGCTGGCATTTTGGACGATCGTCAGGCACTCGGCCCAGATCTTCGGACTGACACAACAAGCTCAAACGTTTTTTTCCCCATCAGCATTATTTTAAAACAAGTTAGTGCTCCTCGCTTGGCGTATTTGTTAAATTTTTGCAGACTGGTTTTGGTTCGTTTGTGGATGCGGCTTTAAATTACCGCAGCTGTCAGGTTGTTTGTTGGAGCTCTTCAGAAATCAATAATACACTTTGCGGCCCACGCTGCAGTGGAAAGCGTTCCTCCTCTCCAGAGTGTTTGGCTGCTTTGGCATGGTTTCAGTATCATTTGAGTTGTTTCACAGCTTTGCATCTGCTGGATGATGGAAAAACAAACTCCTCAATGGAAATGTGTATTGTTAATGGGTTCATTACTCTTGTGTGTTTTCAGCCTGTACTCTGGAGGTGCTGACCCACGCTGAAGACCCCGGTCCCCGACAGCTCTCTCCGGAGGAGCAGAGGCGACTGGAGGAGCAGGAGGAGAACACGCTGCGCGAGCTCCGCCTCTTTCTCAGGGACGTCACAAGGCGGCTCGCCACCGACAAGCGCTTCCAGATCTTCAGCAAGCCTGTGGACATCGAGGAGGTGAGCCGGTTACTGCACCTTCAACAGCCGTGTGATTAATGCCTGTAGGGTCTCCGCTCTTATCGTTCAATATGAGCATCTAATTAGGGTCCCCGATGGTTTTTTCGCAGCCCCCAGACCAAACAAATCAAATGATTGTCATTACACAACAGCTTGTAGGCAGGATCGTTACCTGAATCAGTAAATTTGAGAAGGCAATTAAAAAATCATCAATACAAGAGGCAAACAAGAAGGACTGTGTCTGTCTAGGGATGCGGAGTGCTTCAAATTCGTCCTGAACTCAGCCTTTTTCGGTCTGTAATCGGGTAAACGCCACAAAGCCTGTCAGGAAGATGCCAGGGTCATATTTCAGCCCAAATCAAATTCGTATTTGGCTTTAAGAAGACTGTCAGGAAAATAAAGCTGTAGTGCAAATAACTAAATGGTTTTAAAATGGACTTCTTATTAATTTCGGGATAAAATATGACTTTTTAGTGCCCTGTAATGGACTGGCCACAGGGTGTTTCCTCAACTATACGGTTAGAAATAAGCTGGGATTGCATCCAGCACTTCATGACCCTATATAGTATAAGTCATTTGAAGTTTGGCCTATATTAACATGCATAGTAGCATATTAATGTATTAACATACTTGCATTGCAAAGCCTTTTGAATTATTTCTAATCTGCAAAGTCTTATACTCGTACATTAAATTTTAATGTTGCACTTTAACGAAACCCCTAGCTGAACTTTGGCATTGGTGTAAGATCAAACAATATATTTGTGTAGACCCCTGATGTACTTGATGTATAATTTATGTTGTTGTTTTAGGTGTCGGACTACCTCGAGGTTATCACGCAACCTATGGACCTGTCCACCATCATGATGCAGATCGACACTCATAAGTACCTGGCCGCCAAGGACTTTCTAGTCGACGTCGACCTCATTTGCAGCAACGCGTTACAATACAATCCAGACAAAGACCCGGGAGGTAAAGACACAGAACAATAAAAAACTTCTACACATATTTTGTTTTCATTATTCTTCAAATTGTGCAAATTGAATTTGCCAATTGAAAATATGCCTAATGGAAACACAGCAGTTTTGCAAAAACTCCCGTATTTCAAATAACACTGATTCTTGAAACTTTGGCAAAAACATGTCCCACTAAGAAGAGTGCTAATTCTGTTGGATATTAATAACATTTTCATGAAGAAAAAGAATTAATGTTATAATCAGGGGGTCATTTGCACATATGTAAGGTTCATTTTTAGGTTCATTTTATTTTTTATTAATTTAATGATTATATGCTGGCCCATTGCCTACAAAATCAGCTGTCCTCAGTTAAGAGATAATCATTTCAACTTGATTAAAAAAGCCAAAAGTAATAATTGAATTGAATAATATATTTACCACATGAAAGAGTACATTGTAATATGTATTAAAAACTACAAACAGTGAGTTTTGAACAATATTTGCTATTATTTTGTGATTGCTCAAAATGTGTCCCACATATTCGTCACCACCGTCAGATATTTATAAAAATCAGACAACTACAGGGTCAACTGCATTTCTGAGGACCCCATTTTCAAACCTTCGGCTCTACTGCATGCTTCAAGATCACTCAAGCTCCTGTATGTTTGCCATTTTCTCTTAAACTTCTTCATATTTTTTGACACTGCTACTGTGACAACCATAACATGTCAACACCGTCATCTTTGTACAAAAAAATATTAGATTAGATTATGAAATAAATATATCATTTTTAAGAAGAGGTCTGAAGTAGCTAACAACAGAGGGGAAACAAGATGGCTAATGTGAACAACTCATCTATTTTTTTTTTATATCTATATTAGGTTTTTGTCACCACCGTCAGGTTTTCTGTCTTTTCTGTCAGGTTTTATGTATTGTAGGAAGTTATGATTTGATATTTGTTCATCACAAGGCTCAGGATTGTTATTTTTTGGACCAAATATTTACATAAAGTTTAAGCAAGAAGCCATTGACTTGAGTTTTACACATTTTTTAATAATGAGGCCAATGTCACCACCGTCAGACGGAGTTTTATTTGTTTTAAGTGAATATGCTTACATTATGTTTCTTCAGTGCTGTTGAGTTATTAAATGAATAGTCTCTATTAATACAAAAATATGTTTATTAAATAAAAAAATCATTACTTTTTCTATTTAGGCTTAAAGTAAACGTTGTATGAGTAATAACTGGAAAAACGCCTATTTTATGAAAAAAAAAATACGAACAGGGGAGGTTGCACTGGTAAATTGCTGAACAGCCAAGACCTTGGTCTATAATGATATACCTTCAGATTTTGTAATTTAACAAACTTTTTTTTCAAAATTTAAACCTGTTTTATCCAAATTCCCAAGAATCACTGATAAAAGGATTTTGTGTGCGTAAAGTCACACGATCATTCTTTAAAAATACGAAATCGAGACAAAGGGCTTTCCTTGTCATTAATGCATGGCATGTATAGATAACAGGCCTGCATGTTCTTTGATTGAAAATAATGGATGGTGCGGTCTGCGGTGGCTGTTATATACTGTATATAAGATGCCCCTAATTATAAGACGACCCCCTTTTCAAAGTGTATATTTTAGAAAAATGCTTTTTTTATAACCAACTCTAGTCTTTTATAAAGAAAATGCTTTAATTTGAAGATATATTTATATAAGTCACACGGGACCAGTTTGGTTCACCACATATTATTCAATACTTTTCATATGGCATACCACTTGGGTTGCAAAGCTTGGAATTTTGGAAATATTTATAGTTGGAAACATAAGGAATTAAAGGAATATTCCATTTTCTTAAAAGAAAAATCCAGATAATTTACTCACCACCATGTCATCCAAAATGTTGATGTCTTTCTTTGTTCAGTCGAGAAGAAATTATGTTTTTTGAAGAAAACATAATGAGAAATTTTTCTCATTTTAATGGACTTTAATAGAGCCCAACATTTAATACTTAACTCAACACTTAACAGTTTTTTTTCAACGGAGTTTCAAAGGTCTATAAATGATCCCAAAAGAGGCATAAGGGTCTTATCTAGCAATACGATTGTCATTTTTGACAAGAAAAATAAAAAATATGCTCTTTTAAACCACAACTTTTCGTGTAAATTATCTGGATTTTTCTTTTAAGAAAATGGACTAATCCTTTAAAGGAAATTCATTGTAAATTTAGGGTAATTTATACAAACCGTATTACAAACAAAAGTTTGCTTTCTCTATATCACGTCATCCGCTTGCCACAATTACCATATAATCCTATGTAATTTCCAGGGAAAGTTTCCAAAATTCCCAGAATTTGCAACCCTATGTACAACATATTAACAGAAGTCCATCTGGATTTAATGACAGTTAGCCTAGGTTGTCCATCTCATTGTGAAAAAACACATAGCCCATTAATATTTCATTAAGGGTAGTGTATCAGGTTGCAATTGAATGTGTGTACTTGGCGCCACCTAATGCTTTTTTGCGGGTGTGCGGTTTGATCGACGTAGTAATCTAGAGCTCAAATGTAAGATGCCATTGTTTATTAAGAGGCATTTATTGAGGGGGAAAATATGCTAGTTAAACCTACCAACATCAATCGGCATGATTTTTGGAACTTGTCGCATAAGGAAAAATTTAGTTTTCGTGGCATGATGTCGGTTATTGTAAACAATGTAATTTCTAGGGCTGTAACGATTAATCGCAAGGCTCCGATTCTGTGTTTCATGCACAGCTTGTGTGTATACTACGGCATTTGGTCAGTAGGAAGTCCTTATCAATTAAAATCATTGAGTCAGAGTCGTTTATAACGTGCATTTAAAAAAGCAACACTCGTTAAACAAACTCATTCAAAATATTCTTTATTATCATGAAAATACCTGAAACAATTTGAAGAACAGTGATATAAATATTCTTATAGACACTTCCTGGAATAGCGTTTGTAATGCCACTTCTTCTGTGGGACAAAAGGAGTTTCTGCAGGAGAGCCCCCTCTGGCTTTGGGAGTGTGGGATTTTACCGTAATACATTACAATTAGTTCATTGAGAAAATGCGCATTTGCATGATTAATCGTTACAGCCCTAGTAATTTTACAATGGCTTTTAATCGATATTTAGCAAATATTGTAACAGTTTTGTGCAAATCTGCAATGGAAACCAGGCTGCTGGTTTACAGAAACAAAGCTTTTAGAAACTTTTTTTTTTTAATCAGAAAACAAGTTGAGCCATTCAACCTGTATTTTGTTTACCTATACACCTACATGTTTGCTTTCATTATTGTCTTATTGTTTGTTCAAAAACATCACCAAGCCCAAACGGAGTCTGCGCCCGCCGGTAATTTGCGGGGGCGGATTCCGTTTGGGCCGCTGATGTCTTTGCTTCCATCATTGTCTTATTGTTTGTTCAAACGTGTAGGCATATAGGTAAACAAAATACAGGTTGGCTCAACTTGTTTTCTGATTAAAAAATAGTTTCCCCTAAAATTCTATCACTCATATCGCCACAAATGTTCGTGTTCCTAAAGCACTTCAGCGTGTTTGTGAGCAGTAGCCGCCATTGACAAGCACACACACACGTGTTTGTGAGCCGTCATTGACAAGCAGTACATAAACCCTGCGCGTGCTGTTTGTTGTGACAGTTTTAACTCTTTCCATTGATGAGTTATTTTGTCAAGTAAGAGAAAACGCTTCCCTGCCAATGACGAATTTTTATGGCAATCCATTTTCCGCTATTGTCCACTTGGTGGCACTCTTACACAACTTATAAAACAGTAAAGTATCCATAAATTCAAAAGCAGGTAAAACTCTGAGTATCGCTCTTAATGTGATCTTAAAGGTGCAGTGTGTAAATTTTAGTGGCATCTAGTGGTGAGGTTGCGAATTGCAGCCAATGGCTCAGTCCACTGCTCACCACTCGCTTTTAAAACGTATAGAGAAGCTACGGTAGTCACCGCCGGAAAACATGTCATCGTCGGAGACAACTTAGTAAAAAAAGTTTGTCCGTTAAGGGCTTCTGTAGAAACATGGTGGCACAAAATGGCGACTCCCTCGTAAAGGGACCCTTGGTGTATGTAGATAAAAATGTCTCATTCTAAGGTAATGAAAACATAACGGTTCATTATGAAAGGTCTTTACACAACCCTAATAATATAGTTTTGTATATAATTTTGCATTTCTGTCAAGAGATCCTTCTAAAAATTACACACTGCACCTTTAAACAAAAGTCCTTTACATAAATGCAATTATTTCCAGGTTTTGTGGAAATCTTCCCATATCCGAGATTATGTGATGACAAGAGAACAAATGAAGATAGGATAAAACTTCAATATATTGTATGTTTACACATTTAAAAAAGAAAAACTTTTTTCTTTTAAACACTGGCGGGGAAAAAGTTAATGATAGAGAGCATGAACCATTTTGAGATCATTCACATTTCAAATCCGTTTACAAGACTAAAGCTCTTGTTATGTTTAATATAAAGTTAATACTGCATTGTAAAAATGATGAAATTATCTTAATACGTGCTAAATTCATAATAAGAACGTATAAACAAGCTTTTTTATTCTGTTATAATATTAGGGATGCACCGAATCCAAATTTTTTGGGTTCGGCCGAATACCGAATCCACTGTTTAAGATTCGGCCGAAACGAATACCGAATCCTACTCGCATCCTTATTCCATTAACACATTAACACAAAATTCATTTTGTTTGATTTTAACTGTAAAAAAAAGATTAGGCAGCATTATGCCAGGATGACAAGTGGGAAAAAATATTTTGACAATTGCCATAAGCCTATGCATAATGAAAGTGATGTGGTGTGATGCGCTAGTTTTTTCCAGGTGCGTCCACTAAATGTGAACCGCCCCTAAAAAAAATGCTTATCTCCACGTCAGCACCTTATGTGTGTAATCAACGGCTGCTTGACGTTGACCAGTGTAGCACAAGCCTAGGGTTCGGTTCGGTGGAAAAAAAATCTAAGATTTGGCCGAACCCCGTCAAAAAGCCCAGTATTCGGCCGAATCCAAATCCTGGATTCGGTGCATCCCTATATAATATATAGCACTTTAAACAATAACATGTAATTTGCACATTATCTGGTTCATGTTGGTCTAGTTTAATTCAGAGGACCCATTAGTTTGGTGTATTCATCTTTATTGTAAGTAGGTCTGTCACAATGATTAAATAATAGTCTAATCGTGATTGTTTGACCTCATCGTGATGATTTCAGATCACCGCAATGATTGCATTTCTCTCTTAAAACACAAGGGGAGCTGTAGCGCCTATATAAATGAGCCCGTATCAGATTACTTTTAAATATGTGTTATGTGAATTAATATTTACTGCCAGGTAAACCTTGCAAAATATTTAATTTAAATAATCACAACACTATGTGAAAATTATTTCATAAACAAAAAAAAATTAATTATGAGAATTAAATGTCAAAGCAATAAAACAGGCAACTAATCATCAAAACACTAAAACAGGCAATTAATCACCATAATCACCTCAATTTATTAGGCAATTAACCATCAGCCAAATTTCATAACCGTGACAGCCCTAATTGTAAGCCTTAAAAAAGTAATTATTTTAGATTTAATTTTGTGATATTTACAGCTTAAGTTCTCTAATATCTTTTTAAAACATAAAAAAATCATTCACCAGATTTTTCCCCAAAACCCTGGACATCAGCCATAAAGCAGCAGCCAGCTGAGATTCACACTTGAAGGGTGAAGGAAACAAAGTCAGTGACTAATCGGACCGACTTGTCAGTTCTTCACTAAAAGATATGAGAGTTTGAGGACAATAGATTGAGCTAGATATTAACCCGCTGACCTTTCCTTATTCAAAAGCCACGGGAAATCATTGTCTCTGATCTCTCCACTGAGAAAAATGGCACTGTAATGAGAAGTCTTTATGAAACCTTTTCATCGCTTTAATGGATTTCTTGTTATTCTCCGGCCATACGGATGATTAGTCTAGACACTTTGGAGTGTACAAATCATGTCGTATTTATGCATTTGCTGTCTGAACAAGACATAAATGGTGCTTGTAAATGTATATGTATGAAATAAGCAAGGGAGTCTCTGAAGGCAGTGATATACTTAAAGAGAAAGCTGAGGAAAAAAGTTTCAAAGTGAACCCCCTGCTGAATGTGAAATATTTATTTAGTCAGACCGTTAAGTTACCTTTACCCATAAGAAAGACAAACCTGACATAACATAGCATGGCTTATTTTATTTTCAAACATGAAAAGTCAATTTTCCTACAGACAGCGATTCAGTTGCAATCCCGGTTGTGTTCGCAAACTGGAGATTGTTTGTGTGCGTATATTGTGATTTAATTTCCAATCACGTTGTAGGAAGTTTGCCAGCTGCTACTTCGCAGGAACACTTTTTATTCTATCGTGTTTTTGTTTCGTTGGGACGCAACTCCCAGCCGTCTGGATTAATTGGTCGGCCAGTGAAGGTTGTTGGCTAAATGCAGCCGGTGCCTATGAATAAATCATAGTAGCCCAATTTGCTGGAAGGACGTGGGTCATTTGTTTAAATGCAGCGTCCACAGAGGAGCCACTGAACAAACGAGACAAAACGCAATTAGCTACTTTAATAAGGAAACCAAAAGAGGCTCCTGCTCCATTTAGAGCAGGGGAATATGGGATTTAGGTGCTTGTCAAAACTGCATTTGTTAAGCATTACTCTCACAAGTGAAGCATTAAGACTTTAAATCCAAGGTGTCTGTATTAAGATCGGTGTTTTAGTTCCATCACTGTTGCAAGTGCAGATGGAAGTAGACTATAGAAACCTTCATTTAGTCTAGAAAGTATCAGCGTGGTTGTTTAAAATGATAATTTAACAAAAAAATTACATTTTTGTCACCCTCATGTCGTTTCAACTCCCAATGTTTTTCTTGGGTCTTCAGAACCCAAAAGCAGATTATTTAAAAAGTGTTGCTTCTATTTCAATGCACATTTATTGTATTGTTTTAGGATGTTTGCTTTTAAAAACTAAAGTAGAGGAGTAAATGTCTTCAGGGCACTTAACATTTATGACACAAGTCAAGTGGAGTTATTCATGTAACACTCTTGGGACATTTTGAAGCTTGAAGTGTTTTCTGTTCACCCATAGTAATCAGAAAACCCCAAATAATTTTAGAAAGAATCTGTATTTGGGTTATGAAGGACAACGAAAGACATTGGAGGATAAATTGACATAAGGGTGAGTGAACTCATTCATGTATTGTTTTAACCCCTGAAGTGATTTGAGTGAGTTAAATGACAAACTGTTAAAGGCGGGGTGCATGATCTCTGAAAGCCAATGTTGACATTTGAAAACACCTAAACAAACACGCCCCTACTCCAATGGAATCTGGACCCTCTTTTAATAGACCCGACCCACACATATACAACCCAGGCAATGATGTTGGTTAGTAGACGTACCCCTTAGGGGCTGGACACACCAAAACTTTTAAACGCGGCTGAAAACGCATGGACAACACCGAATGCCAGCTGTTTTTCAGCTGAGCGCTTTGGTAGCTCTGATACGTCAGCTGTGAGACAGTTGGTTGCTGTGATACTTGTCCCGCTCCACTGTGGTGGACGGCCGCATGAGAACTGACATTGACGAGCGGAGCTTTTCATCCAAAGTTGAAAAATTTTCAACTCTCGGTGCTCAGTGCTGAGCGCGGAAAAACCGCTTGGCGCCAGTTTTCAGCGCGGAAGAAAACCGCTAGCTGCTGGCTTATTTGAAAAACGCCGAGCTTCCATTGGAAACAATTGAAAACATGCGCCGGCCATGGGCGTAAAAGTTTTGGTGTATACAACCCCTTACTGCTGATTGGCTACAAGTGTGTTTTGGTACTCGGCCTGACTCCCTTTTCAAAAATGTTTTTCAAAAATCATGCACCCCACATTTAACTAAAGAAAAAACTGTTAAAAGTGCCATATAATGTAAAACTGTATTTACCTAGGCATAGATAAATAATAAGAGTTCTGTACATGGTAATGATTTATTGTTAGCCTCAAACACGATTGTTTCATTCTACTAATGTAAACCTTGTGCATGCAAAAGACCAATCTTAACATAACACCGACTGTGAAGTTACGCCAGTTTCACACCGCAAGCGTGAGCAGCGCATGTTTTTTTCGGGCCCATGTTAACAAGTTAGAGCATGCACACTGCACGTGTGAGCAGCGCGTCCTCGCGTAGTAGGAGCGGCTCTAAAGCAGCGATCGTTTTGGCGCCAGCTCTATTTTTGCTGCGCTGCTCACGCTCAATGATAGTGATAGTGAATTGTTTATGGTTTAAATGCTCGTGCAATGACGTGAAAAAGTGTAATTTTACCATAAAATCATGAATGTGATGCCAAGTGTATTTTAAACAGTCATGATTTTGAGCAATTTAAAAAAAGCAATGAAATATTAAACACATTGTTGACTGCGCTGTCATTCAATTGGGAATCATTTAAATGCCACAGCCTACCTGAGCATTGTTTCTGACCATGTGCATCCCTATATGACCACCATGTACTCATCCTCTGATGGCTACTTCCAGCAGGATAATGTAAATAGACATGTATAATCGTCTCTAGATAATTTTTTGCACTTAACTCTTTCCCTGCCAGTATATTTAATGATTTTTACGAAAGTTTAATGCCTTCCAGAAAATGCTCTTCTTTAAATATATATTTAAAAAGGGGGGCTGCACTCCGAAAGTTTTGAGAACCACTATGGTAAAAAAATGTAAACATGACACTTTTACAATTTCTTCAGAAAGTTAAGATCGTTTTAATTTTTTTTTTTTTTTGGTTTGCACAGTGGTGTGGTTATTAGTGAGGCAGTGATTGATACAGTTGCTCTTCATTAGCGTCATTTTGCATCATAGTGGGATTTATTTGATATGTTGGTTTTGGCACCGGCAGCTCTGGATCTTCGGGCAGGAAAGTGTTTACAGTCCTCTCAGCCTGCCATTATATCCTTGACTAAAGTAAAGATTGTCCACTTCACTCGCTTTAGATGGCTTAATTGGGCCCATCTTCCAATTACGAGATGAACTTTGCCAGATCCTGACCTCCAGCCTGTCCTGGAGTAATGAGGACCTACCCAGGAAAATACAGCCATCTCACTCTCGCACACACAGATGTCTACCCTTGACTTAATGATATGAAAAGAGAGTTGAATACATGTAATATTATTTGCCTCCAATGAGAGCTTTGAAAAAGTGCAGTAATCCTGTTCACAACCCGCTGTGCTACTTTACATAGATCTGCTTTTAAACATAAATTTACATTCATGCATTTGGCAGGCGATTTAATCCGAAATTGGGGATTGAACCCCATGACCTTTGTGCGGCTGATGCAACACTACCATTTGAGCTAGATTTTTGCATAATTTCAGTCGATTAGAGTGCAAAATTTTTGTCTTTACATTTTTTTTATAGTTTTGTGGTTGTGGATATAAATGTGAAGTTACTCTTGTTTTGTCAAGGGTCTGTTTTCTTGCTACTAAGTTTCTGCAAAAGAAAAATGCTTTGTCTGTATGTTGCGGTGGTTCATTTTTAATCATAAAATAAAAACAATGAATTATTGTCAGCACATAAATCAACATTGCGTATTATGCAGACACATCATTTATTTTCATTCAGTCTCTGTATGTAGGCAAATAAAATCATCACTCACAGGAACTCTTCAATATCTTGCATATACTGGACTACGGTATCTCAGTGTTTATGGTTTTTGTTGTTCACAATGTTAAATTATATTGACAACTCTTATTTTAGCTTTATGTGTGAATGACCCTTTAGATGTCTACTGTATTAAAACACAAGTGGAGCACTCAATACACACCGTAATGCGTCAATACCCCAAAACTGTACTGTTAATCTTTTGTAGATCTCATCAATTCTTCATCCACCCAAATTAATGTTTCATAACCGTGGCCTTACCATCTTTGTGTTTCCTTGCAGATAAAATCATTCGGCATAGGGCCTGCAGCCTGAAGGATACAGCGCACGCCATGATCGCTTCTGAACTGGACCCTGAGTTCGACCGCATGTGTGAGGAGATCAAGGAGTCACGCCGGAAGAGAGGTGTGGGCAGAGTTTCTTTAAGCCAAAATAAATCCCATTTTATCTAACTTTTGTTAAGTATTAAAGGGGACATATCAGGAAAATCTGACTTTTTCCATGTTTAAGTGCTATAATTGGATCCCCAGTGGTTTTATCAACCTAGAAAATGTAAAGAAAGAGTGACCCAGTAACTTAGTTTTGGTAAAACATTCTTTGCAAACAAGTAAAAGAATAGGTCAATACAATTTGGCTCCCCTTGTGATGTCAAAAGGGGAGTGTACTATAATAATACCACCCCTAAATCTGTACTAAACCACCTAAATCTAACCACAGCACTGCCATTTAGTGCAGAGAGAAACCTTATTCACATACCTGTTGCACTTTGGTCCTGGAAAATACCCGTAAAATTGGCAGACAATCTTCTTTGAGAACCCAAACACGTCTTGTAAATGTTCTGGGATCGCTCCCGGAAAACAGGGTTCAAACGGGTCCTTGAAAGTTTGTGAAAAAAATCAATGCCCTCTTTAAATGCTTATATCTTCTGTATGCAAATGTTGATTCATACCAAAATGCTTTTTTGCATAGTTGTGTTTGACACATGAAAACTTCTCGGGTTAGATATGTAACTGTTGTTCCCTGAGAAGGGAACGAGACGCTGCGTCTCCCTTGCCATACTTCCTGCGTCCCTGTACGGCATCTTTGGCAATATTTCAGATAGCGATATACTTCCTGACTCCCGCGTCACCCTGTCTTTGTTGTTAATCCTAACCATTGATTGATTTTGATATACTCATTCAAATGCACTTACCCCTGGAGGCAGCCCCAAAGTGAACTGTAACAAAGGGTAACAATGTATCTTAAAAGGTAACACGATGTAAACTTGCTCTCACTTGAAATGTGTCCCCACATTTAGTCCTTGAATTTGAGGGTATTGGACCTTGAAAGTCCTTGAAAGGTCGTTGAATTTGAAGTTAACTAAGGTGTGGGAACCCTGGAGGACCTAGTTATATTGCCATGAGATACCCAGAAAGCCCTCAGTGTGAACAAGACGCAGAAACAATGCCGTAAGGGGCATGCTGAAGTTATGGTTCAGCTCTTTAAAATGATGGGTTTACATCAAATTAACATTCACAACGAAAAATATCGACAAACACAGTAGGTAGGCACAATGACAATATGATATTAATAAATACTAGTGATGCACCGATGTATCGGCTGCCGATATTTATCGGCCGATTTTTGATGAATTTGAAACCATTGGCATATCGGCAATAGCACGAGAAAGGCCGATACCGATTGTTTATTAATTAACTGCATAAAGAAATCCATTATATGTAAAAAAAATTAGTTAATGTTGTTAATAAAATAAATGCTGAATAGCAAAAACCACTCTTGAAGGTTGTCATGTTGTCTTATTATATTTGTTTTAGCTTAATTTGTGCCTTTCTTATTATGTTGGTCAGTTGAATGTTAATTAGATCCAATCCATGTTCAGTAAAAATTATTTGATGCAGAAATAAACTAGCTAATAGACCAACTGTATAGTATTGTATACAAGTGTTTATTATCGGTATCGGACAGAAGTTGTCTGTTTAAATCGGTATCGGTATCAGCCCAAAAAATCCTATCGGTGCATCCCTAATAAATACCACTTACCATTTATAAGTTAAATGGACTTATGCCTAGCAGGTTGGTCCTACAAAACTCTGTGGCTAATAAAATGTCTTGCCATATCCAAACATCCTTCTTGGATATGAAATTGTTTAACGCCGAAAGTGGCTCTTTTTAAAAAATAAACTTGCATTCATAACTACTTCTAACACTATCTCAAAGGCTGCATCGAAAAGTAACTTCGTGTCTGCTGCGGCATTGGATAAACAAAACTGCTTCGGTGTGTCGCATAGACGTCGTCATCGTGTTGCTACCCCCTCCCCGTTCTGTGATTGGTTCCCTGTTTCAGGGGGAAAATTAGTCCATGGTTTCCATGCTAGACTTGCAGCGTGAATAAATTTGCGCACAAGGCAGCATGGGGAAACCAGGCTATCATAAAATTGCTTATTTAGTGGTATTGGGCATAAACATAAAACCTTGCCAATAAGTTTCTTTGTCTGGGATATAGGCAATATTAGCCTTGAGGGGATAGTTCACACCATGATTTACTCCCCTTCAAGTCATCCGAGATTTCAGACGCACACAATCTGAGTTATATTAAGATCTTTTCACACACAGATTCTGGAAAATACACAGAAAATTCGTCCGGGGATCTTTTGATTTCAGTTCATTCACACTGCCAATGATTTTTCCGAATCTGTGCGTGCATTCACATACACGCCGCAAAGATCCTGGAAATACAAGTGACTTATTTAAAGTCCTGCACTTGGTAGTTTTTTTTCATAGTGTCTGAATCTGTGATTTCTCTCGAGAAACCACACGTGTGCATTTTTGTTTGATAAGATTATAAAGGAGCGAGTAATGTACTGTTCTATTTTTGATGCCCAAAAAAGTCCATCCATCATTCACAGAAGCAATCCACACGGCTCCAGTGGGTTAATAAAGGCCTTTTGATGGTAATCGATGCGATTTTTTTTTTTGTAATAAAAATACTAGTGATGCACCGATGTATCGGTCGCCGATATTTATCGGCCGATTTTTGATGAATTTGAAACCATCGGCATATCGGCAATAGCACGAGAAAGACCGATACCGATTGTTTATTAATTAACTGCATAAAGCAATCCATTATATGTAAAAATGAGTTAATGTTGTTAGTAAAATAAATGCTGAATAGCAAAAACCACCTTTGAAGGTTGTCATGCTGTCTTATTATATTTGTTTTATTGATTTAAGCTTAATTTGTGCCTCTCTTATTATGTTGGTCAGTTGAATGTTAATTAGATCCAATCCATGTTCAGTAAAAATAATTTGATGCAGAAATAAACTAGCTAATAGACCAACTGTATAGTATTTTATACAAGTGTTTATTATCGGTATCGGACAGAAGTTGTCTGTTTAAATCGGTATCGGCCCAAAAAAATCCTATCGGTGCATCCCTAAAAAATACCCATATTTAAAACTTTAAAACTCTCGTATGGCTTGAGGGTGAGCAAATCATGGGCCAATTAAATTTTTTTGCTGAACTATCACTTTATACACGTGTACAGAAGCATACTTTAAAGTATGGTTTATAATTTTAGATTGATTTTTGACGTTCAGTTTTCAATTTTCTATAATGTTGGACGCTGTAATAACATTTTGGAAACTACATAGAGCAGATAGTAAAGAAATTTGGATTCAGTCCATATTTTTCCCTGTGTAGTGTAGGATAATATAAAATTTCTAGACTTTTTAAGCACACGTGCTATACTGTTCGCTTTAAATGCTTATATCTTCTGTATGCGAATGTTGATTCATACCAAAATACTTTTTTGCATAGTTGTGCCTGACACATGAAAACATCTTTGGTTATGTATGTGACTGTTGTTCCCTGAGAAGGGAACGAGACCCTGCGTCTCCCTTGTCATACTTCCTGCATCCCTGTAACGCCGTCTTTTTATATATTCAGATAGCGATATACTTCCTGGCTCCCGCGTCACCCTGTCTTTGTCGTTAAGCCACACCATTGGTTGAATTTGATATACACATTCAGACGCACTTACCCCTGGAGGTGTCCCCAAAGTGTCACCGCAGTGACGCAGCGCGAGTTCCCTCGAAAGGGAACTGTAACAATGTATCTTTAAAGGTAACTCGATGTAACATTGCGATTTTTTTTTTTTGTAATAAAAATACTAGTGATGCACCAATGTATCGGCCGCCGATATTTATCGGCCGTTTTTTTATGAATTTGAAACCATCAGAAGCATACTTTAAAGTATGGTTTATAATTTTAGATTGATTTTTGATGTTCAGTTTTCAATTTTCTATAATGTTGGACGCTGTAATAACATTTTGGAAACTACATAGAGCAGATAGTAAAGAAATTCGGATTCAGTCCTAGATTTTAGCATGCTAGCCAACACTTTGATTAACATCCACCAGCACTTACATTTCTCTTCAGAGGATTCATCTTAATAGGCACATAATGTTCCACTCATTCCCCACTTTAAAGAAAAAGACGTTTTCGGGGAAAAAAAAGATTAGCACAGTTTGCATTAAAGTCAGCAGTAAGCATCTTTGTGAAAGCCTCCCACCCACCTTTTACTCACCAGAGGCTTTCTGACGGACTGATTTACTTCTACTGTACGATCTCTCTGTATCAAACGTAACGAGTGCTTTTCACGGCCCCCTTCTGGGACACCCCTCGGTTCCTTTTCATTTAGGAGGGGTTCAGTGTTGAAAGAGTACGGTGCTGTAAAAAATGACCTGCTGTGGAGAATTGCTGCTGAATATTTTATACAGCGCAGTGGAGAGTTATAGGTGTGCCCGCACGGAAAGCTCAGCAGATTTAGACGAATTCGCAACTTTCATTATTCATAAAATGTTACAAATCTCCGCCCCTTGCATGTTAGTGTAGTGCAGTGTTTCGCAGACTTTCTGCAGTGCATCGCTTCGTATATATGAAAACAACGCATAGCATATACGCACAGCTATAATGAGCCCTTAAGTACCATAACAAATCCATGTTACCCACAAAAAGTCAGATTGTTTAGAAAAGTAATTACACAATTCCACACGTCTTTGAAATCCTTGAAAGTTTGTGAATCTAGGGGGGGAAATTCAATCCCCTGGGAAGTTTTTGAAAATTTTTGCATATTTGTGCCTGACACATGAAAACATCTCTGGTTATGTATGTAACTGTTGTTCCCTGAGAAGGGAATGAGACGCTGCGTCTCCCTTGTCACAATTCCTGCATCCCTGTAACGCCGTCTTTTTATATATTCAGATAGCGATATACTTCCTGGCTCCCGCGTCCCCCTGTCTTTGTCATTAAGCCACACCATTGGTTGAATTTGATATACACATTCAGACGCACTTACCCCTGGAGGCGTCCCCAAAGTGTCACCGCAGTGACGCAGCGCGAGTTCCCTCGAAAGGGAACTGTAACAATGTATCTTTAAAGGTAACTCGAATTGATGTAACATTGTTCTCACTTGAATTTGAGAGTCCTTGAATTTGAGGGTATTGGATCTGGAAAGTCCTTGAAATGTCCTTGAATTTGAAGTTAACTAAGGTGTGGAAACCCTGATTCATGTATGTTTGCCGTTTGTGTTAAATTAAATATATTTTTTGTCTCAGCCCCTGCACAGGCCGCACCGGAGCCGCCCGTCACCCCGATCGCCGTGACGAACAGGAAGCCCGCTGGAGAAGAGGCGGGGTTAAGCAGTCCTCCGGGTGATGGAGAGGACAAGCACTGCAGCAGTAAGTACATGCACAACACGACAACAGAGATTGTCGAGGTCTCTTTTCTCTCTGTGGCAGCTTTTAGGTTGGACTATTTTCCAACTATTTTGTCTTGCACGGTCAGATGCTTTTGCTAACAACTCTGCCCGTGTAAGGAGTCTTCTTGCGAGATTGGTTCAGCTGTACCACTTCAGGCTGTCTTTCACATTATTGGGTCCACCTGAAATATACATAGAAATGCATTTACACACTCTGTGTGAACAGGCCTCGTGTTGCAGTTTAAATAGACGTTGTTCCCATCAGCGATGTGGCCTCTAGTCCGGGTGCTATTGATATGTGTGCACAGAGAATGAGGCAAGGATTGGCGACCGCAACACCACTGCATCTCCCATAGCAGATCACCTGTGACCGGTGGAGCAGCAGCCTCCGGTTGCACTTCCTTCCCGGCGCCCTGTAACAGTGGCATTGATCGGGGCGCACCTCTCCTGTGGCCACCCAGCAGATGGAAAGGGATGCTGGGAAGGCTCAGGGGTCAGAAAGTAGCATCGGCACCTGCTCTGCAGTGAGGCAAGCAAGTCCAGCAGCTGGCAATGGGTTTTACCACATCCATCACACACCTCTGCTTTAGCTTTGCCCCGAAATATGTTGTTGTGAAGGTGTGGCGTGTGTACACTGTGCAGTTGCCATATTAAGCTACAGCGTTGCCGCCCCTGGCGAGCCAAGCGAGTTTGTTCTTGCAGCTTTGCCAGTGTGGACTCATTAGATTGAGGATTAATTGTCAGATGGCAGTTGTGGGATTCTTATAGATGCACTTTGGGAGATTAATTAGCGACTTTCCGAAGCGTAATGGATGTGAGAAACATTTTGACTTAATGCAAGTGTAATCTTGCCACACATGGTGAAGCTGTGGGTTTATTTATTTTTAGTTGATCCTCTATACAGCGCTCTCACTAGGGCAAGGAATCAGCTCTGAGATGAATTTCGTTGATGTGTTGATGAGTCACAATACAATAATACTGGTATTCTGTCTGTGATGTGTGTGTGGTACATTTGCTCTTTTCACTTCTGCATTGGACTTTTTAAAGGACAATGTAAAGAAAAGTAAACATGAGGAATTAGTGATTAGCCAATCCAAAACAGAAATTATGCGCTATTCTCATCTCAAATTAGGTCATATTTTCCTTCTAATTTTAACAATGCATGCTTTCTGAGGTTCTTTTGTAAATTTGTTAAACCGTGTATTTTCAGTTTTGATGGCTGAATGACCAACATCTTGATACAAACAATAGGTTTAAAGCATGCAATTGAGCTACAGTAGCACAAGATTTATACATTGAAAATATGTATAGGATTTAAAAAACAACTTAAAGTCCTGTGAACTTGAAGTCGTGATTGACCTCCGGGTTGTGACGTATTTCCGAATAAAACAAGTATCACACGAGGAAAATAGTGTTTTCCACAGTGCTTTGATTGGATATAGAAAAGTAAGCGTTTTATGAAACGAATGAAACTGGCGGCAGACTGACAGTTGGAGGGGGTGGAGTTAACGGATACGGTACGTGGCAGTCGCGAGTGTCTAGATAGTTTTCAATATAGGTGACATGCAGAAAAGCGGCAAAACTGCGACGTTACAAAGCTGGAGGGGAGTTGGCCCGCACGCCTTACTCGTGCACCCAAAATCCTGCGACTTAGGTGCACACGACTCCTCACGTTGAAGATAAACATATTTGCACTAAATGCTGAATTAAACGCTTCCACTACAAGAGAAAGCTATAGCTGCATGGCAATTTTGTCGATTACCATGTAGCGTGTGAAACGCCCATAGCTAACATCTTCTGAGAATGATCAGAAAGTGCAGATTTTGATTGACGTTTAAATGAATAAAAAATATGACTTACAAACACGGATAAATTGTTTATAATAAACTTCAATTTTGCTTTAAAAAAATAAGAATTGTCAGTTTTGAGTTCATTGGAACTTTAAAGAGATTATGATTCTTATTATGAGAATATTAATACAGTATTGTAACTTATATATATATATATTTTTAATTATGATTTAACTTTTAATAGGCCGTCATTGTAATCTAACTTTTTATTAGTTATGCTCAGCTCAAAATATTTTAAACATTTCTTTGCATTTGATTTTTAAAAGTACTACCCTGGTCTTATTTGTGTCATGCTTTTCTTCATCCTGCCACAAGATGGCACATGTTTCTGATAGTCCGAGGCTAATAGCTCCTGTCATACAGCTGAACAGTGTAGCAGCACGAGGGAAAAGAAACAGAAAGAATGATTACATCCTTGAGAGATGAGTCGGGGGCTGTTAGATGCAATAAACACCTCAGGATGAGACGGGTGGCTTTTTCCTGCTTGTGTTATATTTCTTACTGTGCAGACAAGGTGAGTTAGTACCGAGTCTCAAGTCTTCAGTCCTGAAGACATTGCTAAGCATCTTTCTGTCCTAAAACTTACTTGAGCATCTTTAGCCTTTATTTCCTCTGATAGTAGTCATATTCTAGCCACAAATCGTAAAAAAATCATTTAATATTAATATTGTTTGCATTGACATGATCTTTTCATAAACTGTTATCTATTTATATATTAAGTTTGCATATGTATATGTGTGTGTATATACAGTTTATGAAAAGATCATGTCAATGATATTTTATATCATTTATTTATTTATTTATTTATTTTTATTTATTTTATCCCTACATGATTAAAGGCACAATATGTATGCTTTTTACCACTGGAGGCTGCTATTTCACAATAGCACAATAACAGGGCTAACCTTAATGACATTAAGGTGAAGCTTAATGATGTTATGAAGGAGAGCGGAATGATGGGAGAAGTTGTTTTTACCATGGGGAGACGTATTGAAATTACTGATCATGTTCACGGATGAGGGAATGAATGTTTTATTACCTGTACATCTGATCATCCATTATTGTTGCCATAGTTTTTACAACCGGAAAATGAGGATAGCATGGATATTATGTCACTAAAAGGGTGAAAAGGGACAACCATTATTAAAAATATGAATTTTTTTTGGAAAGTTGTGTTCTTTTGTAACTGCTTTAACTACACCACGAAAAAAATCTGTAACAAAACGGTAAAATTTCAGCAGCTGGGGTGGCGGGGAAAAAAAGCGTAAAATAACGGGCACAATAAATTACAGAAATTTTCCGTAATACAAAATAAATTTTTTCTGTAATTTTAAATTACCACTGTAAACAAAATATCTGTAAAAACGGTAATACTGTAAAATAACAGACATAATCAATTACAGAAATTTTCCATAATACAAAAATGCAGTTTTTTCTGTAATTTTACTTTACCACTGTAAACAAAAAATCCATAATAAACGGTAATACTGTAAAATAACGTGTGATGAGTCAGCCGCAAAACTCACAGGGATGGCAAAACCTGTGATACGATGTTGATTCAATTAAGGTGCATATTGATATACTTATGGATATTTTGCAATCTGACATGCAGGCAGACAGTATCGTCAGTAAACTGAATACTGCAGAAATGTGTAGACGGATGTTACGTGAACATGTGGTACGTCAAAATAAAGGTACCTTGTATCAATATTTTACGTGGGGTGTTGATGCATCGTATCGTATGGTAGACATTTGATCGATGCATCTGTCCAAATCGATTGTAATACTGTAAAATAACGGGCAAAAATAAATTACAGAAATTTTCCGTAATACAAAAATGCTGTTTTTTTCTGTAATTTTTACATTACTACTGTAAACAAAAATCCGTAATAAACGGTAATACTGTAAAATAACGGGCACAATAAATTACAGAAATTTTCCGTTATACAAAAATGCAGTTTTTTCTGTAATTTTACATTACCACTGTAAACAAAAAATCCGTAATAAACTGTAATACTGTAAAATAACGGGCACAATAAATTACAGAAATTTTCCGTAATACAAAAATGCAGTTTTTTCTGTAATTTTACATTACCACTGTAAACAAAAAATCCGTAATAAACGGTAATACTGTAAAATAACGGGCACAATAAATTACAGAAATTTTCCGTAATACAAAAATGCAGTTTTTTCTGTAATTTTACATTACCACTGTAAACAAAAAATCCGTAATAAACGGTAATACTGTAAAATAACGGGCACAATAAATTACAGAAATTTTCCGTAATACAAAAATGCAGTTTTTTCTGTAATTTTACATTACCACTGTAAACAAAAAATCCGTAATAAACCGTAATACTGTAAAATAACGGGCACAATAAATTACAGAAATTTTCCATAATACAAAATTTTTTTTTCTGTCATGTTACATTACCACTGTAAAATAAAAACTGTAAAATAACAGGCATGATAAATCAAAGAAATTTTCCATAATAAACAAATACAGTTTTATTGTAAATTTACAGTGCAAGTGGTTTTTGGATATTTTATTATTACAGAAATCTTTTTGGAAAAATATTGTAAAATGCCACAGAATTAAATTCACCTTTTAAGATGTCTTATATTTAAATAAAATTTGTAGACATAAAAGCAAGTAAGCAATTCAATATGACAGTATAGATGACAAACAAAGGGTCAGATTTGAGTAACTCAGCAGTCTTATCGCAGCAACGAAGACTGAACGAAAGAACAACGTGTTTCGGCTTTCCTCTATTGTCCGAGTGATGAGTCAGCCGCAAAACTCACAGGGATGGCAAAACTCAGCAGGTCTAGTATCAAGGTCTTGAATAGGGGAGCAGAAAAGATATTTAATCCCTGCGGCCGTCTGGAGCGGCTCTCTTTCTGCTTATCTCTTGTGTTATCTGATGCCGAAGGTTGTGAACCGGTGCCCGCGCTCTATATCAATGCTTTCAACTGCTTTTGCTTCGGGACGGAGATGTACACCCAGCACAGTGCCACCATTGTTTATTGAACAAAAGTGAAACGAAAGTTGCTAAAATCAAGCCTCAGAGTAGCACAGGACCAACTATAAAATGGTTTCATGCTCACCATATAAAAACACACAAACCATGCAAGTTGAATCCAGATTTAACAGAGTCTGGGATGTATTTGCTTTTATTGTTTATTTTGGAAAATAGGAGCATGTCATGCAACTTAACAATTTTAGACGGTTATAGTTTGGCAAAATGGCAAAAGTTAATTGGACACACAATAATTTTGTCATCAAACATGCAAACAAATATTAAAAGTTTATAAAGTTGCTATCATAATGATGCAAGATTACATGGCTGTGTTTTATTTTTTGCATGCATATGCAGTATTGTGTACACTGCTTTTTGTGACCCTTTGAGAACAGAAGTTGAGAATTGTTGCTCTAAATCATGTTTTATGTGCAGATGTGTTTGCATAAAGCTCAAATGGAAACCACATGCATGAAAAAAACATGTTTTATATAGAGTAACAAATCCAGAGCACATTCAGGAAGGGCTCAACGCTGTCCACCAGATGCTTTTGTGAGCTGGAAAGATGATAAATGTTTAACTGGTTAGTTGTCCTCTTCTGACTTTATTGTCCTTATTTTGTCCTTTCTTGGAAATTTAACGTTTTGTATTTGGGGATGTTATTCGTTATTTTTGCACGATTCATTAAAAACGTTGTTTTAAAAAGGTTGCGACAGTTTGGAGTTTCACTCTTGAATGTATTAAACGTTGAATACTGGCAGGGTGTGATTTTTGAGCAGATGTTGAAGTAATACCACAGTGTTTGAAGTTTATGGTGTTTAACTTTAGCAGATGTCTGGTTCTTCTTTTGGCTTTCAGATTTTGTGTTATATTTTGGAAAACTTTTTTGCAATTACCATGCAATATAATACATTGGTCCCACTCTGGTTACAAAATAAACAGATGTTTTGTGCATAATCATAAATATTACTTTACTCTTATTTAACCTGTAACCTTTAGAAATGAACAATAAGCCATATTGAAAAAGATGAGCAAATAAATCTACATGTGATACTAACCGTAATTCATATTTCTGTAATTTTGGGATGGATGGCTTTATACAATAAATATCTTGGTATTTTCAACAAAGTGGATTACCTTTTTACATGCACATCAAAGATCGCACGTCAAAATCAGCCAGCCCTAATTCCAGTCCACTAATGCACACTGTATACAAAGCTGAGTGTGGCCAATTGTCTAAGTATTAAACCAACACAAAGGTTAAATGTACAATAATATTTGTAAATGACATTTATCCCTGGATTACTTTAGTCTCTCAGCACTTACTGTGCTGGTTGTGGCATTGCAGTGTTCGATATGTGGCAAGAAACTAATTTGTGTCTACGACTGCATTTAACTTCGCTTGTACAAAAATCATTGGGTACATTTGACAGAATAGTTTATTGTTCCCTTGAGTGCAAATGATATATTTGCTATATTGTGTGTATAAATATGGAAAGAACATCAATATTAATCATTTACTGTATGATGTTTACAAATAGGTTAATGACGGGGAAACCATAATAATAATTTCCCAGCAGATCGATCTCTGTGTAATGCTCTTATTTATACTGTAACTGTATACTTGTGCAAACAAGTCTTATGAAAGGCCAATCAATGTTAAAAGATGATGTAAAGTACTAAGCAAGCACACATTTTTAGGCACAAAAAAGTCCACTTTAGACATACCCAAGATATCTTTATATATTTATAAAGCTTTTATACATTATTTTAAAGAAGAGAGCGAAGCTACCAGACAATTCTGCTAGATTCTGTAAAGCAGCAGGTAGGGGTGTAAATCGGACACGTCATCACAGTGTGATACAGTACATCAATTCTCTTTGGCTGCGAAACAATGTTTGCAGAGACAAAAAAAAACCACACACAAAAAAAACCTGTGATACGATGTCGATTCAATTAAGGTGCATATTGATATACTTATTGATATTTTGCAATCTGACATGCAGCAGACTGTATTGTCAATAAACTGAATACTGCAGAAAAATGTAGACGGACGTAATGTGAACATCTGGTACCTCATAAAGAAAGATACCTTGTATCGATATTTTACATGCGGCATTGATGCATCGTATCGTAGACGTTTGATCAATGCATCTGTCTAAATCGATTTTCACACTCCTAGTAGCAGGTAAGCACAACTTACATCTATATCGAGTGTAAGAGTATTTTTCTTTGCTGTGTTTGCTGTTAAAGAGCACCTATTTTATTGCTAAAAAGGTTATTTTGTGTGTTTTGTATAATACAATCTGTTTGTGTGGTTTATGGTTAAAAAACACATTATTTTCCACTAGGGATGCTTAACAATTAATCGCAATTAATCGATAGCAGAATAAAAGTTTTTGTTTACATCATATATATGTGTGAACTGTATATAATAACTTTGTATAAATAAATGCACACACATGCATGTATATATTTAAGAAATGTTTACATGTGTATAAACATTTGTATTAGGGCTGTCAAAAGATTAATCGCATCCAACATAAAAGTTTGTGTTTACATATCATATATATGTGTGTACTGTGTATAAATATTATGTATATATAAATACACACACATTCATGTATATATTTAAGAAATATTTGCATTTAAATACTGTATATACATTTCTATAATTTATATTATATATAAATATAAATATTTTATATATAAATATAAATATTTTTTCTTAAATATATACATGATTGGGTGTGTTTTTATATATAAATAATAATTATACACAGTACACACACATATGTTATGTAAACACAAACTTTTATTTTGGATGCGATTAATCGCGATTAATCTTTTGACAGCCCTAATTTGTATATTTATTTATAATTTATATTATATATAAATATAAATACCTAATATATAAATATTTTTTTTTCTTATTATACATGCATGTGTGCATATTTATATATACATAATTATTATACACAGTTCACACACATATATGATGTAAACAAAAACGTTTATTCTGCTATCGATTAATCGCGATTAATCGTTTAGCATCCCTATTTTCCACATACCGTACATTTTTGTAGCTCCAGATTTCCCTGTCTTCAAAAACCCACAGATTTTGTACAAAACTGTCCGTGATTGGCCAGCAAATCTGTACGTTGTGATTGGTCTGAATACCTCTGATGTCAGTCGGAAATGTGATGCTCCTTACCATGTTTGAAAGATTCGGTTGGTAACAGGAGTTAACGTACAGGCTGTGAGTCCAAGCGGGAGGAATTATGATAATGTCGGTCTTGTCTACGTCATCTGTCCCAGGAAGTAAACTGTTGCCTACAATCCATGTGTTTGTTGTAGACCAAGAAAATAAATTCACGTTGGAGACGATAACTTGCGTCATTGTTTACTTTGGGGTTTGTACCTTTTTCATTTTGTTAACGTGCTAATAGACACTTGCACACCAAAGGAAATGTCAAATGGAACCATTAGAGCTCTTTAAATATTGCTTGTGTAATATTCATTGCTTGTGTAATGTGTGCAATAGAGAGTTAGGTATAGTTAGGGCTGTGACGGTTGTCATAACCACCGCACCACGCACCTGCTGTGGTGTGCACGTCACAAACTATAAAAAATATAAAGTAGCGAGTTCATGTGAACGGAAAAGGCCAGCAGACGGCGAGTAAGGGCACTATTTGCAAGGGGTGATAACTGATGACCTGCTGGCTTAGGGGCGGAACAATGAGGCAAAATTTCTTTCGTTGTCAAGGTTGTGATAAACCATGTGCTGTTTCACGAATAAAAGTGATAAACGCACAACTAGGCACCGATCCCGTGGGTGATCTGGGGTTTGGCTCGAGCACCCACTGAAATGGCCAAGCACCCAAAAAATATCTTAAAATTTGGGAGACTCTTATTGGTGGATCTCACGAGTTGCAATATCTACAATGCTTTGATGAATTCACATTTCGCATCTAAAGCCACGTGGAAAACGTGACCGTGCCGTTTTCCTCCGTTTCAAAGT
Organism: Paramisgurnus dabryanus; assembly: GCF_030506205.2. Classification (NCBI taxonomy): domain Eukaryota; kingdom Metazoa; phylum Chordata; class Actinopteri; order Cypriniformes; family Cobitidae; genus Paramisgurnus; species Paramisgurnus dabryanus. The sequence continues at coordinate 7,020,054 of NC_133348.1, forward strand.
GCTTGGGTGCTCCAGAGCGTCTGCCGTTGCCAAGTAACCCAACCATTGCTTGACGTTGTGACGAGAACCCACCGGCGGAAAAAGAAATCATCACCTACAGTATGAACACGCATGTTTGAGAAACTAATATGTGATACATGTTTACATTTTTATATTTCAATATATATGTATGCATTATATATATAAGCCTATGTGCATCAATGCGCACATGCACACACATTCTATAACCACCGCACCACCGCAGTGTATTGGTGAATTACCATCACAGTGGTAAAACACTGCCACCCTCACAGCCCTAGGGATAGTTCACCCAAAAATCTAAAAAATCTGTCTTTGTCACTTTCTCAATCGGTATGAGTTTCTTTGTTCAGTAAATGATGGTAACCACACAGTTGAACAGTACCCATTGACTTTCATAGTAGGATAAACAAATACAATGGAAGTCATTCAGTTCTGTCAACTATATTGTTACCACTTTTTACCAAAATATCTTCTTGCGTTCAACAGAACAAAGAAACTCATACAGGTTTGGAAAAACATGAGGGTGAGTAAATGATGACAGAATCTTTATTTTTGGGTGAACTATCCCTTTAAGTGCTAAGATTGAGTTTTCGCAAATTTCCCCTTTGGTCTTTAGTAGATGAGCAATTTACAGGCGAAAATCACAAACTGTGGAGCCACGTTGGGGAGCCATCTGATAAATAATGAAATCTTATGAATCTGTCAGTGTGATATTGATCGAACTAGGCATCTTGCCACGTATGATAAACCACGAATAACATTTGTTGACACCTATTTAGAGCACCACATACCATCATTTATGATTCTTACAGTCAGCCGAGGTGTTTGCGTGAACTTTCATCAGACGGATCTACTGTGGTTTTCACACAACTTTTGTATCGTTTAGAGGTGCCGATTCTCTCATGCGATGGCTAATACATTTAAATGAGCAATTTACAGTAATGGCTTTGATGTAAAATAGATCCCAGTTCAAAAACATTTAGTTTAAGCAGCTCTTTTTTTGTGGTTTGTGATGTAGCCTTTGGCCTGAATAATATATAACTTATATTGCGTTGGGGCTACTAGCTTTGTCCAGGGAAATCTTCTCGGCCCCAAATTACACATGGAGCGTATCCGTACTCTCCATAGAGTTTCGTTTCTTTTCTGTAATATGAGCACTAATTGACTTAATTATGAAGATGGGTGTCTCAAAGTAAAAGGCTTCAGCATTCGGGTCCCCAGTTTGATCGTTACGCACTCCCGAGTTTATACTGTAAAATTCATTTCAATGATTCACTTAGTTTATAAAGCTATTTTAAACTCGGTGAAATATTTATTTCATCTTCGTCATTAAAAAAGTTTATCTCGACACATATTTGTGCAGTTCATATTAAAAACAAACAATGTACGTGAAATGCTCACACTCATGTATTGAATTGTTCATTGAAAGCTAGACATCTACCATTTAAACCGTAAAATTGCCTTGTTAGGTAAAAAATTGTATATATATATTTCCTGCAACAAAGCCTTTCAGACCAACAGATTATTAGTCGTCTTTCTATCAAGGGCAGAACATATGTCTCAGAAAGGTTGTTTTTATGTGAAACGGTGCATTGTGGGTATTTATTTATCCTCTTTTCTTGGCTGTAATGGTGTAGCTCCAACTGCAGCCTGTTATTTCGTCTCGTAGTGTTTCGGAGTGAAGTGAGGATAGATGTACTTCAGTATGTTTCAAGTAGCATTTTCGGCCAACAACGAACCATTATGCCATTCTCAGGAGCTGTTTGTCATGTCTCGGATTGCATGAGTGTAAGGCCTTGTGTGAAGGACGCTACAATTCTTTTGGAAAAGTTGGACGTTGATTTGGAGGTCAGTTCAGAGGACGTCTGTTATGGATATGGACTGAGAAAAAGAACCACATGAAACCTTTTACTCAAAAAACTTTTTCCATTGGTAACTTGACATACTTTTACATTTTTTAATCTAAAGTAACAATAATATGCACGAGTATGCAAAACATTTGATTTCCCTTCAGTTCAGTTCCAGCCCCAAAGGGATGACGGTAGTATGTCCATTGCTAGTATACTGATTGTTTAAAGGGATAGTTCACCCCAAAATAAATTTATTTCATATTATTTAACCTGTATAAATGTTTTTGTTCTGATGAACATGAAGTAAGATTTTTTGAGGAAAGTTCAAGCCCCATTCACTTGCATAGTTTTCTCTTTTCCTACTATGGAAGTGAATGGTGCTCATGATGAGTTTGGTTCCAAACATTCCTCAAAATATCTTACTTCGTGTTCATCAGAGCATATACATTTTTACAGGTTTGTAACAACATGATGGTGAGTAAATGATACCAGAATTTATTTTTGGGTGAATTGTGCCTTTAAGTATTTGAAAGATTGCCTTTTCTGGCCCACTAGCATAAGCCAACTAAAAAGTAAAAAATAGCAAAGTGATTTCAAACATCAAAATGGTTACATTTTGTTGATATGTACAATGTACATAAAGTAGTTAAACTTGTGGCAGTGTTTCCCACAGGATTTTGAGGAGACTGTGGTGGTGATGACGTCACCCGCTTATTAGAATATATGTGACGTCATCATGTTGTGTTTGAGTTTGATCTAGTGTTGGCACCTGAAATATGTTTCACTTCTACTCTTTGATCTGTATCTGTATTTGATCTGTATTATATATCAAATTATATTTTAAGCCGAATTAAGCTGTTTTAAATGGTGAAATAAAAATGTAAATGGGAATCATAAAAATTCTATTTGTGGGGGCCAGTGTTGATTCTGTGGTGGGCCACCACAAATAAATCAATGTATGGGAAACACTGCTTGTGCCATTCTTACTGTGTTTGTTTGGCTGGTCAGGTTATCCAATATACAGTAGCAATGTTTTGATTTATAAATGTTTTACCACATATTCACATACAGTATACTAACAATAAAAATAAACCGAAAAATAACTTAAACTGTAGCTCTCTGTGATGTCTGGGATAAGAATTTTAGTAGTGACGTTAAACATTTGTGACAGTAAAAAAAGGTCTGTTCATGTCTATCTGTCCAGCTGTCCGTCTGTCTACCTGCCCACCTGTCTGCCCATTTGTCTGTCCATCTCTGTAGCTGTCAGTCTGTGTAGCTGTCTGTCCACCTACATGTCTGTCCATCTGGCTGTCTGTCTTTTTGCCTGTCTTTTGTATGTTCGCCTGCCTGTCTATCTATCTGTCTGTCCCTCTCTATGTGTCTTTATGTCTGCCTGTCTGTACATCTGTCTATCTGTTTGTCTACTTTCTGCCCATCTGTTTAGCTATCTGTCCCCTATCTGCCTGTCTACCTGTCTATCTACCCACTTGTCTGTCTGTCTATCTGCATGTCTGTCTGTGCATCTGTTTGTCTACTCTCTGCCCGTCTGTGTAGATATCTGTCCACCTATCTGTGTCTATCTGTCTACCTGTCTGTCCATCCACCTGTCTGTCTATCTAATTGTCTGTCTGTCTATCTGCATGTCTGTCTGCATGTCTGTACACCTGTCTTTCTGTTTGTCTACTCTCTGCCTGTCTGTCTAGTTGTCTGTCCACCTATGTGTCTGTCTGTTTGTGTACCTGTCTGTCCATCCACCTGTCTGTCTGTTTATCTGCATGTCTGTCTGCCTGTCTGTACACCTGTATATCACCTGTTTGTCTACTTTCTGCCCGTCTGTCTAGCTATCTGTCCCCCATCTGCCTGTCTACCTGTCTGTCTGTCTATCTGCATGTCTGTCTGTACATCTGTCTATCCGTTTTAACTACTTTCTGCCCGTCTGTCTAGCTATCCGTCCCCCATCTGCCTGTATACCTGTCTGTCTGTCTATCTGCATGTCTGTCCATCCACCTGTCTATCTTATTGTCTGTCTGTTTCTCTACCTGTCTGTCTGCCTGTCTGTACACCTGTATATCACCTGTTTGTCTACTTTCTGCCCGTCTGTCTAGCTATCTGTCCCCAATCTGCCTGTCTACCTGTCTGTCTGTCTATCTGCATGTCTGTCTGTCTGTCTGTCTGTCTGTCTGCACACCTGTCTATCTGTTTGTCTACTCTCTGCCTGTCTGTATAGTTGTCTGTCCACCTATCTGTCTGTCTGTCTGTCTACCTGTCCATCCATCCACCTGTCTGTCTAATTGTCTGTCTGTTTATCTGCCTGTCTGTCTTCCTGTCTGTACACCTGTATATCACCTGTTTGTCTACTTTCTGCCCGTCTGTCTAGCTATCTGTCCCCCATCTGCCTGTCTACCTGTTTATCTGCATGTGTGTCTGTACATCCGTCTATCTGTTTGTCTACTTTCTGCCCGTCTGTCTGTCTATCTGCATGTCTGTCTGTCTGTCTGTCTGTCTATCTGCATGTCTGTCTGTCTGTCTGTCTGTACACCTGTCTATCTGTTTGTCTACTCTCTGCCTGTCTGTATAGTTGTCTATCCACCTATCTGTCTGTCTGTCTGTCTACCTGTCTGTACACCTGCATATCTGTTTGTCTACTTTCTGCCCGTCTGTCTAGCTATCTGTCCCCTGTCTACCTGTCTGTCCATCCACCTGTCTGTCTGTCTATCTGCATATCTGTCTGCCTGTCTGTACACCTGTCTATCTGTTTGTCTACTCTCTGCCCATCTGTCTAGCTATCCGTCCACAAATCTGTCTATCTATCTGTCTGTCTATCTGCATGTCTGTCTGTGCATCTGTTTGTCTACTCTCTGCCCGTCTGTGTAGCTATCTGTCCACCTATCTGTGTTTATCTGTCTACCTGTCTGTCCATCCACCTGTCTGTCTATCTAATTGTCCGTCTGTCTATCTGCATGTCTGTCTGCATGTCTTTACACCTGTCTATCTGTTTGTCTACTCTCTGCCTGTCTGTCTAGTTGTCTGTCCACCTATCTGTCTGTCTGTCTGTCTACCTGTCTGTCCATCCACCTGTCTGTCTAATTGTCTGTCTGTTTATCTGCATGTCTGTCTGCCTGTCTGTACACCTGTATATCACCTGTTTGTCTACTTTCTGCCCGTCTGTCTAGCTATCTGTCCCCCATCTGCCTGTCTACCTGTCTGTCTGTCTGTCTGTCTGTCTATCTGCATGTCTGTCTGTACATCTGTCTATCCGTTTTAACTACTTTCTGCCCTGCCCGTCTGTCTAGCTATCCGTCCCCCATCTGCCTGTATACCTGTCTGTCTGTCTATCTGCATGTCTGTCCATCCACCTGTCTATCTTATTGTCTGTCTGTTTCTCTACCTGTCTGTCTGCCTGTCTGTACACCTGTATATCACCTGTTTGTCTACTTTCTGCCCGTCTGTCTAGCTATCTGTCCCCAATCTGCCTGTCTACCTGTCTGTCTGTCTGTCTATCTGCATGTCTGTCTGTCTGTCTGTCTGCACACCTGTCTATCTGTTTGTCTACTCTCTGCCTGTCTGTATAGTTGTCTGTCCACCTATCTGTCTGTCTGTCTGTCTACCTGTCCATCCATCCACCTGTCTGTCTAATTGTCTGTCTGTTTATCTGCCTGTCTGTCTGCCTGTCTGTACACCTGTATATCACCTGTTTGTCTACTTTCTGCCCGTCTGTCTAGCTATCTGTCCCCCATCTGCCTGTCTACCTGTTTATCTGCATGTGTGTCTGTACATCCGTCTATCTGTTTGTCTACTTTCTGCCCGTCTGTTTGTCTATCTGCATGTCTGTCTGTCTGTCTGTCTATCTGCATGTCTGTCTGTCTGTCTGTCTGTACACCTGTCTATCTGTTTGTCTACTCTCTGCCTGTCTGTATAGTTGTCTATCCACTAGGGCTGTCGCGGTGAAGGAATTTCCCTTGCAGTGATTTTGCGTGGCTCACCAGCGCGGTATGCGGTTTTACCGCCTTCCTTTACTAAAATAAAATTATTTTTTTAATCCAGAATGAGGTCAACTAATATAGAAGAAGGGAAGGCTACATGTATTTCCCCTTATGAAAAAAATATTAACACAAGCTATACTACAGCTAAATATATTTTTGAGAAAACAAAAATAAATTGAAGAACATCATTTAGGCTTGTTAAGCGCAAATTAACAGAGCATCGGTCAAAACAGAACAGTGTCTTAAAGAAATTAAAATTAGCCAGTATTTGTGCACCTGTAAATGTACAAAACGAATGCAATACAGAAGGCAATGCATAATAATTTAGGGCATTTTAATAATATATTAGTAGATAAATTAACGTTTATATATAAAGTATGAAAACGAATGTATCATTATTTTGGCTAAATTAAGCTGGAGAGTTTTTTGTCTCACAGATTTGTCATCATTTCAGAACAAACTTAAATGCTATCTATAATAACTTACATTATATCCTGTGTCTTCCTTTGTCGAAAATATGTAGAAATATATGCGAGTAAAAAAATAAAAAGCGGAAACGTTTAGCTCACGCGGAGCGAAGGAAAAGCCGTTAATAAAGCAGACTCTCCGTGTATAGAGGATGTGATGAAACAGTCGAGTCGGCAGATGATCATCAATGTCTATAATGTTTCACGCAGATACTGTTGATGAAAAACTTGTTTATCTAAATGTCTAGATGAAAGTCAAGTGTGCAGTCAATTCACAAAAGCAACCGCGGCGTTATATTGGCTGCATCCACAGAGCGGACGCTGCAGATGCACAAAGAAAAAACCTATAAAGGTCTTTTTTATGAGGTTTAAATGCTGGTAAGCAACCAGTTATATTTTGGCGTTTGGGTTGATCAGTTATACTAAAGTACTTTCAATCTTTAAAACTGCATCTAGAGGCAGACGACGCCACAGTTATTCTGTCATCTGTTTTACTTTTTCCACACATTCACTGTATGAATTAACGAAATATGAAGTATTACATTTTTAATTGAAATTTAAGAAAAAAACTGGCCTACTCTCTTAACTCTTGAAAATCTATTTGGCCTTTATTATACGTGTACTGTATGACGTGAAAAACAAGGCGGCAATATAGTTTCATGAATTTAACGTGAAGGCGCGGTTGTTGCGGTTGCTTTTTTTCCATGCGGTTGGGCTTGTCAGTAGCGCGGTCATGTGGTAATGCAGTTAGCGCGACAGCCCTACTATCCACCTATCTGTCTGTCTGTCTGTCTACCTGTCTGTACACCTGCATATCTGTTTGTCTACTTTCTGCCCGTCTGTCTAGCTATCTGTCCCCTGTCTACCTGTCTGTCCATCCACCTGTCTGTCTGTCTATCTATCTACATGTCTGTCTGCCTGTCTGTACACCTGTATATCTGTTTGTCTACTTTCTGCCGTCTGTCTAGCTGTCCCCTATCTGTCTGTCTACCTGTCCACCTGTCTGTATATCTGTCTATCTGTTTGTCTACTCTCTGCCTGTCTGTCTGTCCATCTGTCCGCTTGTCTGTTTATCTGCCTGTCTAAATATCTACGTGTCTTTAGGGCTTAATTCTCTAGGTGTGTATATGATTTAATTGTGTCTCTCTGTCTCTGTTCCTGTCTGATATATCTCTCTCTATCTCTTTCTCTCTGTCTCTTTCTTTCTTTCTTTCTCTCACTTGTTCGCTCACTCTCTCTACTGCTTGCTTGATCGCTAGTTCTCGCTTGCTCTCTCGCTCGTTCTCTCTCTCTCTCGCTTGTTCTCTCTCTCTCTCTTTCTCTCTCTCTCTCGTGTATTGAGAGGCGCTGTCATGCTATTTTATTTCCATTGAGCTCTTGTTTGCCTCAACCCCTCTGAAGCACCACGCAGAAGTCTCTCCACCTCGCTCAGGGGTTTATGAGACTTCATGAATACAGTTTTAATGCAGTCATTACCCAGCCATTATCTTTGTGAGAAAAACTTCATTTATTCCCTGACCTACTGAATCGCTTCCTCGCATGAGATGTCAAAGAAAGCCAGGTTCCTTTTCTACAGTAATGCTATGTAATTTCCTTAAGAAATTTCTCAGCCCAGAAAAGCACATTTATTGCAAAGTCTTTTGTGACTTCTAATTGCTGTTTTCTTTGTCTGCTTCAGCACCTGTTTTAACAGATCTATGGTAGATTCTTTTGCCAAATCTGGCTCTGTGACGGCATATAAAAAAGTACAACACAAGTAATAACCAAATCTTCACAGAAGTTTTAATTTCAGAGTTTAGTTTAAAATGACTGCCATAAAGTCCCTTTCGAGATTTCCTTAATTTGTAAATTTTTTAGCACGGGAAAAACACATGGCTGAAATATACTGCAGGTTTGGGCATTTTCCTCTATTTTTAATGATAATAATAATAACATAATTTGCAACCAAATGCATTTTAGTGGATTTGTTTAGTATGATGTTGTTTGCTGGTGAATCTCTTCTGACCTTGATTGATTCATCCTTACTGAAAACTACCAAACTGAATCTTTTGTTTGTTCTTTTGTATTGAATTAGTCATTCGTTATTTTCCATAGCAGACAGAGACAAAAACACCCTTTTAAAGTCCATCGACTATGACTTGACCCACTGTTGTCAAGGCTTTGATGTTTTATTCATAAAACCCCCCATAAAAATTTCAGCTGCGACTGAAGTCCTGAAGATCCTAGAGAGCTCCAGATCAAATCTGTTGACATTCGACTCAGGTGAACCGACAGGTTCTGCCCGCGGTTTGAGTCCTTTGTCGGTTTTATGGCCAAAAATAGCGGTAGTCCCTGTTGGGCATAATCGCATCTGATGGCGCTTTAGCGCTTGAGTAAACTCGAGCTTTGAACTGCCAATTTCACAAATGTGCCGTTGAGGTCCAACTCTTATGGCGTCTACCTGCGGTCTCTTCTTTTAAACTCCCTGCTTTGTTTACCCCAAATTGTTTAGTGGATTTTTGTATTCAAAGGAGGATAAACGCTTCAAAGCCCCATCATCCAGACCGGACTCTCCTGCGTTCTCCTTCTTTGGGTTTCAGGTAATCACAATCCCAGCTTGGTATTAATCCGAATTTCACAGCCTCCTAATGGTGTCCATTAAATAGAGGCTCTGTAGCTCATGTGCCTGCTCTACCATGCGCTTCTACATAAAGCTCACAGTTAAATCGAAGCATCTGGCGCATTGGTCGACGAAGAACCCTGGGAAACCAGGCGAGTGATTACAATATAAGTGAATTTGAAGCAGTTCTCCAGGACGTTTGCCAAGAAAACTTCATTCTCACTTTGTTGACTCTTAACAGAGGATCGGATCAAAGTGAATGAGGCTTTCCTCCTTATCTCTGGCAAAACATTTTCCAAGACAAGTAAAGTTCAGTAAGTCTAGGAAATAAATCCAATAAAATACGTGAAAATATTTAATTGCACTCATTCTCGTTTTTTAATGATTTATTTACTTGCTAAACCCTTATTATTTTGCTACGCTAAAACAACATAACAGGACATTATTTTATTTTTAGATTCAATTTGTGAAACACAGTGTACATTTTTGCACACTGTACAAAACTCTCTTTACATGTCTTTCAAACAAAAACACATTTCTCAAATCACTTCAAACATGGGGGAAATGCAAATAAGTACCCCAATGCAACTGTGTGACTGAATAAATTACCTGTAAATTAGATCTCATTTACTGATAAACAGCGCTTCCTTGTAGATAGATTTATGTACATGTGTGATATCAGTCAATGGAGTTTTGACTGTTGTCCGTTTGTTAAAGGGCACCCATTATACAAAACCCACTTTTATAAGGTGTTTGGACATAAATGTGTGTTGGCAGTGTGTGAACACAACCACCCTACAATGAAAAAAATCTATTCATCCCTTCTTTTTTAATTCCCATTTAACCAAAACTGGTGTTTTGATTATCTTAGCAATGTGATGTCACACTGCTAGAGCCCCGCCCATGGCCGCTGACTGACAGTCTTGTATTACCATAGTTTCTGCCTTCAGTGAATTGGACGCTGTCTGCTATTTTTTTCTGTGCTGCTTGGCGAAATCAGATCTATTTTAACCAAAGGGTCTCTTTTGGTAAGGGAGCGAAGAGCAATAGCTAATTTGCATTTAAAGGTTCAAACAGAAAACAGTGCGTTTTTGCTCCCACCGAAATTGGGGGGTACTTTGAGTTGAAACTTCACAGAAGTGGATACGCCTGAGACTCATATTACATATTGTAAAAATGTGCAGTAAAGAGTTTTTTTTACCTTAAAATAACGTGTCCAAACAGGGTGAACGGCACTTTCACATTCGCTTTGCAGCACTCTATCGGCAAAAACCGCACGAAGTAAGTTTCCAACCGTCGGGTCGCGGTCCTGTAGTTCGAGTGAAAACTACAAAAACTTGCTTTACGGCAGACCTACAATCCAATCAGAGCCAGCTTTGCTGCAGTAGGCTAAATTATTTACGATAGTGGTAATGGACAATTACGTTTCCAACCTTTAGGGGGAGCAAAGAGCAAAAACTCTTTAGTGTTGCTTTAAGACTAGAAACGCAATTCTCATATCGGTAGAAAGCCAAGGCTACCCCTTCGTCCCAATCTGCATACTATCCCTTAGTCCCAATCGGCAAACTATCCATCCTAAATAGTATTTGCAATTAGAATTATTATGTCCCAAATCATAGTATGTTAAAATGAGTATCCATAAAGTTCCCGGATGGTCTCTGTGAAAGGAAAGAGTTTAGTTGCACTACACAGAATTAACAAATTAAATAAATGATGCGTCATTGTATCAGTAAATGAAACTACTGAGTTAACATTACATGACAAATAATTAATGAAGAAATGCTTTAATGCAAAGATGAGTTGTATTCTGATGTTAAAATTTCTTAACTCTTTCACCGCCAGTGTTTAAAAATAAGTTGCCAGCCAGCGCCAGCGTTTTTCATGATTTTCACCAAAGTTTAATTCCTTCCAGAAAATGTTCTTCTTTAAATATATAAACATACAATATACCAAATGAAAGAACACACCCTCTGCTTTCAAACAAAAAAAACCGTTTCATCCTACCTTCAGTGGTTCTTTTGCAATCAGCTTTTGAATATGGGTAGGTTTGTGCAAAAACACCACATTTTGAGCAAAAAGCAGAGATAATTCCATTTTTATGACGGACTTTTCATAGAGATCCCATTCAGAGCGATCTTTAAAACAGACACAGACATGCAGCAGCTTGCCATAGGGCAATACTTCCGGGTTTAAAAAGTTGCGGAAGGGCGCCACCTGGTGGATAATAGCGGTTTTGCGGAAATACGGAAAATCTCGTCATTGGCGGGGAAGCGTTTTCTCTTAATTGACGAGATATCTCGTCAATGGCGGGGAAAGAGTTAAGGATCACAACCTCGTCAAGGCAACAGTCGTCACTTCTGTTTCGCATTAGTATGTCCGTTTGTGTAGACTGTGTTGCTTTAGGTACTTTTAAAACACAAATGCAGTACATACTATTAGGGCATAGTATAAGTAGGTGAATTGGGACACAGCTTTTGTCTTATGGAAGCTCTTCGCTTTGCTTGGGTTGCGCGACAACGCGTCTTGTATTTTACGCTCCAGTTGAAAAATGTTTAGCTTGCACGTAAAATGCGATTGAGGGTGAGTTTTTACATTATTTGAGTTGCCTGCCGAAATTTTGTGTGTATTGGCATCTTTGCATAGATTTTTTTATGTATTCTACTTATTAAATCTGCCAATAATTTTATGAGCTTTTGCCGTGTACAGTAGGGGTATGAATCATCACTGGTCTTACGATTCGATTACGATTATTTTGTCAACTATTTGATTTCCTTGCATATTTTTTGGCCAAACTTTGCCATGTAAGAGCTCTCTCTCTCTCTCTCTCTCTCTCTCTCTCTCTCTCTCTCCCTCTCTCTTCATAGTTTGGCAGGTCCTGAAACTTAAGTTTAGGTGCGACTTATACGTCAAAATTATTTCATATGAACCAAAAAAAAAAACCATTACCGTCCAAGAGTCCGCTCTATGCTGCTCCTGTATTTATGTAATTCAATGGATTCAGTGATGCGGAATGACTTCAGGACCTTTTTGAACTTGATTTGGCTTGTCATGTTAATTTAGCCTATTCAGCCAGTTATGTACTGTATGATATTGTGTATCGTATAAATAACCGTTTATGTTACTTTGACATGTACGGACACCTATTCAGCCTGCTGTTCTGTGCTATTGTTTAGTTGAATAACTTGCCTTTCCAGATTAAATGTCTGTTCTTCGGCTTGGATTTTATAAAATTATTTTCTAAATAGATGCGCCGTATAGTCCAGTGCGACTTATATATGTTTTTTCCTCTTCAAAGCCGAGGGGCAACCTTGCAGTCTCTCTGATGAAGCCAATACGGAAGTGATTTAAACTGCAATTCATCGACTGGCTGCTAGAGGCAGGCTCCAAAAGGGAGTCAATTCCCATAGTCCTCCATGTTAAAATGTCCATCTTTAGAGCAGAAAAGATTATGTTTACAGCCTGGTACAAAAAATAGTTTTTGGTCCGTATAACTAATTTCACCCTTCATGACAACTGTGAGGGGGGGAATTTTTTTGTTACTCATCCATTTGAATTATTTTAAGCTTTAAAGTTTTGCATAATTAAGGGCATGGACACTTTTTTTGTCCTTAGGACTTGTTTTTATTTATCTATGCGTTTTACTGTTTCCATTTTAATTTAGTTTAATATGTTCTCTGTAGCACTTTGGAAAGTGCTTTATAAATAAAATGTATTATTATTATTATTATTATTATTACTTGGGTGATGGTTGAACTATCCCTGCTGTCACTATAGTCAAGCTAGGCGGGCATGGTTTCAGCAACCAGCCATCTCAGCTTCACCCACGTCCCGCCACTTTACCCATTTTGGATATTCGCAAGTGATGCGCAGCCAAGAAGGTGATGGCAGGCACTGCCTACTATTGGCTTCAAAAACAATCTTCAGAAACCTATGAGTGACGTAACGGACACTACGTCCATCTTTTTTTACAGTCTATGTTCAAAACGCATTTTTGATACGACTTATACTGCGGAGCGACTTGTAGTCCGGAAAATACGGTACATTCACTATTTGATTTGATTACGATTATTATGTCAAAGACTTGATTCAATCTGAGAGAGAGAGAAAGAGAGAAATGTGCAGCGTGCGCGAGAGAGAGTCCCCTTACATGGCATAGTTTGGCCAAAAAATATACAAGGTTAAAAGCTAGGGGCTTTATGAAATCTAAGAAGCTTCTGCTTTGCTTGCCAACCCTACCCTAAAGGTTGCCAAGATCTCCATCGTCATTTTGAATCTCGTCCATTTTTGTGGGGAGGGCCAACTGGTGCGGTTCTAACACCAGTTCTCGCTCCATGTCCCAGTATAACATCAACCTCAGATGTATGATCATGAGCATTGAGAATATCATTTCATTCATAAGAGATGCAACCTTCCTTTGTGTAATGGCTTGAAGTCTTTATATTTCAACAATCTTAACCTTTGGCATGATACCATTGAGCATACACATCTACCCAAGTGCGAATGCATAGAGTGCTACGGCGTAGAGTGCTCATTGGGTGGTGGTTGTTATCTCTATATGCGTTTCCTGGAAACAGACTGTGACACTTACAGGGGAGATGAATTACCCCTGGCATGTTCATGTGTTCTCTGCAGCGTTTGACTGATCTGCTTCATTTCCACAGCCATGGACTGAATCATTGATTGATCCACAAGCCTTATTAAGTACCTTCACTGAATAACAAAGGGCAGAGCGACAAACTAGGTCGCTGGCCATCTCTCTCTTTTTTTCACTCTTTCATTCCATCTTTGTCTCTCTCTCTCTCTCTCTTTCACTCCTGTATGTAGCTCCTTGATATCTTTACTATTTTTAGACTTTGCTAGGAAAGCTTTGATTCTTTGAAGCTTCCATCACATCGAGTTTATAGTTAATATGTTGCAGAGATAACAATGCGATACTTCGATAAGCATAAAACATCAGTTTTATCGAATCTTTTTGATATTAAACGAAATGGAAGTAATAAGCCTTGACTCGACCTTGGATGATGTTTTTCCCTGTTGCAGTGCATTATGGGATAGCCTTCTCTTTGAGGAGTGCATTCAGATTTGGCAAAACAAGGTAGCTTTGAAGACAGCAATATCTAAGTAGGCAGATATCTATTGTGTGAAGCATATTTAATAATACTGCATTGCAATTTTATGAAAAAGTCAACCTTACAATGAAAAAATAAGTTTTTACCAAATGTTTTACTAAAGTTACCATACTGATATCTCAGATGTCTTATTCTGCGTTTACACCAACCAAGGTAATTAAAATAAATTTAGTGTTCACTGTATTTAGTATTCCGTGTGTTTTTTTTTGGGCATTTAGTTTTTGATTGCTCTCGAGCACTTGCTAATCCATGTCAAGCAGCATCTTTTGTCAAGATGTTGATTAGATTGTTGGCTTTTCTTTCATGCTTTTAATAATAGTATTCAATAACCAAAAGTTATGTGTGTTCGTTTTTGATTTGTTTGCAAACTTTGTTCCTCCATTTTTGGTAATGCTTGTAGAAATATTTTTATTAACACAAGTTCACCACTATGTTCAGTAATAGTCTCATAATTGTGCCCCCAAAAGAGTGAAATTTTTTGACTTTGATTAATCTTCCTTTTTAATTCATCTTGGGTATGTTGGAACAGAGCCGTGAGCTGTTCTGCAGATGGACCTCAGCCACATTCCTGTTCTCCTTTGTTCCCCTCTGTTGAGCTCATTTACCTAAGATCCGATTGACACGGCTTTCTCCTGCTCGCTATTATAGGAAGTTTAATAACATTCACCGTGTGACACACCTACACAACTGTGCAGGAATTTTAATAACACTAGGAATTAGTGCCATTGTAAAGCCACAAAAATATCTGACAATGATGTATTGGAATATTGAGCTGCTCCTGAAAATCAACGTCCCTACTTGCCTGCCCGACTTTGTTTCAATTTAGTTGCAAGTAATTTAAGTCTGGGGGCGTGCACACCGAGGCGTTTATACCCGCGACTGTCGTATGCTTTCAATTGTTTTTCATGGAAACATAGCACTTTTCAAAAATGCCAGCAGCTGGCGGGTTTTCGATGATCGATTAAATTAACAATCAATCAATTGAATAATCCTTAACTGTAATAGTGGAATAAGCCTTTAATGCAGTAGCCTATAGCCAATAAAATAAAAGTGCGTAAAAATGCCAGCTTTCTCACGAGAATTAAAAGATTTTATTTTATCTAAATAAAATTATAGTATGATTGTAAAATGAGTCAATGTAGTTGGTGTTTTGATAAAATCGTCAAATTTAAACTTATCTCGTAATGAAATATAATGACTAATAGTGAAAGTCCATGCGTCCATGACATGTCAAAATAAGTTTCATTATCATCAACTGTTATTTTTCTAGTTGTTCACCTCGTTTTCCGAGTCGTTGATACACCATTTGTTGTAATTATATCCAAGAAGGGCACTTTTCCAGTCGTGACCTCAGCTTAGACCTGTGGCGTACTTCAAGCAAAGATGCTTATATTAAGGAGATGGCAAACTTCCATTAAAAAACACGCAACAGTCAACTTGGCTAGCGTGTAGCGCCTCAGCCGGTCAAAAATGATCAGTAATATATGTTGCGGGCGTTCAAAGTGTAATGACAGTCAGTTACAGTTTACATTTTACAGTTTCCTGTCAGAATTTAGGATTACATTTTATTCTGTTCATTAAACAGATACATCTGTATCGGACCCTGTCACATCCACTGTGGATGCCATTTCGTTACGTTAGCAGCCAGCCTCGTTTTGCATTACGTTAAAAAGCCCATGTGTGTGTTTGGCATCGAGCATCATTGTGATCATGGCTAGTTTAACTTCTGCGCACTTGCAGTCGCTTAATTTTTTGCGCATGCGCAGCTTACACGTGCATGATCTTGCTTATTCGTCAATCGTTAAGTTTTATCGATTTAATTCTTATCGACGATTAATCGAAGATTGATTGATTGTTTACATCCCTAATAGCAACCAAAGCCGGCACCCGCCTGCCGTTTTTCAGCCGTGTTTAAATGCTTTGGTGTACACGCCCCTTTAAGCTTCTTACAGTCAGTTCCTGTCATCGTCTAGTGTTATGAGATTGTTTTTAAACATTGGCATCATGAAACATTTTTAAGTTTATTGGCTAATAAACACCCTGGGTCTAATTTCTAAATTTACAATGGAGATATTAAATATACAAACAATAATAATCTATCTTTTTGTTTACCTTATGACCAGCAAGAAATGCTTTCACATTGTTGCATCATGCGAGTTTTCACGGAGAAAGGTGTCACTAGAAGACCGCCCTGTAAATATGACTGATTTAGCATTTGTGGGGTGTAAAACAATTAACACATGTAAGATAAGGTGTTTCGACAGGTACGGGTGGGGGCGAGCGGATGCGTTTTCTCATCACTGCATGAAATATGCATGCAGTGGCAGTTTTAATTATTACAAAGTGCTGAGCTATTCTAAGATGAGTGTTTCTTGCGCATACACACACATTTTTATAAAAACCGTCTGGGACTTTGTGTTCATGCTCCGACAATTCCCATGCATTATTTAAACGTGGGAAGAGTGCGGAATGACAACTTAGTCTTGCCCAGCGCCAGGCTTCTCTCGGGTAATGACCACAGTAGCCACTTGACACCTGCATACTGACCTCTGTTTGTCTTCCTCTCTCTCTTTAATGGCATGGGGACATCTGTGAATGCTTTAGATGCGATACAGCTTTCTTTTTTATTTTAATATTAGCAAACTCATTAGCATAATGACTAAAGTCTCACTGCAGTTGTATAGTTTGGTAAAGATAAAAGTATGAATGCATCAATGCTATTTTAATATAGATGTTCTGTATTTTCTTGTTTTACTCCCGACCCTACTATAAAATCTTGTCACGTTCTTGTTTATATAAAACTTGGATTTAAAAAAATATATATTTTCATTTCCTCGGGAGTAACAGGAAAGGTCGTCTGTACGTGGCCAAGGGAGCTGAGCTATGAGTTATCACCATGTTTAGAAAGGTGACATTTATAAATGAAACCGTCTATGTTGCTAACACACACACGGATGATGAAAAAGCGCTGCCTCTGATATTTTAGGGGTTACATTAAGGACCATAAACACGTACGCAAACTTACATCTTGCACACCGTTGTGTTTTTCCAGCACCTTCTTTTCCCTCAGCTCTTTTAACTTTATTTTTCAGTCGTCATCACACACTCGAATCTGAAATATCTTTCCTGTGCTTTTTGGTTTATTCTGAGCTGTTGAACAACACCCCTTCCATTCACAAACACAGCCAGGCTGTGAAAAGCTCAGCTTGTGAGAAGTCCTCCCTGGTGAGCTTTCTCTTTCCATCCTTTATGCTTGTTTTTTTCTGCTCTATGGTTTCTGAAGGAGATGCTGAAGTCCAGATCCATCCGTTTGGTAACAGCTCTTTCTCTGCCCAGCTCACCATCGCCCAGCACCACCGGGATTTAAACCTTAGCATATCTAAACCTGGATCCCGGGCTTTGAAAGAAAGAAACTTTTGGCTTGACTGTCTAAGAATATTCTGTTATCTGTGGCATCAGAGAATATCTATTAGTTATTCTAGCCAGCTGGATACATTGCGGTTGGTTTTACACTCTGTTCGATTGCTTTATGTGAAGTTTGCTCCCACAAAGCTCATTGTGTCAGAGCGAGATTAAACCGTAATCTCTTTGAACTGATTCACAAATTTGTTTGATTTGTTTGAAATTTACTTAGACTAAATATTTAGCATAAGAAAATTTGGCATAAAGGAATACTTATGGCACTAGCTGGGTTTCCATCTTCCTGTTTTTATGCGCATTTTAAAGTATCACTTAAGAAAGTGATGGAAACGCCAAATTTTGAATAAAAATCCCTTACCATTAACTCTTTCGCTGCCATTGACGAGATATCTCGTCAATCAAGAGAAAACGCTTCCCTGCCAATGATGAGATTTTCTGTCTTTCCGCAATACAGCTATTATCCACCAGGTGGCGCTCTTCCGCGAGAAACGCTTACCTTGCCTTATTTAAATACACCACAAAAAGTATTGGAAATGGGCTTAGGTTTGACAAGTAGATACATGTAAAACCTTAAGCTTACCATGAAATGTGTCACAAGCCGAATGTCGAGTAAAATTGAATGTATATGATATATTAACAGGTTTTCTTCCCACCTAGTTTGTGGCCACATTTACCATCATCTCCCATTATGCATTCTGTTTTTCTGTCTGATGGATTATACTAAAAGAATGTCCATAAATCATCTTGTCGTTTCCGTTAATTGGCGTCACCGATACAGTCCTTTGAACTCGCCACAGCAGCAGGTGTGTTATTGGTGTTGTTTGAAATCTGGTGCGCGTGTGCGGCATGGCAGCAGCCGGGTGGTGGGCGTGAGTGAGACTGTGTTGACCTAAAACAAGGATAGGAAGCAGCAGCATTGCTGATACTTTTTAGCTAAAAACAGACGGATTTCACGCAAAATATGCAGAAATTACATGCATTGTGAACGTCAGACTTATAATCATTTTCGTTCCGTCTCGTCAATGAAAACTCGAAAGCGTCTCGTCATGTTTTCGTCCCCTTAGAGACATTTTTAGCTAGTCATCGTCACGTTAGCGTCATAAAAAATAGGTGCGTCAACTAAATAATTTCGTTATCGTCATTGTTGATGAAAACAACACTGTTCGAGACATTCACACGGAAAGTCGTGTCATGGGAGGGGCTTCTGCGACTTCCCTCGCTCCCTGCAATCATGTCACCACTAAAGCAAGCTTTTGATTGGTTAACCCGCAAATATCCGCAAAAGTTCAGATTTCTCAACCCGCACGTTTCCAGCGGCAATGCTCATTTCGCGGTGAACGCGCCATCCGCACGCTCCCCCGTTCGCGCATACCGCCTCACAGGATGCCTATTCGCGTCTTTGCATTAACTTAACATGTAAATCACTCGCGCTTACCACCACTTCCACGTCTGGTGTGAATGCCAAATTAGACTGCCACCTAGTGGTGCCATTTAGTGGTGACTGCTTTTCTTAGGCACAGCTTTGCGTGTGGATCATCCAGTGCAAACCACGCAACTAAAGTCTCAAAATCCGTATGAATCGAACAGGATGAATGCACGCACGTCGCCTGATCCACAAATGCACATCCTCTTTTTTTTGTAAAATAATAATCTCCAGACATTTGCTCATGGATGGTTAAATGTGTCCTGTCAAGAACAGAAAGATTTAATGTTCGCTTGCTTTTTGAAACACGTTTCTCCGTGTGTGCACTTTTTAGTGCACTTAAATGCGTGCGCGCACACAGACGGAGGACGAATTCCAAACTTTGGGAAGGAGATGAGAATAAACAGTCGCTCCACATAAAGTGAATATGACTTTGCTTTTTAGTGCTCTATTCGCCAAATGTATTTTAATGGACTACAGTATGAGACACAGTAGCGCAACTCTCTCTAAAGTTTACACATCAAGAGTTCTGATACTGTGATGATCACGTCTGATTGAAGTTGGACCGGACACATTCAACCTCAACCACAAGCATGTCCATCTGTGTGTACAGAAAACTGGTCAACAGTTCACTTGAATGTTAACATTTGCAAGCCTTTGAAACAAATGCTAAACTTTCCCTATTTAAGTTTGCGTATTAAACCGTGAATTGCATACAAACCGAACTGTGGGTCATGATCCATACGGATCAACTGCAATCTGTTAAATCCCTATTTAATAACTATTTAGAACACTAGATGAGGACTTAATGTACTTATTTTTATGAAAACCTAATTTTCTATGAAAATGTATACTTTTTTTCACCTGTAGCTCATAATTAGACTGTGCACATTCCGACTCATTTTCCCAGCATGGGATACATTTCTTCTTCTGTACACAGCATTCAGTTTGCATTACAAGCTCCACTTCTAGTAAATTTGTAACTTGCCCAATCGTAACTAAATGCAGTCCTGTCTCATTTTCCAAGCATGCCCTGTTTTATTTACTGCTGGTTACTATGTTACTAATCCCACCATCATTTGCTCAAACAACTTGATGGAAACTCACTTAATTTGCATTTAGTTCTTTTTCTTTTTTGCGAATCCCCACGTTTGATTGTGAAGTAATTTTTTGTTACCCTAATTCTATAGTTTATTTTATACTTCCTCTACTCTCTTTCTTAGGAACCCAAACATGTTTGTCTATAATAATTTTGATAGACACACACGAGTATTATCTGAAATAAACCCTGTTATTGAGGCGCTTCAGACAGTCTGTCATTAAAACATCTTATGACATGAGAAACAAAGAGTGTTTAACGTGTCAAAGACTGTACTGTTATCTCAATAATAAACATTAAACTTGTTTTCTCTTTACCTAGTAGACATGAAAAAATAATTTGCCTAATGTGAAATAAAGAGATTAGCTGTCTTTTAGAACTTTAGCTGATGTTTGGGTACAAATACTCGCATTGCATTTTGCACTACCACTAAAGCCAGGTTTACAAGACTGCAAATCTTCGGCTTTGCCATTGATCTGATTTTAAAACCAAAGGGAAAATATTCGCAATTTGACATTTTTTGCTCTTTTCCATGTTGGTTGGTAGCTTAAAGTCTAGAATCTTATTCACACAGCACTTTGGTCCTAGACAATTTCCATAAAATTGTGAGAGGCTTCTGTGTGAACACAAACATGTCCTGTAAATGTTCTGGGATCACTCCTGTTTTTACGGGATTTGTGTGAATGCATAAATTCTGCTCAAAATTCCGGAAAGTCATTGGCAGTGTGAATGAACCAAAAATCAAGCGATCCCGGACAAATCCCGGACGCATTTTCCATAATCTCTGTGTGAAACGGGCTTAGTAAAACATAAAAGCTTGCTGCCGTCTTCATGAACTCTCTTTCAGTGGTTTTTCGGATGTCCTCTTTTGGCGACAAGGATGTCTGCATTATGCAGCAGATATAATCGGGACACATCCGTACAGTATGTCCTCCGGTGTACTACACGTCTTCTGTTTCCCTTCTGTCGATCCGTCCACCCCGTCTGGCATTTTCCAGTTCCTTTGTAGTGCCGTTCAGTAATAAGGCCAGCATTCTGGTTGAACACACACAAATAGACAGAGCTTTTGTGGATTTAATTATGGATCATTAGGGTCTGATGCACTGCATGGGTCTCTTTACAGTGAGTCACGGCTATTGTGCTACTATGGTTTGGCCGAAATGTCAAATTAGGTCTTGTGTAGCCACCAAAGAACCGAAATAGCTGCCGGTAGAAAAAAATGACCTTTGCGTAAATTGCTTGCTACGTGCATCTTGGTTCCATGCGGTTTCTGAATCTTTATAAATTGAGGCTTATTAGATACGCTTCATTTGATGTCCGTTTGTATTCGCAATCAGATGTTGCACACATGCATTATGATCGTAATTGATATTGTTACATTGCCTGAGATCTGTTGTCCTGCTGTGGACGTTATGAATCCATTGTGCAGCTTAAGCAAAGTTTTCCAAGTGTTACATAGACGGCGGGATTGATGAAAGCAGACAGGTGTTAAAAGAGGTTGTAAAGAGTCTCACGCTATTGTCTGACTCAGTGTTGCTGTATTAATGTTTAAAGAAACAGAACAAAGTTTGGATAGCTCTATGTGCCATAGGGAGTTTTTATATTTTGCTCAAATAATAGAGCTGTGAATCTTCATTTGCCTCGTGAATCGTTTCGATTGCGTCTCGTGGGGACGGGATTTGATGCATCTCATACTCTAATTCCAATGAATGAATTATTAACAATATAAATA
Organism: Paramisgurnus dabryanus; assembly: GCF_030506205.2. Taxonomy (NCBI): domain Eukaryota; kingdom Metazoa; phylum Chordata; class Actinopteri; order Cypriniformes; family Cobitidae; genus Paramisgurnus; species Paramisgurnus dabryanus. The sequence goes on from NC_133348.1 coordinate 7,041,777, forward strand.
TTTGAAGGTGGTCCACGGCAGACTAGAGTCTTTAAAAGCCGATATTTGTACCAAATTGTTGTTTATGTACATATTGACTTTACCCTAGGCCACAAGAAGATACATTGATCTGTTTGGGAAGAATTGAAAGTGCATTAACACAGAAAAAATTCAGATGATACCATATAAAAACAGAAAGAAGAAAAACAATAACAGTCTTTTTTGTTGTCTTTTGTCTATGGCACACATGGACTTTACTTGTATGTGGCTAAACTACTTCTTAGTCCTTAGCTATGTGTTGTTTTATGTAGCTCAGTGTCTGTAAATTGCACCATGGTCTAACGAAATGTATCATTTTACTATGCTATACATGGTTAAAATGACAATGAAACTACCCGACTTGATACCTGTCAGCTTTAAAAACATCTTTAAACAGTAGTTCAAGAAATATTGTACACGAAAAGATGCTTTATGTACCCGCAGTTCATTGAAAGAGGGAGAGAGACATGCAAGCTCTTATTCACTTGCGCTGATACTAACATTTCAGTTTATTTTATTTTTATCCAATGCAGCCTCTTAAAAATATGATAATATAAAATTAAGAGTACTTCACTGCAAAAAACAAGCAAAAAAGTCTGCCAATGGGGTAAGACATTTTTTTTTCTTAAACACTAAAATCAAGATTTTTTTTGCTTGTTTCATGCACAAAATCACTTAAAATTTGAAATTTTTGGTCTAAAAACTAAACTTATTTTCTTGTGTTATTTTGCTCATCATGAAAAAGCATCTTAATTTAAGAATTTTTAGATATTTTTTTGTGAAAACTAGACAAAAACACTTAAACATAAGTGTTCATTTGCAATAAAAACATCTTACCACGTACACCGCAATTTTTTGTCATCAGAAGAGTGCACGCATACTGTATGCCCACCGCCGGCCTTTCAAAACCTCGCATACATTTTAAGCCTAGGTCACGCATGCGCATTGCGACAAATTGCAATACCTCTTGTGGCCTACATACTCGTGTATGCGCATGTGTGACCTACGCTTAAAATGTATTCGAGGTTTTGAAAGTCCGGCGGTGGGCATACAGTATGGGTGTACTCTTCTGATGACAAATACTGCGTTGTACGTGGTAAGATGTTTTTATTGCAAATGAACATTTATTTCTTAGAGTTTCTTAGCGTTGCATGTCAGCGTGCGTTTATGAGTCAAATGAACGATGCTTTGCAAGGCTGTGCGTTTGACTGCGCGCGTACGCTTGTGTATGCATAAAAAACAGACTATACCCAGGGCTGTAGGCGAAAATATTTCATTGCATTTTTTTAAGTATCGATGCAGAATTTTTTTATGCATTGATTCAATTATCTTTGGGGTGGTGCACACCAAAGATTTTAAAGGTGACATAGAATGATTGATCCTTGTTCTGTGATGTGACATGTAGACAACCATTTTGGTTGGGTGACTTTAATGCCTTAGAAACCTCTCTCAGAAAGCTATATTAGGATGGGAGATATTAAACGTGTGGTTTTGCACCTATTTAGCGTCCCTTCGGGCTTAACTGGCAACCTCGTTTTTGAAATGCAAGCACTTGACGCTGATTGGCTGCCTCTGCTGCCACTCAAAAGAATGTAAACGTCGTCATCTTCAGAACACGGACAGACCAAAATGTTACAAATAGAAGAGCACACCTTGGAACGCGACTCGCCATTTCGCCTTGTAAATTGCAGCACTGTTCGCGAAGTTCTTCACGTTGGAGGCGAGACGTCGGATGTATGCAAATTATTTTAAAGGGGAGGGAATTGAATGAGAGTTGGGGGGAGTGAGATGTATTTTACGTAACGTATATCCGTTGTTCAGATTGGGCCATTTTCTGGCGGACATTTCTAAATTAGGAATTTGTATGAAACGGAGATGTTCAGAATGTCTAGCACGTTTTGTATGTTCGTGAATGTGGGTAGACAACCGTTATTCAACTAATACAAGGTAAATACGTATTTTCATTCTCTGTCCACTTTAAACGTGGCTGAAAACGCAGGGCAGACGCCGACTGCCAGCTTTTTTTAGGCAAATGACGGATTTGTTTATAAGTTGTTGTACGATACGCCAGTTGGATGTTGTATTATTTGTCCCGCCCCTCCTCCACTGTAATTGGATGGCTGTGTGAGAACTGACATTGACCAGCTGAGCTTTTCACCTCGGCGCTCAGCGCGGAAAAAACGCTGAGGCGAGCGCCAGCTTTCAGCGTGGAAAAACGCTAGCTGCTGGCTTTTTTTGTAAAATTTAAAACATACGCTGGCCGCGGGCATTAAAGCTTTGGTGTGCATGCCCTCTTATTCCACGGGGCTGTTGAATGCTTTATTTCTGATTAGTTGTGAATAGGTGACTTGTTCAACAGGTATGCATTATTTTCCGATTAACGCACACCTTACTTGTCAAAAGTCTTAAACAAACCACCAGAGCAATGTCTGTAACTGTGGTATAATCAGAATAATAGATACCGCTTCGCAACGTGCCCCACTACCACCTTGGGTGTGCATTCTTTTTTTATAATTCAATAATTCAACGGCCCGTCATCAATTATTCCTTTCGTATTCCTTTTAATATCCAAAAAATGTCAACCTTTAAAATAGTTTGAAGAGGTGTCTTAAAAAACAGCTACTGCAGAGGGGGAGCAACAGTAAAAAGTTAACTCTTGAACCCAAGACGTTTTCAACCAAAGGAATGTGAGAAATCGAGCCTGTTAAAGTTTTACAGCGATCACCCTGACATTTTTACTAGACGTTTGAAAATGAAAATATTTTTTTCCCACTGATTTTTCACTCATGCTACCTCTCCATTTATTTTTTTGTTTCCACTCATTCCATCTGCTGGCAATCTCTAAGGTCTCTCTCTCCAAGTTGTCTCTCTGTCTGTGTATTTTACATCACTTCATCATTCTGATTAAATCCAAAGGGTTCACCAAGTGTTTGGCAATCAACCTCTCCGATTAAAAAGCACTGTACTATTAAGAATGGAGGGGCGGGCTGGGAATCCATTATTGTGAGTGGAGTGTGACTGCTCAGTGAGTGAAAGTCCAATAGGAAATGCAGGCAGTCGGCAAAGGAAAATTAGCCCGGTCCTTTTGGGCCCTGATATATGAAGCACATCTGGGCCGCCTTCCATCGTTTTCAATTACAGCTTTAAGCATGGCCTCCTGCGTGCTGAACAATGCTCGCCCTCAATTTTTCCATAGCCCCCCTTCTTCGACCAATTACACAGTGGACAGGTGTCGTGTAGTGCTAACAGATTGGCCCACCCGCTTCCGTCTATTTTTTCCCCACGGTTCTGGAACGCTCGGCACAAGCTCCCCAGCGACGGTCATGACAACGATTTTTTTCCCCTCCTGCTGTCATGCGAGGGACTGTGAGACGTGAGGGTGAGGAGTTCATGGTGCAGTCAGTCGTGTCTAATGAAAGTTCAGACCTGCTTCCAACACCCGTGATTTTAAAAGGGATTTTGCTTGTAATTGGAGAGTGAAACGGTGATGTTAAGTTATTAAAACCGCAAGGCTTCATTTCTCCGTCTCATGATATTGTACTGATCCTTTAGATCCTTGTTTTCATTGTCACAGTTAATGTTCTGTGCCACTAACAGCACCCAGAAGAATGCAAAAATAATTGCTTTAATCTTTCTTTATCCGCAGATAACATAAAGCGCAAATTGCGGAGACGACCGATTTGGGGGCGGGGTATCATCAGGAAGAAAAAGAGTCACAAAAAGGAGGAAGATGATGAACCAGAGGAGGAAGAGGGGGTAGAAGACTCTGCGACGGTGCACGGAGATGCTCTCACCCAGGACGAGTCTTCCTGTGACGCCATGGATATCCACCAGGACAAACAGCCGCTCCAGGCCAATGGACATGCCCTCTCCATGGAAGAGGAGGAGAATTCGTGTGAACCCACGGCCACCCGAGACCCTCCGGGTGAGGAGGAGACCGATGGGGCCCCATCAGGTGGGGCATTTGTTGGTAAGGAATCGACGGTGGCCCCCGTGGTTCCCGCTCTTCAGCAGTGTTTAAATGGAAATGAGTCCATGGACAGCATAGACAGCGGTAAAGAAGCAGCAGAAGGAGGTGGGAAGGAGGAGACAGTAGGTTTGGGGTCTGTTGCAGATGATCCGGTTGTGGGAAAACCAGCGGAGCATGAAGAATCATCTGACCCAGAATGCACTGCAAAGGAGGACGCGTCACTGGTGTGTGATACAGACCATGGCAGTGAAGGTACGACCTGGTTAGACTTTGAATTTAATATAACTTTAAATGCATTTGGTTAAAGGCAGCCGAAAATAGTCCTTTCAATAGCAGGAGACTATTTTCAGGTGCTGCGTAATATCATTGCGCCTCCTGCAGCCATGTTACAGCTGCAAAGTCCTTGATTATTACGCCAGAATGAGAGTATAGTTCCTAGACATATCTGCCTAGAAAATCACAACTTTTCATTTTCTGTCGGCCTTCGTACACAATGTAACTACAGAAGAGTCAAGTTTTAAATAGGAAGAATATCGAAACTCTTTGGTTATTTTTAAGCGTTATGCTAATGGATTTTGCTAAGCTATGCTATGTTCCTTTAAATTGAGTAAATAATTTTCATTACTAGGTCAACTATTCTTATAAGTTCAAGTGTGCAGATATGATCTTCTTTCACCAGGTGTTTGTGGTACTTGTTTAACTTTGACCTAATGTGATGTAACTTTGCCAATGGGTTACCAGGAGCATCAAAATGTGCTGAAGGCCCATCAGAAGAGCAGCAGTCAGCGATGTCGACCATCACAATTGAGGAACCTCTACCTCCTGCTCTTGTGGTTGACCATCAGCGGCTCAAGGTAAGAAGAATTACATTTCTATTTATGAGATAAAGTAACTTTTTAATGTACACCACTAGGAACACAATGTTTACACAAAAGTTTCAGGGTTCCCACGGGTCATGGAATTTCTGGAATAGCATGGAATTTTAAAAGGCCTTTTCCAGACATTAAAAGTCAGGGAATTTTATACTTTTTTGTCTTAGTCATGGAATATTAGGGATTTTTGTTTGTTGCTTTAAATTTTAGCTTTTTTAATGTATTAACATGTAATCCGCCTGTTAAGTTGTGACATAAGAAAAAAACATTTCCGGGTCCAAGCCTCCATTCACTACAATTGAAAGGTGACATAGAATGATTGAACGGAGTATTTATCCTTGTTCTGTGATGTGACATGTAGACAAATTTTTTTTTGTTTGGGTCTGTAATGCCTTAGAAGCTTCCTAAAAACCTCTCTCAGATAGCTCTATTAGGGTGGGGGATTTTAAACAAGTGGTTTAGCACCTATTTGGCTCCCCCTACTGGCTTAACTTGCAATCTCATTACTGATTGGCTGACTTTTCTTGCCACTCAAAAAAGGTAGCCAATTATTTTTAAGTGGAGGGGCAGGGAGATGCCTGTGATGTCATAAGCATCAGTTTTTCAGATTGGGCCGTTTTCTGGCTGACATTTCTAAAAGAGGAATTTCTATGAGACTTAGATGTTTAGCATGTCTAGCAATTTTTGTATGTTCGTGAATGTGGGTAGAGTACCATTATTCAACAAAGACATGTTTTCATTCTCTGTCCCCTTTGAAGAGATTGGTTCCAAAACGCGATAACTTGCTTATTTTATCAGTTACCGCCAAAATCAGTATTGTATCTGGTCAGTATTAAAAGTAAAACGCAAAATCCAATATCCGACATGTTATTCTGTCGTCTTTTCCCCAAAACGCGATAAACGCCAATCCTTCTGCCGAATGCTATAAAACCGCTCCACAAATCACAGCGCACCATTCCACGCATTGTAAACAACAATTGCAGCACTTTGAATACACACTGAATCCTAGTTTTTTTACTTTGTGATCAACAAACAAACAAAAATAAAATAATACTTTTGGTGGCATTGATAAACCTGTCGTGATTTTCTGTGGCGGGGAAGAAACGTAAGCCATCAAAATCGATTAATTTTATGTGAAAGGCACTCGGGCAAAGGAAAAACGCCCCAGGGGATCTCATGAAAATCGAGCAGGACCAAAACATTTTACAGCTGATCGCTGTCAATAAAGTTCAGCGATGACGTCCCAAGGATGACCGCAGCAATGACAGTGTTCTTAATATGACAAAGTAAGTGTTTTGATTAATGCCATTAATGTTTATTTTAATATCAGTGTATACCACTAGTCAACTAAATGGCAAAGATGAATGCACATTTTTATATAAATTCAATAGATTGTAAGCATTCTGAAAAAACTTAAAAATAATCAGAAAAAAATAATCCGTTTTTATAATAAATCTTTAAAAATCTAATTATGGATTTGAATTTTTAATGTTATTATAACCTAAAGATGCTATGTGAAATTTTGTAACAGAAAATAGTGGTTTTCATTGTCACTTTCTTGGTATAGAAAACACTTTTTCACCAAAATGGATTTTTTGCGTTTTGGAAACAATCTCTTCAATTCAAACAGCTGTTTATTGGCACTATTTATTCATTTCACGCATTAAAGCTACATTTTTATAAACTCATGGTGTACACTACATTATCCAGGCTCACGGCATCCCGGACATAAGTCATGGAAATTCTGCTTTTTAGTGCGTGAAAGTCAGGGAATTTGACATTTGACTTAAAGTGAAACCCTGTAGTTTATTCTAGCCAGGAACCCGCCCACCTCCAGGTAAATCTAGTGATAGCGCTCATTTTATCAACCTAGCATGTTGTAAACACAGCTTGGTTTCCAGACGAACTGATAAGAAAATGTGAAGCCAGCCTAAAAGATTAGAGTTTTTCAGATGAAGGAAGTATTTGAGATATGTGCGATCCAATTGAATCACAGGAGAAATTCAGGCAGCATATCTTAAAGGGATAGTTCACCCAAAAATGAAAAATTAATTTTTGGGTGAAATATCTCTTTAACTGCATAATTAGCTGTAGACAAAGATTATTAGGGCTCGAGCACCGAGGAGCAGGCCAGAATGGCCTGCAACGTAGGTGCGAAGCCCTATTGTTTTTGCTCGGATTATTATTAGGGCCCGAGCACCGAGGAGCAGGCCAGAATGGCCTGCACCGAAAGGTGCGAAGCCCTATTGTTTTCCTTAGGATTATTATTGTTTTTTTTTTTATTTTTATTTTTTTTTAACACTTTTGGCCACTTTGGGTGCCTTAACATACTCGAAAACTCTTGAAATTTGGCACACACGTCAGAGTCGTCGGCCATCAGGTCCGGGCAAAGGCTGGACCACGGGCGTGGCAAGGGAGCTCTGTAGCGCCCCCTGTAATGCAAAAAAAAACATTGATGCACAGATCGGGCAAAAATTCACGCACATGTACGAGAATTGGTACGCTTATAGATCTCATCGACCCGAACAACTTTCGCCCTCTAACATTTAAGCTCCGCCCAACAGGAAGTCGGCTATTTTGGACTGTTTAAAAAATGCATGCAGTGAACTTTTAAATACTCCTCCTAGGGGATTCGTGCGAATGACACCAAATGTGGTGATCATGATGTCGAGACATTGGACTTGCTAAATTGCGAAGGGATTTTTGATATCTCGAACGGTTCTGCCATGGCGAGGCGACAAAGTTGTGGCGAAATCAGAGAAACAGGAAGTGTTTAATATCTAAGGTAAAAAATGTCTTATTGTGATGCCATGCGGGGTGTTTGTTCGTCTGAAGATTCCGATCGCATCGATGTGCCTATTGTGACTCCCGGGTATAGCGCCACCACCAGGCGCCAGGAAGTGTGTCAGTCATGAACTTTTAAATACTTCTCCTAGGGAATTCATACGATTGACACCAAACGTGGTGAACATGATGCTGAGACATTGGACTTGCTAAATTGCGAAGGGATTTTTGATATCTCAAACGGTGTTGCCATGACGAGGCGACAAATTTATGGCGAATTCAATGAAACAGGAAGTGTCTAATATCTAAAGCAAAAAATGTCTTATTGGGATGAAGCGCAGTGTGTATGTTCGGCCAAGGATTCCGATCGCATCGATGTGCCTATTTTGAGTCTCGGGTATAGCGCCACCAACAGGCACCAGGAAGTGTGGCAGTCACAAAAGGTGGATTTCTTGACAGTTGCATATGGTGAACTTTTAAATACTCCTCCTAGGATTTTCATGCGATTGACACCAAAAGCGGTCAACACGATGCTGAGACATTGTAGATGATAAATTGCGAAGGGATTTTTGATATCTCGAACGTTGTTCCCATGGCAACACGTCAAACTTTACTTTCATTTTCAGGCATATTTAAGCTCTTGGCGTGCACTTTGGGTGCCTTAACATGCTCGAAAACAACGGAAATTTGGCACAGATGTCAAAGTCACGTGCCACTAGGCTCATGCAAAGGCTGGAATATAGGCGTGGCAAGGGAGCTCTGTAGCGCCCCCTGTAATGCAAAAAAATAACATTGATGCACAGATTGGGCAAAAATGTACGCACATGTACAGGAGTTGGTACGCATATAGATCTCATCGACCCGAACAACTTTCGCACTCTAAGATTTAAGCTCCGCCCAACAGGAAGTCGGCTATTTTGGATTGTTTAAAAAATGAATGCGTTGAACTTTTAAATACTCCTCCTAGTGGATTCATGGGATTGACACCAAACGTGGTGAACATGATGTCGAGACATTGGACTTGCTAAATTGCGAAGGGATTTTTGATATCTCGAACGGTTCTGCCATGGCGAGGCAAAAAAATTATGGCGAAATCAGAGAAACAGGAAGTGTCTAATATCTAAGGCAAAAAATTTCTTATTGCGATGCCAAGCGGGGTGTTTGTTCGCCTGAAGATTCCGATCGCATCGATGTGCCTATTGTGAGTCTCGGGTATAGCGCCACCACGAGGCGCCAGGAAGTTTGTCAGTCACAAAGGTGGATTTTTTTGACAGTTCCATCCGATGTTCTTTTAAATACTCCTTCTAGGATTTTTATGCGATTGACTCCAGAAGTGATCAACAGGATGCTGAGACATTGTAGATGATAAATTGCGAAGGGATTTTTGATATCTCTAACGCTGTTCCCATGGTAACCTGTCAAACTTTACTTTCATTTTAAAGGCATATTTAAACCTTACAGCTGCATGCGGTAAACTTTTAAATACTCCTCCTGAGGAAATAATGTGATTTACTCCAGAAGTGGTCAACATAATGCTGAGACATTGTAGATGATAAATTGCGAAGGGATTTTTGATATCTCAAACGCTGTTCCCATGGCAACGCGTCAGCTTTTATTTTAATTTTAAAGGCATATTAAGCCTTTCAGTTGACGCCAATGTTCTTTTAAATACTCCTTCTAGAATATTCATAAGATTGACACCAGAAGTGGTCAACATGATGCCGAGACATAGTAGATGATAAATTGTGAAGGGATTTTTGATATCTCAAACGCTGTTCCCATGGCAATGCGTCAAACTTTACTTTCATTTTAAAGGCTTATTTAAGCCTTTGGGTTGACGCCGATGTTCTTTTAAATACTCCTTCTAGAATATTAATGAGATTGACACCAGAAGTGGTCAACATAATGCCGAGACATTGTAGATGAGAAATTGTGAAGGGATTTTTTATATCTTGAACGCTGTTCCCATGGCAACGCCCCAAACTTTACTTTTATTTCAAGCATATTTAGGACTCTTGGCGTGCTTAGATTAACCTAAACGTTGGCACACACATCAGAGTTGTCGGCTGTTCAGAGTGGACAAATAGGTCAGACAAAGGCGTGTCTCTTTAGTGGCTCACTAGCGCCCCCGTTTGTCTAAAATGTGGGGTTTTTCTTTTACCTACAGTCCCCAAATGGCTCAGTAACAACATTAAATAGCCCACTGATGTTTACCCAATTGATGCCCTTGCCCACCGTGCATCGTTTTCTCGGACGCATCGTGTAGCGGTAAAAAAACGTGCGAGGGCCCGCCATTGCTGCTTGCAGCTATATTTTTTATTATTAGGGCTCGAGCACCGAGGAGCAGGCCAGAATGGCCTGCACCGTAGGTGCGAAGCCCTATTGTTTTTGCTCGGATTTATTATTTTTATTATTTTTTTTTTTTTTTTTTTTTTTTTTTTTTAACACTTTTGGACTTTTTGGGGGCCTTAACATACTCGAAAACTCTTGAAAATTGGCACAGACGTCAGAGTCGTCTGTCATCGCAGAAATCCAAAGGCTGGAACACGGGCGTGGCACAGGGGCTCTGTAGCGCCCCCTGTAATGCAAAAAAAAACATTGATGCACAGATCGGGCAAAAATGTACGCACATGTACGAGACTTGGTACGCTTATAGATCTCATCGACCCGAACAACTTTCGCCCTCTAACATTTAAGCTCCGCCCAACAGGAAGTCGGCTATTTTGGATTGTTTAAAAAATGCATGCGTTGAACTTTTATATACTCCTCCCAGGGGATTCATGCGATTGACACCAAACGTGGTGAACATGATGTCGAGACATTGGACTTGCTAAATTGCGAAGGGATTTTTGATATCTCGAACGGTTCTGCCATGGCGAGGCGACAAAGTTGTGGCGAAATCAGAGAAACAGGAAGTGTCTAATATCTAGGGCAAAAAATGTCTTATTGTGATGACACGCGGGGTGTTTGTTCGTCTGAAGATTCTGATCGCATCGATGTGCCTATTGTGACTCCCGGGTATAGCGCCACCACCAGGCGCCAGGAAGTGTGTCAGTCACAAAGCTGGATTTTTTTTGACAGTTCCATGCAATGTTCTTTTAAATACTCCTTCTAGGATTTTCATGAGATTGACACCAGAAGTGGTCAACATGATGCCGAGACATTGTAGATGATAAATTGCGAAGGGATTTTTGATATCTCAAACGCTGTTCCCATGGCAACGCGTCAAACTTTACTTTCATTTTAAAGGCATATTTAAGCCTTTCTGTTGCATGCAGGAAACTTTTAAATACTCCTTCTAGGATTTTCATGAGATTGACACCAGAAGTGGTCAACATGATGCCGAGACATTGTAGATGATAAATTGCGAAGGGATTTTTGATATCTCAAACGCTGTTCCCATGGCAACGCGTCAAACTTTACTTTCATTTTAAAGGCTTATTTAAGCCTTTAAGTTGACGCCGATGTTCTTTTAAATACTCCTTCTAGAATATTCATGAGATTGACACCAGAAGTGGTCAACATGATGTCGAGACATTGTAGATGATAAATTGCGAAGGGATTTTTGATATCTTGAACGCTGTTCCCATGACAACGCGTCAAATTTTACTTTCATTTTAAAGGTTTAATTAAGCCTGACAGTTGCATGCGATGTTCTTTTAAATACTCCTTCTAGGGAAATAATGTGATTGACTCCAGAAGTGGTCAACATAATGCTGAGACATTGTAGATGATAAATTGCGAAGGGATTTTTGATATCTCAAACGCTGTTCCCATGGCAACGCGCCAAACTTTACTTTCATTTTAAAGGCTTATTTAAGCCTTTCAGTTGACGCCGATATTCTTTTAAATACTCCTTCTAGAATATTAATGAGATTGACACCAAAAGCGGTCAACATGATGCCGAGACATAGTAGATGATAAATTGCGAAGGGATTTTTGATATCTCGAACGCTGTTCCCATGGCAACGCCCCAAACTTTACATTTATTTCAGGCATATTTAGGACTCTTGGCGTGCTTAGATTAACCTAAAAGTCGGCACAAACATCAGAGTTGTCGGCTGTTCAGAGTGGACAAATAGGTCAGACATAGGCGTGTCTCTTTAGTGGCTCACTAGCGCCCCCGTTTGTCTAAAATGTGGGGTTTTTCTTTTACCTACAGTCCCCAAATGGCTCAGTAACAACATTAAATAGCCCACTGATGTTTACCCACTTGATGCCCTTGCCCGCCGTGCATCGTTTTCTCGGACGCATCGTGTAGCGGTAAAAAAACGTGCGAGGGCCCGCCATTGCTGCTTGCAGCTATATTTATTTTTAGGGCCCGAGCACCGAGGAGCAGGCCAGAATGGCCTGCACCGAATGGTGCGAAGCCCTATTGTTTTTGCTCGGATTTATTATTTTTTTTTTTTTTTTTTTTTTTTTTTTATTATTTTTATTTTTTTTAACACTTTTGGGCATTTTGGGTGCCTTAACATACTCGAAAACTCTTGAAATTTGGCACAGCCGTAAGAGTCGTCCGTCATTGCGAACGGGCAAAGGCTGGAACACGGGCGTGGCACGGGGGCTCTGTAGCGCCCCCTGTAATGAAAAAAAAAACATTGGTGCACAGATCGGACAAACATGTACCCACATGTACGGGAGTTGGTACGCATATAGATCTCATCGACCCGAACAACTTTCGCCCTCTAACATTTAAGCTCCGCCCAACAGGAAGTCTGCTATTTTGGATTGTTTAAAAAATGCATGCGGTGAACTTTTAAATACTCCTCCTAGGGGATTCATGCGAATGACACCAAACGTGGTGATCATGATGTCGAGACATTGTACTTGCTAAATTGCGAAGGGATTTTTGATATCTCGAACGGTTCTGCCATGGCGAGGCGACAAATTTGTGGCGAAATCAGAGAAACAGGAAGTGTTTCATATCTAAGGTAAAAAATGTCTTATTGTGATGCCATGCGGGGTGTTTGTACGTCTGAAGATTCCGATCGCATCGATGTGCCTATTGTGACTCCCGGGTATAGCGCCACCACCAGGCGCCAAGAAGTGTGTCAGTCATGAACTTTTAAATACTACTCCTAGGTAATTCATACGATTGACACCAAACGTGGTGAACATGATACTGAGACATTGGACTTGCTAAATTGCGAAGGGATTTTTGATATCTCAAACGGTGTTGCCATGACGAGGCGACAAATTTATGGCGAATTCAATGAAACAGGAAGTGTCTAATATCTAAAGCAAAAAATGTCTTATTGGGATGAAACGCAGTGTGTATGTTCGGCCAAAGATTCCGATCGCATCGATGTGCCTATTTTGAGTCTCGAGTATAACGCCACCAACAGGCACCAGGAAGTGTGGCAGTCACAAAAGGTGGATTTCTTGACAGTTGCATGTGGTGAACTTTTAAATACTCCTCCTAGGATTTTCATGCGATTGACACCAAAAGTGGTCAACATGATGCTGAGACATTGTAGATGATAAATTGCGAAGGGATTTTTGATATCTCGAGCGCTGTTCCCATGGCAACACGTCAAACTTTACTTTCATTTTCAGGCATATTTAAGCTCTTGGCGTGCACTTTGGGTGCCTTAACCTGCTCGAAAACAACGGACATTTGGCACAGATGTCAAAGTCACGTGCCACTAGGCTCATGCAAAGGCTGGAATATGGGCGTGGCAAGGGAGCTCTGTAGCGCCCCCTGTAATGCAAAAACAAACATTGGGGCACAGATCGAGCAAACATGTACGCACATGTACGAGAGTTGGTACGCATATAGATCGCATCGACCCAAACAACTTTCACACTCAAACATTTTAGCTCCGCCCAACAGGAAGTCGGCTATTTTGGATTGTTTAAAAAATGCATGCGGTGAACTTTTAAATACTCCTCCTAGGGGTTTCGTGCGAATGACACCTAACGTGGCGAACATGATGCCGAGACCTTGTAGATGATAAATTGCGAAGGGATTTTTGATATCTCGAACGGTTCTGCCATGGCATGGCGACAAAATTGTGGCGAAATCAGAAAAACAGGAAGTGTCTTATATCTAAGGCAAAAAATGTCTTCTTGTGATGAGACGCGGGGTGTTTGTTCGTCTGAAGATTCCGATCGCATCGATGTGCCTATTGTGACTCCCGGGTATAGCGCCACCACCAGGCGCCAGGAAGTGTGTCAGTCACAAAGGTGGATTTTTTTGCCAGTTCCATGCGATGTTCTTTTAAATACTCCTCCTAGGATTTTCAAGCGATTGACACCAAAAGTGGTCAACATGATGCCAAGACATTGTAGATGATAAATTGCGAAGGGATTTTTTATATCTCGAACGCTGTTCCCATGGCAACGCTGCAAACTTTACTTTTATTTCAAGCATATTTAAGGCTCTTGACGTTCTTAGATTAACCTTAAAGTTGGCACACACATCAGAGTTGTCGGCTGTTAAGTGTGCACAAAAATGGCAGACATAGGCTTGTCTCTTAAGTGGCTCACTAGTGCCCCCGTTTGTCTAAAATGTGGGGTTTCTTTTGGCTACAGTGCCCAAATGGCTCAGTGATAACATTAAATAGCCCACTGATATTTACCCACTTGATGCCCTTGCCCACCGTGCATCGTTTTCTCGGACGCACCGTGTAGCGGTAAAAAAAACGTGCGAGGGCCCGCCATTGCTGCTTGCAGCTATATTTAGGGCCCGAGCACCGAGGAGCAGGCCAGAATGGCCTGCACCGAAAGGTGCGAAGCCCTATTGTTTTTGCTCGGATTTATTTTTTTTTTTTTTATTTTTATTTTTTTTTTACGTTTCGGGGCAATTTGGGGGCCTTAACATACTCAAAAACTCTTGAAAATTGGCAGAGATGTCAGAGTCGTTGGCCATCAGGACCCGGCAAAGGCTGGAACTCGGGCGTGGCAAGGGGGCTCTGTAGCGCCCCCTGTAATGCAAAAACAAACATTGGGGCACAGATCGGGCAAAAATTTACGCACATGTACGAGAGTTGGTACGCATATAGATCTCATCGACCCAAACAACTTTCGCCCTCTAACATTTAAGCTCCGCCCAACAGGAAGTCGGCTATTTTGGATTGTTTAAAAAATGCATGCGTTGAACTTTTAAATACTCCTCCTAGAGGAATCATGGGATTGACACCAAACGTGGTAAACATGATGTCGAGACATTGGACTTGCTAAATTGCGAAGGGATTTTTGATATCTCGAACGGTTCTGCCATGGCGAGGCGACAAATTTATGGCGAATTCAGAGAAACAGGAAGTGTCCAATATCTAAGGCAAAAAATGTCTTATTGTGATGACACGCGGGGTGTTTGTTCGTCTGAAGATTCCGATCGCATCGATGTGCCTATTGTAAGTCTCGTGTATAGCGCCACCACCAGGCGCCAGGAAGTGTGTCAGTCATAAAGGTGGATTTTTTTGACAGTATCATGCGATGTTCTTTTAAATACTCCTCCTAGGATTTTCATGCGATTGACACGAGAAGTGGTCAACATGATGCCAAGACATTGTAGATGATAAATTGCGAAGGGATTTTTGATATCTCAAAGGCTGTTTCCATGGCAACGTGTCAAACTTTACTTTCATTTTAAAGGCATATTTAAGCCTTTCAGTTGACGCCGATGTTCTTTAAAATACACCTTCTAGAATATGCATGCGATTGACACCAGAAGCGTTCAACATGATGCCGAGACATTGTAGATGATAAATTGCGAAGGGATTTTTGATATCTCGAACGCTGTTCCCATGGCAACGCGTCAAACTTTACTTTCATTTTAAAGGCATATTGAAGCCTTTCAGTTGACGCCGATGTTCTTTTAAATACTCCTTCTAGAATATTAATGAGATTGACACCAAAAGCGGTCAACATGATGCCGAGACATTGTAGATGATAAATTGCGAAGGGATTTTTGATATCTCGAACGCTGTTCCCATGGCAACCCCCCAAACTTTACATTTATTTCAGGCATATTTAGGACTCTTGGCGTGCTTAGATTAACCTAAAAGTCGGCACAAACATCAGAGTTGTCGGCTGTTCAGAGTGGACAAATAGGTCAGACAAAGGCGTGTCTCTTTAGTGGCTCACTAGCACCCCCGTTTGTCTAAAATGTGGGGTTTTTCTTTTACCTACAGTCCCCAAATGGCTCAGTAACAACATTAAATAGCCCACTGATGTCTACCCACTTGATGCCCTTGCCCGCCGTGCATCGTTTTCTCGGACGCATCGTGTAGCGGTAAAAAAACGTGCGAGGGCCCGCCATTGCTGCTTGTTTTATTTTTATTTTTTTTAACACTTTTGGACTTTTTGGGGGCCTTAACATACTCGAAAACTCTTGAAATTTGGCACAGACGTCAGAGTCGTCCGTCATCGCAGAAATCCAAAGGCTGGAACATGGGCGTGGCACGGGGGCTCTATAGCGCCCCCTGTAATGCAAAAAAAAACATTGATGCACAGATCGGGCAAAAATGTACGCACATGTACGAGAATTGGTACGCTTATAGATCTCATCGACCCGAACAACTTTCGCCCTCTAACATTTAAGCTCCGCCCAACAGGAAGTCGGCTATTTTGGACTGTTTAAAAAATGCATGCTTTGAACTTTTAAATACTCCTCCTAGGGGATTCGTGCGAATGACACCAAATGTGGTGATCATGATGTCGAGACATTGTACTTGCTAAATTGCGAAGGGATTTTCGATATCTTGAACGGTTCTGCCATGGCGAGGCGACAAAGTTGTGGCGAAATCAGAGAAACAGGAAGTGTTTAATATCTAAGGTAAAAAATGTCTTATTGTGATGCCATGCGGGGTGTTTGTTCGTCTGAAGATTACGATCGCATCCATGTGCCTATTGTGACTCCCGGGTATAGCGCCACCACCAGGCACCAGGAAGTGTGTCAGTCATGAACTTTTAAATACTTCTCCTAGGGAATTCATACGATTGACACCAAACGTGGTGAACATGATGCTGAGACATTGGACTTGCTAAATTGCGAAGGGATTTTTGATATCTCAAACGGTGTTGCCATGACGAAGCGACAAATTTATGGCGAATTCAATGAACCAGGAAGTGTCTAATATCTAAAGCAAAAAATGTCTTATTGGGATGAAACGCAGTGTGTATGTTCGGCCAAGGATTCTGATCGCATCGATGTGCCTATTTTGAGTCTCGGGTATAGCGCCACCAACAGGCACCAGGAAGTGTGGCAGTCACAAAAGGTGGATTTCTTGACAGTTGCATATGGTGAACTTTTAAATACTCCTCCTAGGATTTTCATGCGATTGACACCAAAAGCGGTCAACACGATGCTGAGACATTGTAGATGATAAATTGCGAAGGGATTTTTGATATCTCGAACGCTGTTCCCATGGCAACACGTCAAACTTTACTTTCATTTTCAGGCATATTTAAGCTCTTGGCGTGCACTTTGGGTGCCTTAACATGCTCGAAAACAATGGAAATTTGGCACAGATGTCAAAGTCACGTGCCACTAGGCTCATGCAAAGGCTGGAATATGGGCGTGGCAAGGGAGCTCTGTAGCGCCCCCTGTAATGCAAAAAAATAACATTGATGCACAGATCGGGCAAAAATGTACGCACATGTACGGGAGTTGGTACGCATATAGATCTCATCGACCCGAACAACTTTTGCACTCTAAGATTTAAGCTCCACCCAACAGGAAGTCGGCTATTTAGGATTGTTTAAAAAATGAATGCGTTGAACTTTTAAATACTCCTCCTAGTGGATTCATGGGATTGACACCAAACGTGGTGAACATGATGTCGAGACATTGGACTTGCTAAATTGCGAAGGGATTTTTGATATCTCGAACGGTTCTGCCATGGCGAGGCGACAAATTTATGGCGAAATCAGAGAAACAGGAAGTGTCTAATATCTAAGGCAAAAAAATTCTTATTGCGATGCCAAGCGGGGTGTTTGTTCGCCTGAAGATTCCGATCGCATCGATGTGCCTATTGTGAGTCTCGGGTATAGCGCCACCACGAGGCGCCAGGAAGTTGTCAGTCACAAAGGTGGATTTTTTTGACAGTTCCATGCAATGTTCTTTAAAATACTCCTTCTAGGATATTCATGCGATTGACACCAAAAGTGGTCAACATGATGTTGAGACATTGTAGATGATAAATTGCGAAGGGATTTTTGATATCTCAAACGCTGTTCCCATGACAACGCGTCAAATTTTACTTTCATTTTAAAGGCTTATTTAAGCCTTTCAGTTGACGCCGATGTTCTTTTAAATACTCCTTCTAGAATATTAATGAGATTGACACCAAAAGCGGTCAACATGATGCCGAGACATAGTAGATGATAAATTGCGAAGGGATTTTTGATATCTCGAACGCTGTTCCCATGGCAACGCCCCAAACTTTACATTTATTTCAGGCATATTTAGGACTCTTGGCGTGCTTAGATTAACCTAAAAGTCGGCACAAACATCAGAGTTGTCGGCTGTTCAGAGTGGACAAATAGGTCAGACATAGGCGTGTCTCTTTAGTGGCTCACTAGCGCCCCCGTTTGTCTAAAATGTGGGGTTTTTCTTTTACCTACAGTCCCCAAATGGCTCAGTAACAACATTAAATAGCCCACTGATGTTTACCCACTTGATGCCCTTGCCCGCCGTGCATCGTTTTCTCGGACGCATCGTGTAGCGGTAAAAAAACGTGCGAGGGCCCGCCATTGCTGCTTGTTATTTTTTATTATTTTTTATTTTTTTACGTTTCAGGGCAATTTGGGGGCCTTAACATACTCAAAAACTCTTGAAAATTGGCAGAGATGTCAGAGTCGTCGGCCATTAGGACCCGGCAAAGGCTGTAATTCGGGCGTGGTAAGGGAGCTCTGTAGCGCCCCCTGTAATGCAAAAACAAACATTGGGGCACAGATCGGGCAAAAATGTACGCACATGTACGAGAGTTGGTACGCATGTAGATCTCATCGACCCGAACAACTTTCGCCCTCTAACATTTAAGCTCCGCCCAACAGGAAGTCGGCTATTTTGGATTGTTTAAAAAATGCATGCATTGAACTTTTAAATACTCCTCCTAGAGGATGCATGCGATTGACACCAAACGTGGTGAACATGATGTCGAGACATTGTACTTGCTAAATTGCGAAGGGATTTTTGATATCTCGAACGGTGTTGCCATGGCGAGGCGACAAATTTATGGCGAATTCAGAGAAACAGGAAGTGTCTAATATCTAAGGCAAAAAATGTCTTATTGTGATGCCAAGCGGGGTGTTTGTTCGTCTGAAGATTCCGATCGCATCGATGTGCACATTGTGACTCCCGGGTATAGCGCCACCACCAGGCGCCAGGAAGTGTGTCAGTCACAAAGCTGGATTTTTTTGACAGTTCCATGCGATGTTCTTTTAAATACTCCTTCTAGGATTTTCATGCGATTGACACGAGAAGTGGTCAACATGATGCCAAGATATTGTAGATGATAAATTGCGAAGGGATTTTTGATATCTCAAACGCTGTTCCCATGGCAACCTGTTAAACTTTACTTTCATTTTTAAGGCATATTTAAACCTTACAGCTGCATGCGGTAAACTTTTAAATACTCCTCCTGAGGAAATAATGTGATTGACTCCAGAAGTGGTCAACATAATGCTGAGACAATGTAGATGATAAATTGCGAAGGGATTTTTTATATCTCAAACGCTGTTCCCATGGCAACGTGTCAAACTTTTTACTTTCATTTTGAAGGCATATTTAAGCCTTTCAGTTGACGCTGATGTTCTTTAAAATACTCCTTCTAGGATATTCATGCGATTGACACCAAACGTGGTGATCATGATGCCAAGACATTGTAGATGATTAATTGCGAAGGGATTTTTGATATCTCAAACGCTGTTCCCATGGCAACGCGTCAAATTTTAAAGTCATATTTAAGCCTTTCAATTGATGCCGATGTTCCTTTAAATACTCCTTCTAGGATATTCATGCGATTAACACAAGAAGTGGTCAACATGATGGCGAGACATTGTAGATGATAAATTGCGAAGGGATTTTTGATATCTCAAACGCTGTTCCCATGGCAACGTGTCACACTTTTTACTTTCATTTTGAAGGCATATTTAAGCCTTTCAGTTGACGCCGATTTTCTTTTAAATACTCCTTCTAGCATATTCATGCGATTGACTCCATAAGTGGTCAACATGATGCCGAGACATTGTAGATGATAAATTGGGAAGGGATTTTTGATATCTCGAACGCCATTCCAATGGCAATGCTGCAAACTTCACTTTTATTTCAGGCATATTTAAGGCTCTTGACTTGTTTAGATTAACATTAAAGTTGACACACACATCAGAGTTTTCGGCTGTTAAGTGTGCACAAAAAGGTCAGACATAGGCGTGTCTCTTAAGTGGCTCACTAGCGCCCCCTTTTGTCTAAAGTCTGGGGTTTCTTTTAGTTACAGTCCCCAAATGGCTCAGTAACAACATTAAATAGCCCACTGATATTTACCCACTTGATGCCCTTGCCCACCGTGCATCGTTTTCTCGGACGCACCGTGTAGCGGTAAAAAAAACGTGCGAGGGCCCGCCATTGCTGCTTGCAGCTATATTTAGGGCTCGAGCACCGAGGAGCAGGCCAGAATGGCCTGCACCGTAGGTGCGAAGCCCTATTGTTTTTGCTCGGATTTATTATTAGGGCCCGAGCACCGAGGAGCAGGCCAGAATGGCCTGCACCGAATGGTGCGAAGCCCTATTGTTTTTGCTCGGATTTATTATTATTATTATTATTATTTTTTTTTTTTACGTTTCAGGGCAATTTGGGGGCCTTAACATACTCAAAAACTCTTGAAAATTGGCAGAGATGTTAGAGTCGTCGGCCATTAGGACCCGGCAAAGGCTGGAATTCGGGCGTGGTAAGGGAGCTCTGTAGCGCCCCCTGTAATGCAAAAACAAACATTGGGGCACAGATCGGGCAAAAATTTACACACATGTACGAGAGTTGGTACGCATATAGATCTCATCGACCCGAACAACTTTCACCCTCTAACATTTAAGCTCCGCCCAACAGGAAGTCGGCTATTTTGGATTGTTTAAAAAATGCATGCATTGAACTTTTAAATACTCCTCCTAGAGGATGCATGCGATTGACACCAAACATGGTAAACATGATGCTGAGACATTGTACTTGCTAAATTGCGAAGGGATTTTTGATATCTCGAACGGTTCTGCCATGGCGAGGCAACGAATTTATGGCGAATTCAGAGAAACAGGAAGTGTCTAATATCTAAGGCAAAAAATATCTTATTGTGATGCCATGCAGGGTGTTTGTTCGTCTGAAGATTCCGATCGCATCGATGTGCCTATTGTGACTCCCGGGTATAGCGCCACCACCAGGCGCCAGGAAGTGTGTCAGTCACAAAGCTGGATTTTTTTGACAGTTCCATGCGATGTTCTTTTAAATACTCCTTCTAGGATTTTCATGCGATTGACACAAAAAGTGGTCAACATGATGCCGAGACATTGTAGATGATAAATTGCGAAGGGATTTTTGATATCTCGAACGCTGTTCCCATGGCAACCTGTCAAACTTTACTTTCATTTTAAAGGCATATTTAAGCATTACAGTTCCATGCGATGTTCTTTTAAATACTCCTTCTAGGATTTTCATGCGATTGACACAAGAAGTGGTCAACATGATGCCGAGAGATTGTAGATGATAAATTGCGTAGGGATTTTTGATATCTCGAACGCTGTTCCCATGGCAACCTGTCAAACTTTACTTTCATTTTAAAGGCATATTTAAGCCTTACAGTTCCATGCGATGTTCTTTTAAATACTCCTTCTAGGATTTTCATGCGATTGACACCAAAAGTGGTCAACATGATACCGAGACATTGTAGATGATAAATTGCGAAGGGATTTTTGATATGTTGAACGCTGTTCCCATGGCAACGCGTCAAACTTTACTTTCATTTTAAAGGCATATTTAAGCCTTTCAGTTGACGCCGATGTTCTTTTAAATACTCCTTCTAGAATATTCATGAGATTGACACCAGAAGTGGTCAACATGATGCCGAGACATAGTAGATGATAAATTGCGAAGGGATTTTTGATATCTCGAACGCTGTTCCCATGGCAACGCCCCAAACTTTACATTTATTTCAGGCATATTTAGGACTCTTGGCGTGCTTAGATTAACCTAAAAGTCGGCACACACATCAGAGTTGTCGGCTGTTAAGTGTGCACAAACAGGTCACACATAGGCGTGTCTCTTAAGTGGCTCACTAGCGCCCCTGTTTGTCTAAAATGTGGGGTTTCTTTTACCTACAGTCCCCAAATGGGTCAATATCAACATTAAATAGCCCACTGATATTTACCCACTTGATGCCCTTGCCCACCGTGCATCGTTTTCTCGGACGCACCGTGTAGCGGTTAAAAGAAACGTGCGAGGGCCCGCCATTGCTGCTTGCAGCTATATTTTTAGGGCTCGAGCACCGAGGAGCAGGCCAGAATGGCCTGCACCGAAAGGTGCGAAGCCCTATTGGTTTTGCTAGAATTATTATATATTTTTTTTTTTTTTTTTTTTTTTCAACACTTTTGGACATTTTGGGTGCCTTAACATTCTCGAAAACTCTTGAAATTTGGCACAGACGTCAGAGTCATCCGTGATCGCAGAAAACCAAAGACTGGAACACGGGCGTGGCAAGGGGGCTCTGTAGCGCCCCCTGTAATGCAAAAACAAACAGGAGTGCGCAGATCGGGCAAACATGTACGCACATGTACGAGAGTTGGTACGCATATAGATCTCATCGACCCGAACAACTTTCGCCCTCTAACATTTTAGCTCCGCCCAACAGGAAGTCGGCCATTTTGGATTGTTTAAAAAATGCATGCGGTGAACTTTTTAATACTCCTCCTAGAGGATTCATGCGATTGACACCAAACGTGGTGAACATGATGTCGAGACATTGTACTTGCTAAATTGCGAAGGGATTTTTGATATCTCGAACGGTTCTGACATGGTGAGGCGACAAAGTTGTGGCGAAATCAGAGAAACAGGAAGTGTCTAATATCTAAGGTAAAAAATGTCTTATTGTAATGCCATGCGGGGCGTTTGTTCGTCTGAAGATTCCGATCGCATCAATGTGCCTATTGTGACTCCCGGGTATAGCGCCACCACCAGGCGCCAGGAAGTGTGTCAGTCATGAACTTTTAAATACTTCTCCTAGGGAATTCATACGATTGACACCAAACGTGGTGAACATGATGCTGAGACATTGGACTTGCTAAATTGCGAAGGGATTTTTGATATCTCAAACGGTGTTGCCATGACGAGGCGACAAATTTATGGCAAATTCAATGAAACAGGAAGTGTCTAATATCTAAAGCAAAAAATGTCTTATTGGGATGAAGCGCAGTGTGTAGGTTCGGCCAAGGATTCCGATCGCATCGATGTGCCTATTTTGAGTCTCGGGTATAGCGCCACCAACAGGCACCAGGAAGTGTGGCAGTCACAAAAGGTGGATTTCTTGACAGTTGCATATGGTGAACTTTTAAATACTCCTCCTAGGATTTTCATGCGATTGACACCAAAAGCGGTCAACACGATGCTGAGACATTGTAGATGATAAATTGCGAAGGGATTTTTGATATCTCGAACGCTGTTCCCATGGCAACACGTCAAACTTTACTTTCATTTTCAGGCATATTTAAGCTCTTGGCGTGCGCTTTGGGTGCCTTAACATGCTCGAAAACAACGGAAATTTGGCACAGATGTCAAAGTCACGTGCCACTAGGCTCATGCAAAGGCTGGAATATGGGCGTGGCAAGGGAGCTCTGTAGCGCCCCCTGTAATGCAAAAAAATAACATTGATGCACAGATCGGGCAAAAATGTACGCACATGTACGGGAGTTGGTATGCATATAGATCTCATCGACCCGAACAACTTTCGCACTCAAACATTTTAGCTCCGCCCAACAGGAAGTCGGCTATTTTGGATTGTTTAAAAAATGAATGTGTTGAACTTTTAAATACTCCTCCTAGTGGATTCATGGGATTGACACCAAACGTGGTGAACATGATGTCGAGACATTGGACTTGCTAAATTGCGAAGGGATTTTTGATATCTCGAACGGTTCTGCCATGGCGAGGCGACAAATTTGTGGCGAAATCAGAGAAACAGGAAGTGTCTAATATCTAAGGCAAAAAAATTCTTATTGTGATGCCAAGCGGGGTGTTTGTTCGCCTGAAGATTCCGATCGCAACGATGTGCCTATTGTGAGTCTCGGGTATAGCGCCACCACCAGGCGCCAGGAAGTCTGTCAGTCACAAAGGTGGATTTTTTTGACAGTTCCATCCGATTTTCTTTTAAATACTCCTTCTAGAATATTCATGAGATTGACACCAGAAGTGGTCATCATGATGCCGAGACATAGTAGATGATAAATTGCGAAGGGATTTTTGATATCTCGAACGCTGTTCCCATGGCAACGCGTCAAACTTTACTTTCATTTTAAAGGCTTATTTAAGCCTTTACAGTTGACGCCGATGTTCTTTTAAATACTCCTTCTAGAATATTCATGAGATTGACACCAGAAGTGGTCAACATAATGTCGAGACATTGTAGATGAGAAATTGTGAAGGGATTTTTTATATCTTGAACGCTGTTCCCATGGCAACGCCCCAAACTTTACTTTTATTTCAGGCATATTTAGGACTCTTGGCGTGCTTAGATTAACCTAAACGTTGGCACACACATCAGAGTTGTCGGCTGTTCAGAGTGGACAAATAGGTCAGACAAAGGCGTGTCTCTTTAGTGGCTCACTAGCGCCCCCGTTTGTCTAAAATGTGAGGTTTTTCTTTTACCTACAGTCCCCAAATGGCTCAGTAACAACATTAAATAGCCCACTGATGTTTACCCAATTGATGCCCTTGCCCACCGTGCATCGTTTTCTCGGACGCATCGTGTAGCGGTAAAAAAACGTGCGAGGGCCCGCCATTGCTGCTTGTTAGGGCCCGAGCACCGAGGAGCAGGCCAGAATGGCCTGCACCGAATGGTGCGAAGCCCTATTGTTTTTGCTCGGATTATTATTATTATTTTTTATTAGGGCCCGAGCACCGAGGAGCAGGCCAGAATGGCCTGCACCGTAGGTGCGAAGCCCTATTGTTTTTGCTCGGATTATTATTTTTATTTTTTTTTTTTATTTTTTTTTTTTTAACACTTTTGGACTTTTTGGGGGCCTTAACATACTCGAAAACTCTTGAAATTTGGCACAGATGTCAGAGTCGTCCGTCATCGCAGAAATCCAAAGGCTGGAACACGGGCGTGGCACGGGGGCTCTATAGCGCCCCCTGTAATGCAAAAAAAAACATTGATGCACAGATCGGGCAAAAATTTACGCACATGTACGAGAGTTGGTACGCATATAGATCTCATCGACCCGAACAACTTTCGCCCTCTAACATTTAAGCTCCGCCCAACAGGAAGTCGGCTATTTTGGATTGTTTAAAAAATGCATTCGTTGAACTTTTAAATACTCCTCCTAGTGGATTCATGGGATTGACACCAAACGTGGTGATCATGATGTCGAAACATTGTACTTGCTAAATTGCGAAGGGATT
The DNA here is from genome assembly GCF_030506205.2 of Paramisgurnus dabryanus. Taxonomy (NCBI): domain Eukaryota; kingdom Metazoa; phylum Chordata; class Actinopteri; order Cypriniformes; family Cobitidae; genus Paramisgurnus; species Paramisgurnus dabryanus. Next base: position 7,067,023 of record NC_133348.1, read on the forward strand.
TTTGATATCTCGAACGGTTCTGCCATGGCGAGGCGACGAATTTATGGCGAATTTAGAGAAACAGGAAGTGTCTAATTTCTAAGGCAAAAAATATCTTATTGTGATGCCATGCGGGTCGTTTGTTCGTCTGAAGATTCCGATCGCATCGATGTGCCTATTGTGACTCCCGGGTATAGCGCCACCACCAGGCGCCAGGAAGTATGTCAGTCATGAACTTTTAAATACTTCTCCTAGGGATTTCATACGATTGACACCAAACGTGGTGAACATGATGCTGAGACATTGGACTTGCTAAATTGCGAAGGGATTTTTGATATCTCAAACGGTGTTGCCATGGCGAGGCGACAAATTTATGGCGAATTCAATGAAACAGGAAGTGTCTAATATCTAAAGCAAAAAATGTCTTATTGGGATGAATTGCAGTGTGTATGTTCGGCCAAGGATTCCGATCACATCGATGTGCCTATTTTGAGTCTCGGGTATAGCGCCACCAACAGGCACCAGGAAGTGTGGCAGTCACAAAAGGTGGATTTCTTGACAGTTGCATGTGGTGAACTTTTAAATACTCCTCCTAGGATTTTCATGCGATTGACACCAAAAGCGGTCAACACGATGCAGAGACATTGTAGATGATAAATTGCGAAGGGATTTTTGATATCTCGAACGCTGTTCCCATGGCAACACGTCAAACTTTACTTTCATTTTCAGGCATATTTAAGCTCTTGGCGTGCACTTTGGGTGCCTTAACATGCTCGAAAACAACAGAAATTTGGCACAGATGTAAAAGTCACGTGCCACCAGGCTCATGCAAAGGCTGGAATATGGGCGTGGCAAGGGAGCTCTGTAGCGCCCCCTGTAATGCAAAAACAAACATTGGGGCACAGATCGAGCAAACATGTACGCTTATGTACGAGAGTTGGTATGCATATAGATCTCATCGACCCGAACAACTTTCGCACTCAAACATTTTAGCTCCGCCCAACAGGAAGTCAACTATTTTGGATTGTTTCAAAAATGCATGCGGTGAACTTTTAAATACTCCTCCTAGAGGATTCATGCGAATGACACCTAACGTGGTGAACATGATGCCGAGACCTTGTAGATGATAAATTGCGACGGGATTTTTGATATCTCGAACGGTTCTGCCATGGTGAGGCGACAAATTTATGGCGAATTTAGAGAAACAGGAAGTGTCTAATATCTAAGGCAAAAAATGTCTTATTGTGATGACACGCGGGGTGTTTGTTCATCTGAAGATTCCGATCGCAGCGATGTGCCTATTGTGACTCCCGGGAATAGCGCCACCACCAGGCGCCAGGAAGTGTGTAGGTCACAAAGGTGAATTTTTTTGTCAGTTCCATGCGATGTTCTTTTAAATACTCCTTCTAGGATTTTCATGCGATTGAGAAGAGAAGTGGTCAACATGATGCCGAGACATTGTAGATGATAAATTGCGAAGGGATTTTTGATATCTCGATTGCCATTCCAATGGCAATGCCGCAAACTTCACTTTTATTTCAGGCATATTTAAGGCTCTTGACTTGTTTAGATTAACATTGAAGTTGACACACACATCAGAGTTTTCGGCTGTTAAGTGTGCACAAAAAGGTCAGACATAGGCGTGTCTCTTAAGTGGCTCACTAGCGCCCCCTTTTGTCTAAAGTCTGGGGTTTCTTTTAGCTACAGTCCCCAAATGGCTCAGTAACAACATTAAATAGCCCACTGATATTTACCCACTTGATGCCCTTGCCCACCGTGCATCGTTTTCTCGGACGCACCGTGTAGCGGTAAAAAAAACGTGCGAGGGCCCGCCATTGCTGCTTGCAGCTATATTTTTTTTTTTTTTTTTTTTAACACTTTTGGCCATTTTGGGTGCCTAAACATACTCGAAAACTCTTGCAATTTGGCACACACGTCAAAGTCGTCCGTCATTGCGACCGGGCAAAGGCTGGAACACGGGCGTGGCACGGGGGCTCTGTAGCGCCCCCTGTAATGCAAAAACAAACATTGTTGCGCAGATCGGGCAAACATGTACGCACATGTACGAGAGTTGGTACGCATATAGATCTCATCGACCCGAACAACTTTCGCGCTCTAACATTTAAGCTCCGCCCAACAGGAAGTCGGCTATTTTGGATTGTTTAAAAAATGCATGCGTTGAACTTTTAAATACTCCTCCTAGAGGATGCATGCGATTGACACCAAACGTGGTGAACATGATGTCGAGACATTGGACTTGCTAAATTGCGAAGGGATTTTTGATATCTCGATTGGTGTTGCCATGGCGAGGCGACAAATTTATGGCGACATCAGAGAAACAGGAAGTGTCTAATATCAAAGGCAAAAAATGTCTTATTGTGATGACACGCGGTGTGTTTGTTCGTCTGAAGATTCCGATCGCATCGATGTGCCTATTGTGACTCCCGGGTATAGCGCCACCACCAGGCGCCAGGAAGTGTGTCAGTCACAAAGGTGGATTTTTTTGACAGTTCCATGCGATGTTCTTTTAAATACTCCTCCTACAATGTTTATGCGATTGACACCAAAAGTGGTCAACATGATGCCAAGACATTGTAGATGATAAATTGCGAAGGGATTTTTGATATCTCGAACGCTGTTCCCATGGCAACCTGTCAAACTTTACTTTCATTTTTAAGGAATATTTAAACCTTACAGCTGCATGCGGTAAACTTTTAAATACTCCTCCTGGAGAAATAATGTGATTGACTCCAGAAGTGGTCAACATAATGCTGAGACATTGTAGATGATAAATTGCGAAGGGATTTTTGATATCTCAAACGCTGTTCCCATGGCAACGCGTCAAACTTTACTTTCATTTTAAAGGCATTTTTAAGCCTTTCAGTTGACGCCAATGTTCTTTTAAATACTCCTTCTAGAATATTCATGCGATTGACGCCAGAAGTGGTCAACATGATGCGGAGACATTGTAGATGATAAATTGCGAAGGGATTTTTGATATCTCAAACGCTGTTCCCATGGCAACGCGTCAAACTTTACTTTCATTTTAAAGGCATTTTTAAGCCTTTCAGTTGATGCCGATGTTCCTTTAAATACTCCTTCTAGGATATTCATGCGATTAACACCAAAAGTGGTCAACATGATGCTGAGGCATAGTAGATGATAAATTGTGAAGGGATTTTTGATATCACAAACGCTGTTCCCATGGCAAAGTGTCAAACTTTACTTTCATTTTAAAGGCATATTTAAGCCTTACAGTTGCATGCAGTGAACTTTTATATACTCCTTCTAGAATAATCATGCAATTGACACCAAAAGTGTTCAACATGAAGCCGAGATCTTGTAGATGATAAATTGCGAAGGGATTTTTGATATCTCAAACGCTGTTCCCATGGCAACGCGTCAAAGTTTACTTTAATTTTAAAGGCATATTTAAGCCTTTCAGTTGACGCCGATGTTCCTCTAAATACTCCTTCTAGGATATTCATGCGATTAACACCAGAAGTGGTCAACATGATGCCGAGACATTGTAGATGATAAATTGCGAAGGGATTTTTGATATCTCGAACGCTGTTCCCATGTTAACGCCGCAAACTACTTTTATTTCAGGCATATTTAAGGCTCTTGGCGTGATTAGATTAACCTTAAAGTTGGCACACACATCAGAGTTGTCAGCTGTTAAGTGTGCACAAAAAGGTCAGATATAGGCGTGTCTCTTAAGTGGCTCACTAGCGCCCCTGTTTGTCTAAAATGTGGGGTTTTTCTTTTACCTACAGTCCCCAAATGGCTCAGTAAAAACATTAAAAATAGCCCACTGATGTTTACCCACTTGATGCCCTTGCCCACCGGGCATCGTTTTCTCGGACGCATCGTGTAGCGGTAAAAAAACGTGCGAGGGCCCGCCATTGCTGCTTGCAGCTATATTTTTTATATTTGTTTTTCCCAGTTGTGAACTTTGTTATTTAAATTAACAGGATTTGTATTCTGATCAAAGACTGTTTTCAGAAGTTTTTGTTTCGATGCATTGCAAATGATAAGTTATCCACACACACTTGTGAAATGTGCTGATTCCAGAAGGGAAAGTCATTCACTCCAATCATTCAACTCATTTCGGTGGAGTCTCATTAGTGTAGAGATTAAATCGTTATTTGTGAAGGCATTCTCCTGCAAAATCATTCATTTCCACGTAATTATTTGCTATCAAGTTCATCAAATTAGGGCAGCTCTCATTGATTTAGTTTTTCCTCTTACAAGCACATTCAAGTTTCTTTTCTACTTCAAACGAGTTTGCTTTTGTTTGACTTTATTCCACTCTTTGAAAGCACCGATGCATACTTAAGAGAGTTTATATTCCTCTATCGACAAAGTCTTGACTACAGCTGTGTTTATAATGGAGTGTAAGCATACTTAGGGATACAACTTAGCAGCAAAATTTGCTGTTTTGGATCCAAAGTAGGTCATTATTGTGATTCGTCTAGGTCCGAAGTTTTTAAAAATGGTGCACTGTAAAAAATAAATTGTTGGCTCAATGAATTATTTTTTAGTAACTAGTTCCACAGAAATTTTACGTTCACTCAATTTCTGTCTCCAAAGTGTTACCTGGATTGATGTTTTTTAGTTGGCCCAAATTTGACTCAAATATAAAAAAGTATGTTGGCTCATTTAGCTTTATAGTTCATTCAACTAAAATGTTTTAATCAGTTGAATCTTTAAAAACTTACAGCAAAGACTCTGTCAATTAAAATTTAAGTATTCACTCAATGTTTTATGTGTTACTTCAATTAATATTTATTATTTGGGATTTTTTTAATAACATTTTTAAATTATTTATCAAATAATTTATGCTGGTGTTGTTAACAAAATAATTAACTTCAGTCACATTAAAACAGAAGCTTTATTCACTTATCATACAGACTGAACATACAGAATTAAGTCTTCTTTAAATAGAGGGCATAAAACAGTCCAAAAAGCCTCCAAAGTCAGTCAGAACATCTCCAGGGCCATTTAAGAGACTTTCCTCAGCCAGTCCAAGCGGAGACTGTCTCGCTATGTATCCTTCTGGTCCGCCCCTCACATCCTCTCCGCTCTGGTTTGATAAACAGAGGAATATAAACACACACACATACATAAATAACATGTTTAATATAATAAAGTTTGACGGTGAAAGACTTTATTCCCTAAATAACGTTAATGTTAGGCCAAATTTCCCTCAGACATCACACATAATTAAACACTATTGGGCGGTTTTCTCGGACAGGGCTTTTCACTGACTAAAATAACTTACTGACATCTCTTAAAATATGAGTACTATTGTTTTGTCTCAAAATGCACGCCAGTATTGTATTATATAAGGTTTGTTTGTAAAAATGTCCCAATTATAATAAAGACCGAGTTCTAAACTTTGTCCGGTAAACCAACCCTATATCCAGGCTTTTTATCTTAACTAAAATAGCTCCACTTTACTTCGGTCACGTAACATAACACACTTCTAATGTATCTTTACAAAAATATAATTACAAAAACGTCGAGTATTTGCGTCTTTGCCAATTAATATATTCTAAAATTAACATTTAATTACAAACACTTACCTGACGTGAACTTCAGGAAACGGCTGACTTGTGTCCTCCCTTGTGTGAATCAGTAAGTGATTCCAGCTGTTGCGTGCGGATTGATCTCAGATGAAATGACCTGTGATCCAGATCCTTCCGAGTTAAAACATTTTAAATTCAAAATACACAGACGAACACGCATACATACATACATACATACATGCACACGCGCGCGCACACGCACGCACACGGGTACACACACGGGTATATTTAAGTTTTAAGATTGTTATTGATATTGAATGATATTGGGACTATTTCTCCACTCGCACCTTCAGCTCTGAAGTTCAAATCGCAGGCAGTACGCAGCCCAGTTATAACAAATGTGAAATATATGAAATATCATTCAACAGCGATATCATTTAAGTGCAATCCTAAAATATGATTTAAAACATACCGGTAAACCTTTTATTATTAAGTATAAGAAATTAAAATGAATTAAATCGCATGTTTAAACGCCACAGAGATATCAGAGCCAGCAGTCGGTTTCTGATGGGCTTGCCGAGGCGAGGCTGCGCTGGGCGGGGTGTGAGCGCTTAAGTGTCTGTGATTTTCTGGAGCTCAGCTGGAGCTCTTCTCCGTCCGAAAGTGTCCGAGCACATTTTTAAATAGACGCTATCTATATTAACCGACCGCATATTTAAACTTAAAGCACATACATTCACGCCTGAACAACTCTTAAAATTACATTTTGTTACCAAATAACAGTAATATTGTGAGCATTTTGTTGTCAGGAAACATAGCTGTCATAAGTCCACATATTGACCAGATTTGTCTTAATTAGTTCAGTCAACATAGCCATTCTTGATGTTGACTGAATTTGGAAATAACCATTCACTTAATGTTTTAAACACAGATTTATCTAGACTTAAAATAATATGTCTACTCAACTAAGCCCAAACAAGAAAATTGGTTTAACTTATATATTTTTGCCCTTCCAACATTTCATTAATTGGATTTTTTACAGTGTGGTTGGGGCTCTGCAAGGTCATTCTTTGGACAGAGATGCAGTGAATTAAATTATAAAGATCATGCCCAGCTGTTGTGGTAACATTCTCAAATCACTAACCATTTTGGCGGTTATGTTTCACAATTTTTAGTCACTTCATTTTCTGCTGAAGTTTATAAAATCTGCGCCGATTGAGCACACATACTCAACTTATGAATTAGAGCCTGACCGATATATCGTCAGCCCGATATTATCGACCGATAATGGGCAGGTATCGGCATTCATAATGGCCGATAAATGAATATTTAAAAAGAAAACGGACGAAACAGCTTTCATTAGATTTCCTCACTGTTGGTGTTATTGACAGAGCGCTCTGAACCAGTAGCTGCTGGTGGGGTCCAGATTTAGGAGTCTAGCCACTGCCTGAGTCAAGTGATCAGCAATTTATATTTTGCTGTTGTAGTTATTTATCAGAACTTAACAGAATTTTCTCCAGTCCTATTCAAAGTTATATTTATGAACCAGGTCTTTTAAAACTGGTAACTTTGATTTGGTTGTTGTTGTTTTTGTGCTTTTGTTCAAAGGACTTTACGTTTCATATGTTAAGTTTGTATTTTTATACATTTTATTTATCAGAACTTTAATATATTTTGATGTTCTTCTGTTCTGTTGTGACAATAAAAGAAACAAGTTTCTTTTTAAAATGCATTATCATATTATTTTAGTTTAAACTCATAAATAACTACAAATAACTAATGTTAGGGAAATCTGTTAATGTTTTGTTGCGTGTTTCTATAAAAAAAAAAATATCTGCCGATATATCGGAATATCAGATTTTAAAACCAACAAACATTTGTATCGGTATCGGCCTTCAGAATCCTTTATCGGTCAAGTTCTATTATGAATTAGTGTTTCAGCGCCTGCGCATTTCTGGTTTACATCTTCACGTATACCATTAAGCAACAAGTACACTGAAAAAAAGTAAAATTTATTAGTAAAGTTAAATTACACTGTTAAAATATGTATATAATATTGTTACTAAAACATTTTAAAGTACTTTTAAAGGGTTAATTCTTTAATGGAATCTTCCTGATTTAATCACATAAAATTTCTTCTTTTCTTTACATATTTATTATTACATACTACATTATGCTAAGCAAGAAGAAGAGACTGGTCTCAGTACTGGCATTAGCACAGTTATTGGTCAGTAAGTGAATTCATACACATCTTGATTTTCATCGTGTCACCTACAGTCTCAACACAAGTAGCATTTTTCTGAATGATTGTAACCACAAAACTCCAAGAAGAAACAGAAACTCTTCTAAATCTCAATGATAAATGATCATTAAACACTAACAAGTCTTTCTTTTAAGTTAAAGGGATAGTTCACCCAAAAATTAAAATAATCTCATTAATGACTCACACTCATGTTGCTCCAAACTCGTAAGACCTTATATTTAGTCTGAGAGTTTGTTGACCCTTCATTAAAAATCTACGTACTGTATACAGTCCATGTCCAGAAAGGTAATAAAAACATCATCAAAGTAGTCCATGTGACATCAGTGGGTCAGTTAGAATGTTTTGAAGCATTGAAAATACATTTTGGTTGAAAAATAACAAAAATTACGACTTTATTCAGCATTGTCTTCCGCATCTGTTGTGAAGCACATGCGCGAGACTAAAGTCACGTGACTGCAGTGACGCGGATGATGTGTTATTTTCAGACATGTTTGCGAAAGTTTTTTTTTTAAATGTACAGCGTGTGTCTCTCTCAGACTGTAAAAAGCCTGGGTGCACACAAAAAAAGGCTGGGGCGCACCAGATAACACGTCAGCCGCGACGTACGTCATTCGCGTCACTGCAGTCACGTGACTTTAGTCTCGCTTCACAACAGACCGGGAGAGAGACAATGCTGAATAAACGTCGTAATTTTTGTTATTTTTGAACCAAAATGTATTTTCGATGCTTCAACACTTTCTAACTGACCCACTGATGTCACATGGACTACTTTGATGATGTTTTTATTACCTTTCTGGACATGGACAGTATACCGTACATAGATTTTCAAGGGTCAACAAGCTCACGGACTAAATCTAAAACATCTTAAACTGTGTACCGAAGATGAACAGAGGTCTTACGAGTTTGGAACGACATGAGGTGAGTCAATAATGACATTATTTTCATTTTTGGGTGAACTATCCCTTTAAAAACACATTAGTATACACAAAATACACATTACACAAATAGTGTTTAATTTAAAATTTTACTCTCCAAATGCAGTCCCATGCAAAGCCAGCTGGGAACCACAAGTCCACTGCCTGGTTAGATATATTTACTAAAATAATTCAATTAGTTTCAACACAAAATTATTAGGATAATTTCCTTCTTACAAATTTATTAAAAAGTGGATTTTACATAAAAAATTAAGTTGAATTTACTCAATAATGTGTTCATTTAGAATTACTCACATTTTTGTGTTATTTTTACTCAAATTTTGGTTAAAAAACAAGAATAGATTTTTTTGAATAGAATTTACTTTTTTTTTGTTAAATTTACTTAGGCGCATAATTGTTTTCTAACCTGTTAAACCAGCGCCAGAAAAATATTTGCTGTAAACATGCAACTCGTGTATGTATTGTCAAGTTAAGTGTCATGTTTGAGCAAAAGCGTCTGCTAGATGACTAAATGTAAATGTACTGTAAAACCGGCCTTAGCAGCAACGTGTCTTAAACTGTGGAGTGGAGGGAGGGACTAATTCACATATTCATAGATCTACGTATACTAAATGAGATAGAAAGGGTATAGAGTTACATTCAAGCTATTTTTAAGGCATGAATATAGATATTATTTTCACAGAAAAAACTTTTACATATGCCGTTTTGATGCTCAAAGATGAGTTTTAGGCTGTAAAATTATTGATTAAAAGGGGGACTGCAGTAATGTGCATCGCTTCATGCTTATTACAAGGAGTAGTGTGTCACTATTATGTATGTGAATAAATAGCAAACATGCATGTGAGATAAAGTATAGATTTATTGTAATACTAGTATGACATTACAAACACCCCCTATATTTACGATTTGATATGATGCACATCCTGTGTTAACTAACGAGTGACATATGTCAAAGGCTCACACTTTTAACACAGCAAGTGGCAGGCATGCTGAGTGTACTTTGCACTAATATGAAAGTGCCAACTGTAGATCTCAAAGTTGACAGGAGGATCTGAAGAGTAAAAGATTGAGGAAAGTGCCTCATTCACATAACGCACCCCACAGCGATTCTTCCATCACACCATCAGCGTTAAAAAACACCCCAGACGACATCAATCACCTCCATAGCTCCTTTTCCAGGCCGTCGGTCCTCGCCATGCCTCTCCGGCCACCAGGCTGCAGGAAGCAATGGGGGGCGAAGGGCCCGGAGCACGTGTGGCACTAATCCTCCAGCTTATTTGTTCATTTACCGAGAAAAGGCCGATATCTTTAAGAAACAGATCGTGAAGTGTCGGATGCTGTGAATAATTGCTTTTTCATCCCAGGCTTACGGAACAAATTGAATTGCCGTTGAAGTGGGGTGAGAGTTGCCGTTTACGCGGGTATCTTCTGGTTGGTGTGGCAAAATGCCTGACACACATTAGGAATGGAAAGTGGACTGTTTTCCTAGCGCTTCATTCATATTCATCGACTGGAGATGCATTCATTACTATTGACATTTTTTAGCGCAGCTCTGAAAGGCATCTGGAATTAAAGGCCATCACAGAAAACTATGGGCTTCATCTTTCCTTGATGGTTTTGTGCTTTGCGGGAAACCAGAGTCATGTTACTAACAGTGTTTGGATGCATAATAACAATGAATTTAAAGAACGCCTGGAGATTTAGAAAGGTTGTCTTAAACGAGTGCCCTGGATCTTTAATGTGATCGCAACACATGGTTGTTTAAGTCTGTCTTTGCAATAGTGGACGTTTTAACCACTTGCATAATGTTTTATTTAAAGCATGCAGCACGTATTCTTACAATGTTCTTGTAAACAAAGAAAGTCGTCTTTTCCTCTTATCTGATATATTGCTCTCTGATTTCCCACCCAAACTCATATTGAAATTTCTGACATATTCACCCACTATCACAAGAAAGAAAATAAAATCTGTTGCTTAAACTCCACTTTCATTAAAAAAATCCCAATAATTTACTCACCCCCATGTCATCCAAGATGTTTATGTCTTTGTTTCTTTTTTTAACTTTCCAGGATTTTTCTAAAGTGTTTCTTTGCTTTAGTAGATTTAACAAAAATAAAATGAGTAAAATGTTAACATCAAAATATGAGTTGAAATAACATAATAATTTGAAAAATTTGAGTAATTCTAAATGAACACATCATTGAGTAAATTCAACTTCATTTTATCATGTATAATCCGCTTAAATTTGTAAGAAGGAAATTAACTTAATAATTTTGTGTCGAAACTAATGATTTTGTCGTGGTATTGCGGAATTAAATGTTCCCAGTATTAAATTTTCCCGGTACCACCGTGGTCACATGATTCGGTAAAACGTTAGGTCTTCCGGGCAACACGTGTAGTTTTTTCCGGCCAAGTAAAGCGAGTGGAGGGACGCGGGAACTACAATTCCCATAATCCCATGCGTGCCACTCTGATGCCTCTCTACAAGTGTAGCGACAAAAATAATATTAAAAAAACTAGGTCAATTGAGGGAATGACTCAATTCTTAAAACCTGACTGATTGGGAGTTGTTTAAAGTTGACAAACTAAACTGAAACTTTTTTATTTTATTACATGGTCTAATTATTTTTGTCCTTTTTATGAAAATTGTAAACACTACACTTTTTGTACATTGTAATGTTCAGTCTTGTTTAATAAACACTTAAGCCAGTTTTTCCAAGTCTTCATTTGTTTTTCCCTCATGCAAATGCTTCAATAATTACCGTACCACGGGCATCATACCGAAATATTACTGTACCGTGATTTTTTGATACGTTGCGTAGTATCATGCTAATATTGCTAATGCTAATGGTCTAATCAGATTCAATGGAATATGCTAAGCTATGCTAAAAGTGGTATCGCGAAACCTGGAGATCAGCTGAATGGATTCCAAAAGGGTAAAAATCAAATGTTTAACTCCAGGACAGCTGGAAAATGAGCCCTTTAATGCCTAATTTTATGATTGATTTATTTTTTGATTTAATAAATTAAGCACCAACCTTTCGATGATTTTAGATAGAAATGTGGAAATAGATAGAACTTGTCAAATTACATTTACATCCTGAATGTCTGCTGAATGTAAAGTTGTCAATGTCAGACTGTCTATACCATATAATTAATTCAGTTACGCTTTGATCACATTTATGTTTACCTTCAGCAGATCCTTCTTCACACAATTCTTCGTTCCAATCTCTTCTGCTTTCTCAGCAACACTGCTTTTTTTGGTGTGAAAAGAGCTAAAGTAGATTGGCACTGAACTGATGAACAACACATGACAGAAAACATCTGCCAACCTGTAACACATAGTTTGCTAAAATACAGCTCTGGCCGTACATACTGTAGACGTGTACTAGAGTAGGGTATCATTTCATTCAAACTTCAGATCAGAACAAAACAGTCTGGCTGGTTGAGAAAAGGCAAGACTACCTACACTTAAAGTACATCTGTATGAAAAAATGACGATTGTCTGCTGGTTGTCTCTGTTTAGACAGAAATGATGACGGTGCTAATGAGCCGTTGTGGGGCCAGCATCACTGATGCATTGTAGTTCTCGGTAATAGATGCAGAGCCATTACTGAAATAAAATAACACATAGAGTTGATGATATCTTTCCTGATGCCATCACTGTAAATGACAACAACGAGTCTTATTGGCCACAAGAGGCCACTTTGTTTTAGAGCAAGAGTTGCGGGTTTGACAGGTTTAAATTTTGGATTGCTCAAGCTGCACTAGACATGATTCAGTTTAGCAGTTTAGACCCTTTCGTCCGTGCCTTCATTTTTTTTCTTTTTTATATTAGCAGCTCAAATCAAACAAAATTTTGCAGATACATTTCACACATTGACAGGGTTCCTGTGGAATTCCCTGAAAGGTCTTTTAAAGGTCTTCCAAAGTCTTTGGAAAAATACCAGGTATCTTTTTTGTCCCTTTAAATTTTAGTTTCCATTTATCAAAATGTAATTTTTCCATACCATATTTTTAATTGTATTGTTTCATGCATTTTTTTATTGTTGAAGAGTGCCAAGGGGATGACGTGTTTTTGTTGGCCAGCCTAAAAGATTGCAGCACAAAACATATTCCCTGATAAGGACATATACTCATTGAATTAATCTTTTTTTGGGAATAGTGTCCATGATGCATGATGGCGGTTAAAGTCCCAGTTCAGACAATGTCTGTAGTCCCATGTAGCAACCACCCTTTTAAAGACACTTCCATTCACAGAAATTAGATTTTTTTTGTCAGGGAAAGTCAGGGAAAAGTTAGGGAATTTGACATTTGCCTTAAGGGCGATTTTTAGTCGTGCGTAGGTCCTACGGCGTAGCTACGGCGTAGGCTATCCGTAGCCTGTGCGTAGCTCTGCGTAGCCTGACGCGCACCTCCCAAAATTTCTAACAGCGCGTCGGCTCTACGCGGACCGTAAGCGCTGTGATTGGTCCACCAGAACCCCTCCCGTCAGGTAAAAAAACTGCGTCATAGGTATTTCCGTTTGAGACGGTGAAAACAAAGATGAGCCAAGTTGAGGAGTGATTTAATTCAAACTGAAACATAAGTCGCTGTTTATTTACTTCCATCATTGCTGGTCTTCTAAAATTATACACAACAAGTTGCTATTTCTTCTTCGTTTGTGGGTTTACTTGCTTAGCTTCTTCTTCTGTGACGACTTCTGCTGCTACTGTGGTTACACGCGTGATTACTGCCAACCAGCGGTTTCGCGTGTGTTTGCACGTCGACGCGGATGGCGACGCACAAGTATAAATGAAAACCGACGCGGAACCTACGCCGTTGCTGCTACGCCGTAGGACCTACGCACGACTATAAATCGCCCTTTAGAGTGGGAAACCTGATTGAGCCCAAATGGGCTCATGGATATTTTGACAGTTGATTTGATGTCGCATGTCCTGGAGTATAGTTTGTTTTTTACATGCACGCATACATACGCCTTGTAAAGAATAGTTTATTTGGCTCGTATATGTACACAGCATTCAACGCATGCTCATTGCGACAAAATACAATGCATCTTCTAGGCTACATACTACATTCTCCTGTGCATGCAAAGTACGCTCGTCACAAAAAACGGCGGTGCGCCAACTATTCTGATGATGAAATTTGCACCACACACACTGTACACGAACCCTCACGCCTGCGTAAAAACAGAACTACTAGCTTAACCTCCTAAGACCTGAGTTTTGGTTTGTCTTTTTTTTTTCAAATTTCTTCCAGCTATTCTGGGGTTAAGGGCTCGTTATAGTTGTGCGTAGGTCCTACGGTGTAGCCGCGACGGCGTAGGTTCCGCGTCGGTTTTCATTTATACTTTTGCGTCGTCGTCTGCGACGATGTGCAAACACACCCTTAGACCACTGGTAGGCAGTATCCACACGTGTAACCACAGTAGCAGCGCGACCATCAAAGAAGAAGCTTGGTTAACCCACAAACGAAGAAGAAACAACAACTTGTTGTGTATGATTTGAGAAGACCAGCAATGATGTAAGTAAATAAATAGCAACTTTTGTTGCAGTTTGAGTAAAATCACTCCTCAACTTGGCCATTCTTTGTTTTCATTGTCGCAAAAAACAGAAATACCTATGACGCAGTTTTTTTCTGACGGGAGGGGTTCTGGTTGACCAATCACAGGGTTTGTGGTCTGCATAGAACTGAAGCGCTGTTAAAAATTTTGCGAGGTGCACGTCAGGCTTCGGATAACCTATGCCGTAGCTATGGCGTAGAACTTACGCATGACTATAAATCGGGGTTTAGGAAGAACCAATAAATAAAATAACCACATATTTTTCTATAAACATAAACCAGTGTAAGTGTCCACATTTATGTAAAACAGGTTCCAGTTACACAGAATTAAGAATTATGGTGCAAACAACAAAAAATGTGATGTCCACATATGTGGGGACACCAGGTCTTAGGAGGTTAAAACGTAATACCGTTTCGTCATATATATTGTTTTTAGCAGTAACAACATAAACAAACTGCTTTCGTGGACCAAACGTAACTTCTGGTAAACTTATGCAAAGAATCAATAAAAATAAAGTCATTTTACTAAGCTAAAAAAAAAACAAGTAGATTACCTAAGTTCAAATCATAGCTAAAGAGTATAAAAAAACCCTAAGGTAACATTACTGTGTAAAATTAATGTATACAATGTTGACTACAATTTGGTTGCCAAACCTTTCTTTAAAAAGCAGGGATCCATTATTGTCGTCTCTCCACGTCTTTTAGAAACAAAACGTGTGTTATTATCGGCAGGTTCAGTTTAGCCACTAGCCAGACCATTAAACAAACAGAGACCAGAAGTTAAGTTCCATCCTGATGTGCAATCGCATCAATGCGAGTGCATCCGATAAAACCATCTATACAACAGTTCACAAACCCTCAAGTGTTATGTACATTTTCATCTTTTGTTTGCCCTTTGTTTTTTACATGGATGTATATTTCGACTGATCTTGTTAGTTAGTACATACTTTGTTTTGTTTATAAGACGGCCATCATTTGAGTTGCATTGCATCTGAAAATGAGTTATTTTTTATCTTAACTTTTAGCTTTTCTTGGTTCATTTGACGGGCAGATGTATTATTTCAGCTGAATTACACAAGAGTGTGTATTTAAATTAATAACAAGGCAGATTCTCACCTCCGTTCTCCTTTTCACTCCCGTCTAAAATGACATTAAACACATGTACACATTCTCAGACGATAATAATTCATTAAAAATTGCCTTTACTTTTAAGAAATAACAGTTTTGGTATTAACACATACTGTAATGCTTCTGACACGCCACTGAGAAAGTATGCATACTTATTATTTATACAGTCTTTGTTTAGCGTTAAGTAACTTTCTGTGCCCTTTTGTTATATTTTGCTTCTGATAAAAGTTTTAAAGCAACATATGGTAGTCGCCTTTGACCTTTTTCTAACAAACCTTCCTCACGCAGACTAAGTTTTATTTTTCATTTATTCTTGCTTCGCATTGCATATTGCAATTTACTGACCTTTTGTGTGTCTGTGTGGGCTGGTGAAGCATCAAATTACTGTAATTTTTTCTCTGTTAGATCAGATGTGTGTATCAGTTGTATGTAGGGAAAAATTAAAATATTAAAATATACAAAATGCCTCCCTGACCCCCCTAGTGCATGCTAACATATATGGTCTGAGACATTGAGACATGGCACTGATGCGGGCTGCCTATGTTCAATTGTAAGTTCCTTATTTGAGCTGCGAGTGTTGCATACCCACAATGACTTTGTGTTTCTGCATATCTACAGTAGGATAGGTCCGGTTTTTACAAACAATAATTTAATTACAGCAATGGCCCAAAAAACATGTTGGCTTTATAAATGTGTGTTATATTTGCTGCTGAATGATTGCTTCTAATTTCACATCCATGCATTTGGCATGTGGTTTATACAAAGTGACTTTCAGTGCATTTCAGCCACGCATTTTATACCTTATATTCTGTACTTATAAGCTTGGTTTCACATCATTCAGGCTTTTGTTTTTGCCAATTATAAAGACGTGTTAAATGATCGTTAGAGCATTTAAACTACCTGCCTACTCTGCTAACTTAGGAAAAGCGATTAGTCAGCAGTAATACAGAACACTACAGTAGTGCATAAGTCTGCTGTTTACATCGTTTTCGGTCGCTGTGACCATTACCTGGTGTTATTTAAAGTCACCATGAATTAGAAGTAGCGATTGTCTCTTTTTCCCCGTGGTGACGTATATCCAAGTGAAACCGAAAAAAGGCAGGGCTGGACTTGAATTCGTCCATCAAGAACTGAATTTGGGTCGTGTTGCTAATTGCTAATCGCAGCTGATTAATTTTAACTAATCATTTTTTATTAAATATTATGAGGGCGTATTATTTTTTTTCACAGATATGTAATTTGTAAAAATACCACAATATTCCAACACAAATTTATATATTTATTTATAATAGAAAACGGGTATCAGGAAAAAGTCCATCAATCCTTCACAGAAGTAATCCGAAATATATTTTCAAATTTAATTTGAATTTTTTTTTTTTCAAAATAAACAAAAAATGGCCAAAAAAATATATGTACTGAAATATATTTTGAAATATGTTTACCAAAATGTATATTTAAAAATAATTATATTTTAAAGCATTTATATTCATGGCGCATTGGAAGAAAAACTTTGTATGTTACAAACCTTTTAATGAAAAGATTAAATATAATTTATTTTAATTTAAAATACATTTTATACTTCATACATTTTATACAAACTTATGTTTTTCCCATATGGGTTGTAAAATTTGATTTATTTGTTTTTTTATTATATGTTAAAACTAAATATATTTTTAAATAAAAAATATATTTAATTAAGCTTTACTTTCTACAAAATGTACAGTATTGTGAAAAAGTCTTAGTCCACCATGCCAGAATTAGATTTGTTGTTTTTGCAATGTTATAGCGATCATATATAATTGTTTCTCAGTCTCTTTAATACACTGAAAAAAAATATTAATTGAATTTAATAAATTTTTTTAAGGTAAGTGGTTGCAATCAATTTATTTAAGCTACATTTAAACAAAAAAAGATTAGTAAAGTAAAATAAAATATAAAACTTCTGTTTAAATGTAGCTTAAATAAATTGATTGTAACCACTTACCTTAAAAAAAAATATTAAATTCAATGAATAATTTTTTCAGTGTAGAATACATCCAGAAAATACAGGAAATGTGTATATAGTATTAAAAACTATATACAATGTAAACTGATGTGTCAAGTTTTTAGTGTGAACTCATTTTCCACTTGAACAATAGCTGGAAACTGCAGGATCTCTTAAACCTAAATAAAATAAAATCCTAATTTTAAAGAAATTTGTCTTTTTACTTAATTCTGCTCAAAAACCCTTAAGAAGTGTTTAGTGTCAAAAAAGGTCACAGTAAACACAAAGGATACCTAAAGAAGACATTTACAAAATAATTTGTTTTATTTCTTGTGCATATTTCCTGTATTTTCTGTTTGTATCTTAATAAAATAGATTGAAAAATAAATATGGTTGGACATTAAAACTTCTAAAACAACAAGTGTGGTGGTGGCCTAAGACTTTTGCACAGTACTGTATTTAGCATATATTTAAAACATATTTTTGGCCAAAGAAATGTATTCGCGTCCAGGATGGCGCTGTTACCGGAAGCTAACTATTATAGTTTATAAAGTTTAAAATATCAATGTGATTTTTTTTTAAGAAAAACATCTATTACTCACAAAAGACCTTTATTAACTCCTTGGAGCCTTGTTGATTACCTTTGTGAAGGATGGATAGCCTTTTAAAGGGTTTAAAGCCAAAAGTTGTTCCCTGATCCCTGTTTTCTATCGCTATAAAGCTTGGAAGACTAAAGTCATTTACTAAAATAACTCTAAATGTATTGGTCTGAAAGATGGTAAACATATTTATCTCGGATTGCTTGAGGTTGAGTAAATCATGGGGTAGTTTTGATATTTTGGCTAGAATATCGCTTTAAAAGCACATAGCAAGCAATTACAATACGAGTGCCATTCACAGAATAATGTTTTAATAATAATAATAATAATAATAATACTTCTCCTAAATTCTAAATATAAAAATTAAGTGTTGATCAGAAGAGTTCAAAACAACAGAAATGTTGTGATGTTTTCAGACCTTGAATGCTGCCATGAAAAAGTTCATTACAAAACAACATGGTACACATTTTTACATGTATTTTTAGAAGAGTTGAATATTTCTTTGGGTTTAACTTTAAAGTTTTAATGTCTTGTCATAGTCTCAGTCACATTGCTTTTGGTGACTTTTTGTCACTCCTGACATGTGCTTTTGTTGAAATTCAACAAACATTGAAATGACTTTCATACTTATATAAATGTAGAAGAAGATAAAAGGCAAATCTGAAGTGGTCTCTTTTTTTGCGTGACTTTATTACATGTAGCATCTGACACAATGGAGAAAGACACTTCTGGAAACCAGCAAAGTAAAAAAAAAAACGTTATTAAATGCAGTTAACCTTTTAGTAGTCGAATGACGCTGATAAATCACTTAAAACTAAAAACAGCTACAAGTTTATAATCTTCACTTGTTTTCCAAGCACAATCTGAGCTTAAGCTTGTTTATTTACGTCATTCCTCTCCATTGTGCTTACATTTACCTTCATTGTCCTCCAGTGGTTTTTAACAAAGACATTTGGTTGTTTTCATTGCTGTCTGGGACTGTCATCTCTTGTCCACGGGGGATGAGTTTTCTCATTAAATACCTCCCTAAAACCAAACACAAGTTGTCGATTACAACCGTCCATCGGTAATCTGTGCACACGCTGCCTTTGTGTCTAAATGCTCTTTGTTCATCCCGTCTCAAACCTTATCAGGCCCCAGCACTGTTTATGTTGACTCACAAACCAAAGGCAGGTGGAGTAATAATTTGTCCCAGAATCATCTGGCGAGCTCGCGATTGGCCGAAGGAACATAGTGATGAACTTGTTTATTAAAAGCTCATTGAAGTCTTTTAATTATGTGAGGCCAAACAGTAAATACCTGCATTCTGAAGCTGAGAATAAACCAAAAAGTAATTATGATTTGCTTTAATGAGCTGTCGCTGTGATCTTAATAGCTTTTGAAGATGGCTGACCTCATCTTCTCGAGTGTACGTGTGCTGTATGTTGTCACAGTTGTTTTGCTTGGTGTGCATCTGGTCAGAATATCTTTTGAAGGTTAATGTTCATCATTTATTTTTTACCCACTTTAAGGTGCAAGCCCCATGTGTAAATCTAACAGGTTTTTTGTCACATGAACCACCATTTTAGACTCGTAAGTCATGCAAATACAAAATGTTTAATCACTGTAGTCAAGTAAAATGCAGCAGAAAATATATACATATATACAAAGAGCAGGTATATAATAATGATAAAATAATGTGCAGTGCACATAAGTATAATGTTTTATTATTTTATTTGAAAATATTTTTCGCCTTTTTTACTTCAATGTCCACAACAATATTTGAAGGGCCTTCACTTACAATTTTTCCCCAGAAAATAGAACTAGAAAAATAAATATTTATTATAAAAATAACCCAACACTGATAAATACCTTCATTTTTTATTGTTGTAATCATTTTAATGTATGTTTGGTCTTATTTTACATAATTTTCTTGAGGATTCCTAGTGGCCCCGGACCCCTGGTTGAGAAACACTACCCTGTGCATTATAAAACATTGTACTATTTTTTTACTATACTATACTATGACCTATTTACTTTTAAATAGTTCATCTAGAAAATGTTGACACCTGGGTTCAGTTGCATAAAGTGCTTTTTTAAACTGCTAGTTTTAAAAAGTTAGTCATGTATTTTTTTTCTTCAAGACTGATCATAACTGTTTTAAGTATGTTAAAAGGTAGATTGGTCTCATTTCAATCCAAATAGTAAGTCTGATTAGCCCCAACTAATTGCTAGTTGGTCAGATTAGATTTTAAGACGCAGTCTTAACTTAATGGATATGTTTATGCAACTGGTTCCTGAATGCCTGTGAGCATTGATTGGCCGGTAAACACTCAAACGTCATTTGAGCACATATCAATGACATAAAGTAATGTTCTGTGGTACATGCAGACACTTAATTTATCAAAGTGTGTGTAAAAGTACAGCAATTTCCAAAAGTGATGCCCAACTTTGGACTATTTTACATCTTCGCTCTTTGCTTTGGTGTGTTTGGTGTATGAACCGAGTAACTGCTTTGAAGAGTTTTTAAGGAGGTTTGGCAAAAAGTTCATACATTATATTTGCAAAGTTTATAAAGACAAAGCCCAGCACAATGACTACAAAATGTCACCAAAAAAGAGCATAACAGAAATGTATTATGGATAAAAATGTAGGCATTGTATGCTTTATTACCTGTGAGCTTTTTGTTTTTCTATGCAGTTTTCTATATTTAAAGATGGTGTGTGTGTACATTTTAGCGGCATCTAGTGGTAAGTTCGCAAATAGCAACCAACAACCCACCCCTCAATTTTAAAACGCATAACGCATATGGTAGCCGCCAGAGGACAAACATGTCATTGTCTGAGACAACTTAGGGTTGAAACGTTTGTCCATTTAGGGCTCCTGTAGAAGAAAATAAGTATTTGAACACCCTGCTATTTTGCAAGTTCTCCCACTTAGAAATCATGGAGGGGTCTGAAATTGTCATCATAAGTGCACGTCCACTGTGAGAGACATAATCTAAAAAAAAATCCAGAAATCAAAATGTATGATTTTTTTAACTATTTATTTGTATGATACAGCTGCAAATAAGTATTTGAACACCTGTCTATCAACTAGAATTCTGACTCTCAAAGACCTGTTAATCTGCCTTTAAAATGTCCACCTCCACTCCATTTATTATCCTAAATTAGCTGCATAAAGACACCTGTCCACCCCATACAATCAGTAAGAACCCAACTACTAACATGGCCAAGACCAAAGATCTGTCCAAAGACACTACAGACCAATTGTACACCTCCACAAGGCTGGAAAGGGCCACATGGAAATTGCCAAGCAGCTTGGTGAAAAAATGTCCACTGTTGGAGCAATAACTGGGGCTCCATGCAAGATCTCACCTTGTGGGGTCTCAATGATCCTAAGAAAGGTGAGAAATCAGCCCAGAACTACATGGGAGGAGCTGATCAATGACCTGAAAAGAGCTGGGAGCACCGTTTCCAAGGTTACTGTTGGTAATACACTAAGATGTCATGGTTTGAAATCATGCATGGCACGGAAGGTTCCCCTTCTTAAACCAGCACATGTCCAGGCCCGTCTTAAGTTTGCCAATAACCATTTGGAGGATCCAGATGAGTCATGGGAGAAAGTCATGTGTTCAGATGATAAGGTCATTATATAAGGTCTTTATACACCACTGATGATATTGTTATGTATATTATATTGCATTTCTGTTGAGACATCCTTCAAATATGCACCTGTAAGTTCAATTAAGATTCCTGAATGCACTGCCTTTGGCCAAATTATTTTGTCTAATTAAACCTTAAAACATATGTTTTGTATCATACAGCTCATATTTTGATGGTTTAATCTAACCTAAGAGGGCATTAAAAGCAAATATTTTACAAATCCCCCCACACATCACCACTACTGTACATACAGTACACAAAAGCTCTGAAAACAAAATTATTGTTGTTTTGTCCGGATTTAATGATGGTGAATACGTTTCTATTTATAGCACAGTTTGGTTTTCTTCACTTGTCACATACATGAGCTAGATTTGGCACCTGTGAAGTTGGCGCCGCACCTGCCGCCCGCACCACATTAGCTGTCAGATCTTATTTCCTTCACTACATGTTTGTAGCCGTGTCTGTGAAAACTGAAACAACGTCATTAGACTTTAGCTTTAAATGAATCCTCTTCACGCTTCTACAATCATTGGTGGCTTCAACACTTGACTGAAATGTTACTTGTTTGCTGGAGTTGGTCAAAAGACAATTAAAATGAGACTTTTGGTTGGCCGTATGTCAACGTAACCCTAACAGAAAAGGCTGATGGTTGTTGGGTGTAAATATTACCTTCATTACCTCTCTTCCAAATGCTTCTACTTTATCAAATAGACCTTGTTAAGGTAGGAGCTTCTCTAAAAGAAATCCTATTATGTGAGTCTTTTTATGTCTGCCATTAACAAATCAAATACTGGTACGCATCCACGCTAAGAGCATTAGTACCACATTGGCAAATCTTGCAACACGGACTGCCAACATCATCTTAATGGAGTTGTTTTTACATCCATCTGTATCTGAATGAATTGAACCTAATGTTTCTGTTTTTCAGGGCCTGTTGGAGCAGGTGGTTTCGAAAACTGCCGGTCTCAGTGTGGATCAACTGGAGAGACTTTATTCGGTGCTCAGTCAGTGTATTTACCAGCACCGCAGAGACTACGACAAGAGCCGTCTGATCGAGGTTGAGTGATCTCACACACACACACATGCACAGATAGATCAATATGATGTTCAGTGACATTAGATGTTATAAATTAGATTTGTTCATCACACTTTCTGAAGTCTGTATGTACGAGGCAGTGACTTATAAGAGTGTCTGAGATTAAAGCTGCAATCTGTAACTTTTGCCTATCTATCACCATTTTTAAGATGGGGACACACTTGAGGATTTTTGCACAGATTATGAATGTAATTTGGTCATATTAACTGATCTTTTCCAGTTGTGTTTACAGTCATATGATAAAATCCCTAAGTGTGTAGTGTCCAGTCTTAAAATGTTAAGTAAGTTATTTTAGGGAAGTCACGCCACTCTGCGGCCATGTTTGCAATGCCTCCAACTAGTTATTTCAGTCATGTATAACTTAAGTCCTGTTTACTTGAAAAGGTAAAGACGGATATCTATAAAGTAATGTGCTAAAATCACAATTAAATCACATATTACTGTCCAACAATTCAACCTGACAACAACTGTACCATAAATTTTGTTTCTTAAAGAAATATTCCACTTTCATTAAAACTGACATTTCACAATACTTTAAGATGTCAAATAAATCTTTGGTGTCCCCAGAGTATGTATGTAAAGTATTAGTTCAAAATACCCCACAGATAATTTATTATAACATGTTAAAATTGTCACTTTGTAGGTATGAGCAACATTTTTTTGGGTGTGTCCTTTAAATGCAAATGAGCTGATCTCTGCACTAAATCGCAGTGCCATGGTTGGTCAAGGGACATTCAGGGGCGGTATTATCCCCTTCTGACATCACAAGGGGAGCCAGTTGTATTTTTTCACATGCTTGCAGAGAATGGTTTACTAAAACTAAGTTACTGGGTTGTTTTACATTTTCTAGGTTGTTAGAAGCACTGGGGACCCAATTATAGCACCTAAACATGAAAACAGTCAGATTTTCATGATATATCCCCTTTAAAGAAATCTAGATAATTTACCCACCCCCATGTCATCCAACATTTTCATATCTGTCTTTGTTCGTCGAAAAGAAATTAAGTTTTTTGAGGAAAATATTCCAGGACGTTTCTCCATATAGTGGACCTCAACAGTTTGCGGTTTCACTGTAGCTTTAAAGCATATAAACAAGCCCAACTGAGACATAAGTGTCTTATCTAGCAAAACGAATGTCATTTTTGCAAAAAAAAAGTAATTTTTAACCACAACTTCTCGTCTTGCACTAGCCTCGTGATCTTACTTATTATGTAATCACGTCAAAAGATCATGCATGATGTATGCGAAGCTACTGCTTCAGTGTTTCCAAGTGTTGAGAGAAAGAGGACCGTTCAGACGTTGTTGTATGTGGAACGATACTAATTAATGTCTTTGTGTCACTTTATTGTTTAAAATGGTGCGCAAGTGTGCATTTCACTTATGTAACGTGTGACCTTTTGGCATGATTATTTTAGGGTTGTGCCAATAGACGATACTATTGTGTGTCGACGATCGTCAGACATATCGCTAATAGCGGGCTTTCATGATTGTAGTTGGCGATAGTTGTTATTATTATTAACATCATCATAGTTTCACATTAACATGCGCATTGCATGCTTTTCGTCGCATGAGAGTGTTTGTGGGCTTTACTTTGCGCGAGAGATTTCTTCTCGCACACACGTGGACTCAATGCGCGGCATGGACTCCTTCTAGCACTTGTAATACTCCTAAACTTGTAATACGCACGGCTCTATCATTTCCTTGTACTAGAGAGGTTGTTAGGCGCAGGGGTTAAAAACAACGAGTTTGTTTTTTCCCACTTCCTGGCACGCAGGAAATTTTAGAGCGCCTGGACTTAATGACGCAGATGGACTAATGGCATCAGTTTTACAAAGGTTGCTGTTATGACCGTGTTGACCTTGCTTCTTTATTGTGCACCAATCAAGTGACTTACAGTAAATAAATAAGTAAAAAAATGAATAAATAAATAATGATTAAACTACTGCCCCGATACTATCGTGTGTCGGAGATCTCACAGGCTGACGATAGGATGATCTCAAAATGGGGCATATCGCCCAACACTAGATTATGTAATACGTGAGGTCACACTGGCACCTTAACAGCTAAAATGGCAATCGTATCACTAGATAAGACCCTTAGTCCTTGGTTGGGATTAGGGATGCTAAACAATTAATCGCGATTAATCGTTAGCAGAATAAAAGTTTTTGTTTACATTAGTGCTGCACAATTAATCGCATCGCAATCGCGATGTCAGCCTGTGCAATTATATGACAGCAAAATGTTGCAATTATATTTAATAAATAAATGTGTGGACTTGTTAACACAAACTTTCTGATAACAGTTTGATGATTTTCCTTGCTGTTTAAAAAAAGAAAGAAAAATGAACAAAAAAGGCAGTGTACGTGTGGCATGCACGTGTGTGGGGTGCGTCGTCACTTATACCAGAGCGAAGATGGATGCAGAGGAGGTTGACAGTGATCTGTTAGCTAAAAAAAACTCTATGTCTGTTGTATGGCGGTATTTTGGATTTAGGATTACTGACACTGAGCAGTTGCTACATCACGTGGCAATACAAAAACATTTCTAGTTTTACAAATACAAATTTTAGCTAAACTGTGTGTGGATTTTTCTTAAAACCCATCAAGTTGACTCATGATACCATTTAGTATAATCGCACATCGCAATTTTAGCATCAATAACCGCAATGGGAAAAATTACCCAAATCGTGCAGCCCTAGTTTACATCACATATGTGTGTAAACTGTGTATAATAAATATGTATATATATAAATATGAACACATTCATGTATAATTTTAAGAAAAAAAAATGTATATATTAAGTATTTATATTTATATATAATATAAATTATACATAAATATACAAATGTATATACACATGTAAACATTTCTAAAACATATACATTTATGTGTGTACATTTATTTATACAAATTTATTATACACAGTTCACACACATATATGATGTAAACAAAAACTTTTATTCTGCTAACGATTAATCGCGATTAATTGTTTAGCATCCCTAGTTGGGATACTTTAAGCTCAAATTGCATTAAAAAAATCTGCTGCGCATGTGCACAATCGCATCATGCGACTTCGTACTGAGCCCCTCCCCCAGAGAATCATGAGTCGATTGATGATTGGTTCTTTTATCTGAAAGGTGGGACTTCTGTCACCGGAGCGGCCATATTAAGCATTGCATCTTTCCCTATTCATAGTAATGAGAGTGCCCGATGTTGTTATATCTTTTATATTTACGTGGCTTAAAAAACAGTGAAATCTGACCCGGCAGCTCGACTTATTGATTATTATTATTATAAGTTTACTGTTGTGAATCATGATAAGGTAAATTGGCAGTTTTAACACTAATTTTGGTTATTTTTTACAAAAAAGTTACAGATTCCAGCTTGTAATGTTACTTTTCTGTTGGCTTTAATTTTAATTGTTCATCGAAAGATATATATTGCCTTATGTCAGATATAATACAAATCAATATTATGCAATACTTAGTGGCAGCAGTGTTAGACGATACATCTGTGTGATATGCTTTAATACCTTTAATTACAATGTAAATTATGTTTTATCTACACATTTTTGCGGTCACAATCATTGAATCAGTACAGAATTCCAAATATCATAACAGTATTAACTAGCTTGTACCGGTGTGCTCACCGATCACTTTAATGTTCACTTCAATCATGTGTCGTGTATGACGGCAGTTCAGCTGAGATAGATATATAGAGACCGAACTCAGGCACGTTCAACAGCTGCTGTGTGTTTAAATTACGCTGCCGTGCCGATGCTGCCGGTCCTCTTGGGAAATTATGTGCGCTGTTTTCCGATACAATAGTAATGGTAGCTGCCCAGCAGAAACGGATTAGAATTGCTCCAAGGAATTATGGCCGGCGTGACTGAAAGCTAATTTGCATGTTGTGTACCATTTCGTCTTCGAGAGTGCCCTAATGGAGCCGTATTTATTAATTCCAGGATGGTTCAAAATCAAGACCATCTGGAAAGCCTGTGTTTGTATGTTTGGATTATATTCACCTTTTCTGGTTTCAATTGGATTGTTGAATGTTTTGACTTGCAGCTGAGATCAACAAAGAAAAGCTGAAATTGAATGCGATTTTGTTAAATGTTCCCTTGTTGTCGTGGGCATCTTAGTGCCTTGAGAAAGTCTAAAAGGTTCATTATTGATGATCAAACATAAAGAATGCAATGTGCAGCGCAAGTCAAAAACAGGTAAAGCAGTTTCCTAACCAAACACAATGTGAAAAAGGAAAACATTTTGATTAATTTCTTTGTTATATAATGCCGGGTAGCTCCTGCCACAGTTAAGTCTTATTTGTTCAAAGTTAAACTCCAGACAGACTTCATACAACATTGACTATGTTTACATGTACACCAATAATGTGATTATTTTTAATATTCAGACTAAGAAATGAATCGCAGTGAAACTCCAGCAAACCTTTTGATTCCTATTAACATGCAGTTTCTAATTATTCAATAATAATTGTGGTTATTATTCACATAGCCCAATGCACGGCACAAATGATGACGTTGCATATAGGTTACTGTACACTGTTTTCATTTATTTATGTTAAACATACCATGAAAATGTGACACTTTCCATGTTTAAGTGCAATAATTCTGTCCCCAGTGCTTGTATAAACCTAGAAAATGTGAAAAAGATCAACCCAGTAACTTGGTTTTGGTAAACCATTCTTCACAAGCATGTGAAAAAAAGAGGTAATTGAAATTTGGTTCCCCTTGTGATGTCAGAAGGGGATAATGCCACCCCTTAATCTGCACTATCCAACCATGCCACTGCCATTTAGTGCAGAGATCAGCTCATTTGCATTTTAAAGGACACACCCAAAATGTCCCCTTTAAATGACAAACGCGTTCCTATGGACGCATTTCGTTATTTAGTGCCGTGATAAAGACAGAAATGTGACCAGTCACGGAAAGTAGGGACACAAGTCGGATCTGGGCATTTTGAGTTATTCACATATTCTGAAAGTGCAGTTTCTAAGCTTTCTAACGATGTGTAACACATGGAAATCTGATAAGATTTGGAGAAGTTGTGGCCATTTGAATATAGGAACTCAGAAATACTCAAACCGAGAAAATCGAGACGAAAGGGACTCTTCTTTTCAGCTGGGGGAGACAATAGGGCTCATTTACATCTCATTTAGCTAAGCCATGCCCCCTGTAAAACCCTTTTTGAGATGTTATAGCATCATATGTAGTATTTTATGACCAAATGACAACCCGCAAAAATAAACATGACTCTTTTACCTTTGTGGGGATCACAAGTCGAATCCAGTCTGTTTCAGATTATCCAATGACCATATTTTTCCACAAATGCGTATAATCCGTGAAATATAGATTGTTTACATCAGATTTCGCATGAATGTCTGGTAATACAATATAATATATAATCTGAAGACTATTTAAATCGTAACATGTAAGGGTATATGAGTTTACACTCCGTTAAACACATGAACCCGCCTTCAAAGTTTGTATTTAAAATAGGGAAGTAGTATAATAGATCATCCAAACAGCGCCGTCGAAAACGTGACATCCTTTAGAGCGGTTACCAATGGCTCGCTCGTTCCTCCTTCACCCAATGACTTCATGGAAAATATTGATAGACAAAACATGTAGCCAATTATATGAAGAATACAACGATATCTGTGTAACTTCTGTGTGTTTGGACTCATGCTGCGCTGCAAGAACTGACATACAGATGACGTCAAAGTACCGCGAGAGCGAGTCGAAATTAAACTACTCCGTAAGATTTCTTGAAGAGCTCTCGCGGTACTTTGACGTCTTCCGACTGCGGCGCCGCATAAAGTCAGTGACGCGGCTGACGTACGATGCGGCTGACTGTTATTTGTTCCGCCCCAGCTTCTTTTATTTTTCTTCTGTTTTGTGCGCCCGAGCTTTACAGTCTGGGGAGACGCAGGCTATAAGTTTGAAAAAAAAAAACTTAGCAAACATATCTGAGGAACAGGGCAGCGCGTCACTACAGTCACGTGACTTCACGCTCGAGCCGGAAGAGAAGACAATGCTGAATAAAGTCGTAATTCTGCTATTTTTGGACCAAACTGTATTTTCGATGCATCAACACAATCTTACTGACCCACTGATGTCACATGGACTACTTTGATGATGTTTTTATTAACTTTCTGGACATGGAAACCATACATAGATTTTCAATGAAGGGGAAAGCTCTCGGACTAAATCTAACGATAAAACATCTTAAACTGTGTTCCGAAGATGAACGGAGGTCTTCCGAGTTTAGAACGACATAAGGGTGAGTCATTACTTACATTATTTTCATTTTTGGGCGAACTATCCTTATTTAGTAGTCACGCTGTTCCCTTTGGGGGCGGAGGCGAAAACACAAGCTTATACAGTATGTAAATATAAACACAGACAATGACGCCCCCCGCTGCACGCTAGAATCTCCGGAAAAACAAGCCTATTTTAACCGCAAAATGTACGCTTTTAAATATACAAAAACTGCTATCTCAAACATGGAGAGGCTTCTTCGTGATCTCAACTAACAGATTCTGCAATAAAACGAAAATCACAAATTTCGAAAAAAAAACTTTGTTTCTCATTTTCTCGAAACTTGTAGTGCCGACTTGAGTCCCTGGTTTCCGTGACGGGTCACAAATATTATGACAATGCCTATAATGGTTTTATATGCCACTGTTGTGTTCTTTGCGCTGTTCTGGATGAGGGCAAGAGTTCAGAGAAGACTTTCTAATTTCAAGTTTACTACGAATTTACATTCGAGCTGTGTTTACACGGCCGTGTTTTGCGATTAAAATCAGCATACACCACGTTTTAATACGATTATACTTGTGTGAGATTAATTGCATTATTTTGAAGGAAATATTGTGTTTATTCTGTGTAATTGTAATTTTCCAAAATCTCAGTATAATCGCATTATGAGGGTGCATGTAAACGTAGTCATTTTGTCTTTCCATGTGGAAAGAAAAATAAGTAGGGATGCACTGATGTCTGTGCCGATACAACATTCGATTACTTAGAAAACAACTTCTAATATGATCGGTACCGATAGTTTTGCTTTTTATTTCAAATTATTGTGAGTGTTTAAACTAGAATTCTGTTGTCATTGTCTTCCAATTCATACAATCACATTTTGCCAGGATATAATCCGCCCTGTTCGTTGGCTGTTTTTAAACAATCAGTCGATGTCCGATGGTGGTAAAAACTACTTTTATCTGCCGATACATAGGTGCATCCCGAAAAATTAGTTGCACAAACACCATAAGCAGAAATGGATATAGTAACATTTAGTGACCCAATTATTTGAAAGCACCAGGCCATAACTAAGCTGAATAAATAAGCTTTAATATAAGTAAGGCATTGATGTATGATTTGTGGTGATTGTATAATATTTGGCCGAGATACAACTATTTGAAAATCTGGAATCTGAGGGTGCAAAAAAAATCGAAATCACCTATGAGGCTGTTTACACTTGGCATTAACATGCGTTTTCGTCGATCGGATCACAAGTGGACGACGTTAATGCCAGGTGTAAACGGTGTTCAAAACGTTTTGAGCTCGTCCACTTTCGACCACTTTCAACCACATTCAGAGGTAGTCGAAACCACTTTCGATCGCTTTGGAGTTGCGGAACGCATATGTGGTTGAATGTGTTCGAACAGCCACACGCGACCGCCTTCTCTCCGCCCATTTATCTAATCTGAGGTATTAAACACAAGTTTTACGTCTTTTTTTGACTTCTGGCGTGAACATACGGTGAACAGCACTATTTTTAGCCTTTCATTGATAGCCTACAACTAAAGCGGCTGATCTCCGTAGTTTCGTTTTGAAAGCGTGTGAAAGTTGCGCGATCCTATTTCATCAATTGCGCTGAAAATTCAGAGAAAGCTCCAACATATAAACGTACAAAACACTATGCAGCATGTATACTTGCTAAACAAGCAGTGGACTCTGACATAATATTAGTTTGCGTCCATATAAACTCATAATTACTCCCGCTCGGGTTTGAATGACAGCAGAGAGACTCGCCCACCGTCTCACAGACCACCCCCTCACAGTATTCAGGACAGATGCGGTCGAAAGTGGACAAAAGAGACGGATTTAAATACCAGGTGTAAACGTAATGTGTCTCTCTCGTCCACTTGTGATCCGATCGATGAAAACGCATGTTAATGCCAAGTGTAAACAGCCTCTTTAACTCTTTCCCCGCCATTGACTAGTTATTTCGTCAATTAATGAATCCTGATGTTCCTGATGAATTTTTATGTTAATCTGCAATGCCGCGATTATCACAATACCAGGATTATCACACTTACCCAATTTATGAAAAAACTGAAGCCAAAATGTTATTTACTCATTTTAAACTCTGTTTATGTTTTGATAATCATTAAGAATCTGATATTTAACTAAATTCCTTCACAAAAATGGAATTATTTCAGCTTTTTGCAAAAAAAAAATATTTTTAAAGAAAAATAAAATGTAAGAGTTTACAAGCAGAGTAAAAATATAGATAGGATAAAAGTTTTTTTAACCTTTGTTTGTTTGTTTGTTTATTGTTTATTTGAAAGCAGAGGGTCTGTTCTTTGATTTGATATATTTGTATGTTTATATATTTTAAGAAGAAAATTTTCTTGGAAGACTCGTGAAAATCACAAAAAATGCCGGCGGGCAACTTTTCAAAAAAATGGCTGGCGAGGAATGAGTTAAAGGGCACCTATTGTAATAACAAGATGTAATCTCAGGTGTACCCAGAATGTGTTTGTGTAGTTTCAGCCCAAAATACCCCAGAGATCATTTATTATAGCATGTCCAAAATGCCCCTATTTGGGTGGGAGCAAAAACGTGCTGTTTTAATGTCTGTACCTTTAAATGCAAATGAGTTACAGCTCCTCACTTCCTTACAAACAGACAGTGAGTGATTTCCGTTCAAATAGATCTGATTAATACAGTCTGAGACAATGGTATCTAGTGAACAGAGTACAACTCGCTGAGGGTGAAAACAAGGTTAATGCAGAACTTGGTGGGCGGGGCTTTATCAATGTGACCTCACATTGAGAAGAGAATCAAAACGGCATGTCTAATGAGACTGCTTTGGTTTAATAGGGATTAAAAAACAAGGTGCCGGTGGATTGTGTTCACACACTGCCAACCCACATTATGTCCAAACACCTTTTAAAAGTGGATTTTACATAAAATAGGTGCCCTTTAAAGTTGTCCTTAGATATTACTAATGATAAATACATTTTTGATATATTTACGGTAATTTACAAAATATCTTCATTAAACAGGATCTTTATCTTATATCCTAATGATTTTTGGCATAAAAAATCAATAATGTTGACCCATACCATGTATTTTTGGCTATTCCTACAAATATAACCGTGCTACTTATGACTGGTTTTGTGGTCCAGTGTCACATATTTCACTTAATTTTTTTCTGTTTATTATGTCTTGTCCATCTTGTGATATCTGGCTAAATCAAGCTGTTCATTTCAAGGTGTTCCCCATGACCTTGTTATAGCTAGTTATACATGAGCAATATAAAATGTGATATTGTATAATCATGATATCATATCAGTCTGAAAGAAATACATTCTGGGTCACCATTAACAGCTTTATACTTTCCACAGCATGTTTACATGTATTACACAAAAGCCTAAACCAGAAGACATGCCGAAAATTGGCCACTTGAGACCCTGTTTTCTGTCTTTTGCAGGCAATGGAGAGGCAAGTTCAGCATTTCGAAACATTCCTGTGATGAAAAGAGGGCTTTCAGAGAGATACGCAAGAGAAAGAGCAGCGTTCTGAGCCAACACGCTGAGAGTCCGGACGTCTCCGTCTTTAACGACAGCACGGACAGAAAGGTGCAGACAGTCGAAACAAAGGCGATATTGGTGCTTATCCTCTCAGGTACCTGGACAGAACCAGTCTACAGAACCAAACACAAAACTTACGTTTCGTTCTTTTCGTTCGTGTTTTTTTGTAAACTCTCATATTTGCCACAGTGATCGTTTTTGGTGCTATTGGGTGCTATTGTTTTTTCGTCGCCTGCTCTTGGTTCTCCTCATAAACGAGCAAAGAAAACACAAACAGTACAGAATAAACGATTGTGTGATGTCACCGTGCAACCTCAGCCTCTTGTTTACTGGAAGCAAACACACACAACGCAGTGACAGATTCTCACCAGCAGGGGAAAAAACTGTAGACGGATGGTGCGATATGAATTACAGTATAGGTCGATGGAAACAAAAAAAACTACGCTTTCCAGATGTCTAGCCACGCCCCCCTGTGATGTCACACTCTGTCAGCATGGGATTTATCAACACCCACACGGATACTCCTGCTATCAAAAACAAATTAAACGCTATTTTATAAAGACGTGATTTTTGCAGGATTTTAATTGTTTTCTACTGGATGTTAATCGTTTGATTCTGAAGTCTCGGAACCTTTCCTTATGAAATGAAACAGTTTATAGAAAACAGACAAAATAACAAAGGTTATTACTTTTGGTCGTATGAAATCAATCTTAAAGGGACACTACACTTGTTTTGAAAATATGCAAATTTTCCAGTTCCCCTAGAGTTGAACATTTGAATTTACCGTTTTGGAATGCATTCAGCTGGTTTCCGGGTCTGGCACTTGCACTTTTAGCATAGCTTAGCATAATCCATTGAATCTGATTAGACCATTAGCATCGTGCTAAAAATAACCGTTTTGATATTTTTCCTATTTAAAACTTGACTCTTCTGTAGTTACATCATGTACCAAGACTGACCGAAAATTAAAATTTGGGATTTTCTAGGCTGATATGGCTAGGACTATACTCTCATTCCGGCGTAATAATCAAAGACTTTGCTGCTGTAACATGGCTGCAGGAGGCGCAATGATATTACGCAGTGCCTGAAAATAGTTCCCTGCGATTGAAAGATACTAAGGGGACTATTTTCGGCTGCTGCGTAATATCATTGAGCCATGTCATGGCAGCAAAGTCCTTGATTATTACGCCGGAATGAGAGTATAGTTCCTAGACATATCTGCCTAGAAAATCGCAACTTTTAGTTTTCCGTCAGTCTTGGTACACGATGTAACTACAGAAGAGTCAAGTTTTAAATAGGAAAAATATTGAAACTCTTTGGTTATTTTTAGCGCGATGCTAATGGTCTAATCAGATTCAATGGATTATGCTAAGCTATGCTAAAAATGCTACCGCGAGACCCGGAGATCGGCTAAATTTATTCCAAAACTGTAAAAATCTAATGTTTAACTCTAGGGGAGCTGGAAAATTAGCATATTTTCCAAAAAAGTGGAGTGTCCCCCTTTAAGGAAAAATAAAGGTATTAGAATATTCGAAAGCCATTCCATGTCCACCTTAGGAGTAGCTCATGATGTAGATTCATTTTGTTTGTTTATTTGTTTGTTTTAGTATTTTCTGGTATAAACTGGATTTGAAACTAGATACCTAAAGATTGCACTGCCTAGCATGTGCCTTAACCTTTAAAATAGTATCTTACAGACTAAAGACCATCCCGGTTGTGCGAGACAGTGGACGAGCCACAGGGCTAATCTTATAAAAAGCTTTTTTGTAGCTTTAAGATAAATGTACAAAGTTGTTTGTCGTTTTACGATGAAGATCTGTGCGATGTTACGTTTCAGTCATCTGTTTCTCATGGTTTGCGTGGGACGAACTCCATTGTGTGCTTCTTTTCATTATAACGCCGCAACTTTGGAGTACGCTTTGCTGATGTTTAACTGTTAAGATCGTTGACGCGAGAGCGGCAGTCTAGGCAGTGCTGAGTTTTTAAACGTAAGGCATTACTGTTTTATTTTTTTAAATCGTTTGCTCTTTATAGTGTTCGCTTTGTGCTAACTTGTACCATCTAACGATAAATCCTAAATCCATGTCTGTTAGCTATCGCATAATAACACGGTTTTAGTTTGGTGTAGTTGCATGTAGCCTTAACCAAGTCCAACTTTCATCTTTCGTCTGTAAAGAACGTTGGTTCAAGATCAGCTCGACCTCGTCTCGGTGCTATAAACGGAAAGGTTAAAAAACACTTTAAGACATATGCAAATGAAAGAAAAAAACACGACTGCGGTGCGTATGAGACAGAACCACACGGCTACCTCAGCGAGCAGTGAGAGAGATAAATGATGAGCTGTTTACTGTCCCAACAGTGTTTCTTGACCTTTTTAATATCTCCGCACCTTTCAGAAGGTACCGGATCCGGATCGTACATGAATGACGCTTCGTGTGGCTGCTGTGGCCGTAATCTACTGGGGTTGTTTGTATTTCGTTTTTGCGT
This sequence comes from Paramisgurnus dabryanus, assembly GCF_030506205.2. Lineage (NCBI taxonomy): Eukaryota > Metazoa > Chordata > Actinopteri > Cypriniformes > Cobitidae > Paramisgurnus > Paramisgurnus dabryanus. Next base: position 7,102,070 of record NC_133348.1, read on the forward strand.
TGTACTGCGTTTGAGCCGAGAGAAGAAATGGCATTGTGATATCGGTGATTTGTTATATACTGTATATTTCAGTTTTCTACATTTGCATCCCATGATTTCCTTTTGATATTTTCAGACCCAGGTCGTGTTTGCGAATGGTTTATACTTTGTCATACACATCTGTTCGTTGCATTAATAGATTTTTTCTTTCCTCGAGTCGCTTTCTCTTTGTTAGCGTTTATTATTTATTAAATTATTAAACATCATCTATAAATGTCTTCAACATTTAAGCTCCCATCACAGACCAACTGGAAAATTGTTACACATCTTTACAAATTTGTAGGAAGTGTTGGGTGACTTTAAGAAAAAAGGGTTTCAGTCGAGTTGTTGTAGTCGAGTACGAGTCCAGATTTTTGACTCGGACTCGACTACAACACTGGTTTACTGGTCTCAGGTCTCTGCTACGGTAATGTACCCATTTAAGTGTGACAGTGAAATGATTTTGGTTTTAAGTATTATCATAAAGGGTGGTAGTAAAAGTACACATTGACATGGCTGGTGTAGCAATGAAGAAATGTACTCTTGTTTCCTCCTAGATACTAGTTTGCAAGGATCAGTTGATTCAATTTTCCACTTATTAGTGTTCACTTAAAAGTACACCGTTCTTCAGTCGCTCACTTTACTGTGTGTTCTTTAAATACCATGACATAATTGGTCCTAAATTTAATTTTTTCAAAGAAACACCATTCATATTTTTAACTAATCAGCATTAGTTAAGTTATGGGCATCAAAGGTTTTTATGTCTTCTATTTAGTTGACTTGAGTATTTGCTTTAGAAACAGATCACTTTAACCCACTAAATCCCACTTGTCAGTCTAAATGCTAGGTGAAAGTCTCAGTCGGTGTGCTATTTTGGGGAGGTTTGCAAATAATGGGTTTTAATATTTAGTTTACTCCATGTAATTGGTAGATTTATACCTCTTTATGTTTTGATTTACTGGGGTGAGGTTTTTAAAAGTGTGTCCCGATTAATTTTACTAAGCAGCGAATCCAAACCACATTGTTCTGTCCTTTACCACAGTCCTTCTTTTGTGAAAGTCCTTTTGGAAATGCTATATTTACTGTAATTTCTGAAATAAACTGCTGTGATATACTTGAATAAAAGGTGCATACTGAACAATCTTGTGCGTTTTTTTTTTTATTACAAATTTTGTCTTTGTTATGCATTCATAAAGGATGATAGTGTTTAACAGGGCATGTAAGTGCCAATTCTGAATGACCTTCTTGCACTGAAGCCAAGGTTTATACCCAGGTGAAAATAAAATATACTTGCCCTTTGTTTCACAGACAAGGCTCAAGCCTAGTCCTAGTCTAAAGCCCTATTCGACGAATGCAAATGTTTGGGTTTGCACGCAATAGCTTTTGAAAACGCAGTTCTTTTCGTGTTTTGGCCAACTTGATCTGCCGTAAGGTCTTACTAACGCTTGTATATTGTATTCCTGAGTCCCATTCATTCAGATATGTTTTTTTCCATTCAGCGGAATAAAATAATTAAATCAAGACGAGCTAAATATCAAACACTGTTAAGACTAAACAATGTAATATCAGTATAAGGTAAACTCAACCTTATTTTGTTCAACTCCGGAATGGTAATGTTATAAATAAAGCTAATAATCATTATTTCTTCATTTCTTTGGGTTTATTATAAGCACCCAGTTATGTAAAACACATAGGCTACTTTAGTAGGATTTGTACAAGTTCTTTTTATTTGTGAAAACTAAATGAATAAATTACAAGTTGTTATAATTTTAAAAACGCATATCCAGAGCATGTGATCTTCTGCGACGCCCAAACGCATGAAACAGACACTCCCATCTCTGGAATAGCCTGAGAATTTTAATCCCGTCCGAATCGGTACATAACAAGCGTGCCGCACAAGCCCTGAAAAGTGAAGCGTCTCGATCGCCCCCCAGTGACTGGTCCCAGTATAGGTCATAAACCCCGCCTCCCCATGTTGTTCAATGGGACTTGAGACCAACTAAAAAAATTTATTACACTTCAATTATCTTTTTTCCGAAGCTGGTTTCTGTCATTTACTGTAGTTTTTAGCACACCGATGTAAATTCAAATGTTTGTTTTTAAAATAAGTTTGTTTTTAGTTAGTTATTAAATGCGATAAAAACGGTGGTGTCACGTCATGATTGACAGCTGTGATATCGTGTGATATGCGCATACTGTGAGAGCGAGGGCGTGGTCTTGATTTTGCGGCTTTACTTCCTGCTCACTACTGCGCAGGACTGGTCCCGAAATCGCTACTGCGCAGACTCAAGACCCAAGATGTCAGCGCCATATCGGGACACTGGCGGCTTCACTTTTCACCAATGGAAGAGAGCGAACAGGAGTCCTCCATCTTTTTTTGCAGTCTATGGTACATAAAATCACAGATGTCGTCGGGGACACGTTGAAACTCAAACATCATTTGCATGTTTGTGCTTGACTGAAAATAATTTGCATACAGATGTTAACCCTTTCCCCGCCATTGACGAGATATCTCGTCAATTAAGAGAAAACGCTTGCCCCGCCAATGACGAGATATTTCGTCTTTCCGCAATACCGCTATCATCCACCAGGTGGCGCCCTTGCGCAACTTTTTAAACCCGGAAGTATTGCCCTATGGCAAGCGACTGCATGTCCGTGTCTGTTTTAAAGATCGCTCTGAATGGGATCTCTATGAAAAGTCTGTCACAAAAATGAAATTATCTCTGCTTTTTGCTCAAAATATGGTGTTTTTGCAGAAACCTACCCATATTCAAAAGCTGATTGCAAAAGAACCACTAAAGGTAGGAGGAAACGTTTTTTTGGTTTGAAAGCAGAGGGTCTGTTCTTTCATTTGGTATATTGTATGTTTATATATTTACAGAAAAACCTTTTCTGGAAGGCATTAAACTTTGGTGAAAATCATGAAAAATGCTGGCGCTGGCTGGCAACTTTTTTTAAAAACGCTGGCGGTGAAAGAGTTAACATATACCAGTGCCATTGATTTGTCTACAAACCAGGAATGTCTTTTTCTAAGGTATGTTTATTAACCCTTGTTCATTGTTCAAATTCCCTATCCTTTCGTGTTGTTCAGGATGAAAACATTCACTAAATTAAACTGCTGTAAAAATTTATCAGATAAATAGTTTATTTTTTGCATAAATCAACCTCAGTACAGATCAAAACTACTAAATGTTTACAAAAATTTCATTTTTTTTACTCTTTAATTATTTATTTTATCACAGTCTTGGGCATGTCATAAATACGTAAAAACATTGGCTTTGATGCATTTTTAGTTTTTGTGCAGAATCTGATTTTACTTTTTTCTCCCTCATTTACTGTTTACCCCAGTGACTTCCATTATAATTAAATTTTTTCATTGCAAAGCCTTGACACAATATAATCATGCATTCTTGATGATTGTTGGTGGTTTTTCCTGTTGCAAAGAGGTAAATTTTTTAATTTTTACTGTTTTATCAGGTGACACCATTAACCCTTTTGTTAGACCTGTGAAAAAACAAAGCTTAGTTTCTGGCTTTTACAATAAGTTATACAACCCCAAATCAGAAAATGTTGCGACACAGTAGAAATTGTGAGTAAAAAAGGAATGGAATAATTTACTATTCTCATAAACTTATATTTTATTTACAATAGAATATAGATAACATATCAAATATTGAAAGTGAGATATTTTGAAATATCACGTCAAATATTGGCTCATTTTGGATTTCATGAGGGCTACACATTCCAAAAAAAGTTGGGACAGGTAGCAATAAGAGGCCAGAAAATTTCAATGTACATAAAAGGAACAGCTTCAGGACTAATTTGCAACTTATTAGGTCAATTGGCAACATGATTGGGTATAAAAGAGTGGCAGTGTCTGTCAGAAGTCAAGATGGGCAGAGAATCACCAATTCCCGCAATGCTGCGCGAAAAATTGTTTTCTGAGTTTCTCAGAGAAAAATTGCAAAGAGTTTGAAGTTATCATCATCTACAGTGGATAATATCATCCAAAGATTCAGAGAATCTGGAACAATCTCTGTGCGTAAGGGTCAAGGCTGTAAAACCATACCGGATGCCTGTGATCTTCGGGCTCTTAGACGGCACTGCATCACATACAGGAATGCTACTGTAATGGAAATCACAACATGGGCTCAGGAATACTTCCAGAACACATTGTCAGTGAACACAATCCACCGTGTCATTCGCTGTTGCCAGCTAAAACTCTGTAGGTCAAAAAAGAAGCCATATCTAAACATGACCCAGAAGCGCAGGAGTTTTCTCTGGGCCAAGGCTCATTTAAAATGGACTTTGGCAAAGTGGAAACTGTTCTGTGGTCAGACGAATCAAAATTTGAAGGTCTTTTTGGAAAAGTGGGATGCCATTTCATCCGGACTAAAGAGGACAAGGACATCCCAAGTTGTTATTAGCGCTCATTTCAGAAACCTGCATCTCTGATGGTTTGGGGTTGCATGAGTGCGTGTGGCATGGTCAGCTTACACATCTGGAAAGGCACCATCAATGCTGAAAGGTTTATCCAAGTTCTAGATACATATGATCCAATTCAGACGTCGTCTCTTTCAGGGAAGACTTTGCATATTCCAACATGACAATACCAGACCACATAATTCTTCAATTACAACATCAAGACTGCGTAGAAGAAGGATCCGGGTACTGAAATGGCCAGCCTGCAGTCCAGATCTGTCACCCACAGAAAACATTTGGCGCATCATAAAGAGGAAGATGCGACAAAGAAGACCTAAGACAGTTGAGCAACTAAAAGCCCGTTTTAGACTAGAATGGGACAACATTCCTATTCCTAAGCATTGGTCCTCCTCCAGCTGTTCCTTTATATGTACATTTAAATTTTCTGGCCTCTTATTGCTACCTATCCCAACTTTTTTTGGAATGTGTAGCTCTCATGAAATCCAAAATGAGCCAATATTTGGCATGACATTTCAAAATGTATCACTTTCAACATTTGAAATGTTATTTATATTCTATTGTGAATAAAATATAAGTTTATGAGATTAGTAAATTATTCCATTACTTTTTACTCACAATTTCTGTCCCAACTTTTTCTGATTTGGGGTTGTATGAACTATAACAGCATATTATTGTGTGTGTGTGTCATATTGTGTTTTTCCCCCAAATCAGTGCCATCATTTATAAACTTTGCAATTAAAGAGTTTTTTATGCAAAAAATGTGAAAAAAATATTAATCTGATACATTTTTACAGCACTTTACAGCCTGTTAAAACCAACAGCCATTTTCAGGCCAAATCATGAAATTGACATGCCCACGCTAAAACAGTTGTAGTTCCAAAACCCTTTGACCTACAGACACAATTTTGATATATTTTAAAAGAAGACTCGTTGGACTTTACTTCCCAGTTATCAGAATTCAGATATGTAAAAAAGAAAAAAGTTTGGTGAAAAAAATATTTTTTTAGTGGATGTTTTCATCCCAAACAACACAAAAGAGTAGTGAATTTGCCCACGGTGTATTGTTGAGTTTTTGAAAAAAAGCATTTCCCCAAAATATGTGTCAATGTTGTCACCACAAATCATTTCATTTGATAAAACACAAAGAAAGTTGTGGCCAAGTTAAGACTCAAAAGCACCCTATAGTGCAGGGGTGGGGAACCCTGGTCCTGGAGGGCCACTGTCCTGCACAGTTTAGTTCCAACCATAATCAAACACACCTGAAAAATCCAATCAAAGCCTTCAGGATTACTTGGAAAATGAAATGCAGGTGTGTTTGATTAGGGTTGGAACTAAACTGTGCTGGATAGTGGGCCTCTAGGACCCTGCTACTGTATAGTGGATAAAAACATCCCCAACAATACATAAGGGTTAAAGATGCTTAAACATCCTAATTTAACTAAGACCTAGTCCTGACTTTAGCTTTGTCTGTGAACCAGGCCTTGATGTACTAAACCGTAAATACCAGCAAGTACTTTCATACATTATTTTTGCGCTCAGTAGTAGTGTAAACAATACAAATTTACTAATTAAAGGCGGTGTGTACGATTTTTGAGAAACGCTTTGGAAAAGGGCGTCGGGCTGAGAACCAAAACACACTTGTAGCCAATCAGCAGTAAGTCTGCTAACCGACATCGTTGCCTGTATGTGTGGGCGGGTCTATCAAAAGAAGGTCTAGATTCTATTGGGGTAGGGGTGTGTTTGTTTAGTGATTTCAAATATCAACATTGGCTTTCAGAGATCGTGCACCCCACCTTTAAAAGTACAGTTCTACATCATAAGTACTTTAGTGTACTTGAAAATCGTATACTAAATAGTAGTATACCTTTGGGGAATAAAAATATGAAAATTCTGTCATAATTTACTCACCCTCAAGTTGTTCCAGACCTGTATAAATGACTTAGTTCTGCTGAACACAGATATAAAAAAAAACAGATCTGGGGCACCATTTACCTCCATTATATATTTTTTTTCCTACTATAGAAGTCAATGGTGCCCCACATCTAAATTTTTCAAAATATCTTTGTGTAATTTATACAGGTCTGGAACTAATTGAGTAAATAATGACAACATTAAAATTTTTAGGTGAACAGATTTTTAGTGTATTGTAATAAAAATAGCAAAGTTAAGTACACTTAGATGTACTAAGTACTAAAGACTCATTTTTGTATATGAAGTATATATTGGTGCATATTTTAGTGCAATATTTTTCTTTGTTGACTTGTTTACATTAACTCTGATTTCCAAAGTTTAGCACTCAGCCACAACATTTTCATATAAATCTAACAGGTACATAAAAGATCATTACATGAAACGTAGGCAGAATGAATTGGAGCTTATACACTTTCAGGATGTTGATTTTATAGTGTTATAAGCCAGGGGTTTTCAACCTTTATGATGACCGCAGGGACCCCCAATGGACCTTTAGCGGAGGACCCCTTCCCTAATATATATATCCTTATTTTGTATAATGAGACTTTAACCGTGTTGCTTTGTCTTTCTTCCTCTTGAAATCTTCTAGGGACCCATGTGGGTCACCGGACCCCAGTTTGAAACCACCTTGTTATAGGCAACATTTGCAAAGGTCAAACAAAAGCCAGGTTTTCTTTAGAATTGTGGATATGTATTATTTCAGCATTAATAACATGTCAATCGATTCGGTAGGGTACAGATGTACAGACGTGTCTTTGTGTCCAATCCATTGAAATTTTCTAAAAACATTTATACACAATTTCCATCAGTTTTTAAAATATACATATATATTCCCTATATTACAACGTTTCTCCATCCAGATCTACGTTCTGCCATTGCTGCGGGTCTGTGGATTTCAATAAAACGCAAAGACAAAAAGCACAACGCAAGCTGGAATAATCTACAGAGGGAAAAGATGAAGCGGCTCCTCTGGGAATCACAGATTCCGGTGTTTTGTGCTTTGGAGGCTCTTCATTCGATCCGTGTCTGTAACGTTGCTGGCGGGCTACATGGTCGGCGTTGAAACATCCTTAAGCATCTTGCTTGTGGAAAACTTCACAATACGAACTTTTAAGTTTCCTGTACGTCACAATCGTCTCATCTCGTGTATTCCCAAGTCATGAAAATAAAAATATGGGAAAACTCAAAACAACTGGATATGGCTGACCTAGAAATCCATTCCAATGGCACAACACCTGGGGTGGGGAGCTACTCTACCGATCCCAGTCGGTTCGACCGCGACCCACCCAGGCCAGTTTGTTACTTCGGAGAAGTCCAGCATCAAGCTGTCGTCAGCCACTCTGAATGTACTTCTTAATAACCACGCAGCCGTGTCTGAAAAGCGGACACGGCAGGTTCTGTAGTAGCGTCCACGTGTTGGTGCAGGGGTCGAAGGTCTCCATGTTGTTCAGCGCCGGTCCCTCGCTGCTCACGATCCCCCCTGTTGCATAGATCTTCCCGTCCAGGATCACCGCACTGGGGGAGGAAGAACAACAACAAACCGTTTTTCCTTTAATACTCGATTCGTAATGAGTAACGGCATTGTGTAGCGCGATCGAGTGTTCATTAGACCAACCTGCAGAACTGCCTGGAATGATTCATGTTAGGGCCAGCTTTGATGTTGCCCTTGTCTGGGTAGTAGATAGTGGTGGCTCGGGCGTAAGCTCCTCCCAGGATGAAGATAAAACCATTGAGGCTCACAGCGGGAGCGTACTTGTTATCTAAATAACCCCGGAGAAAGCACAGAGAGAGAACAACAGACAGAAGTTACGTCTCTGATGTATGGATGGGAATTTTCCCTGCATTATTTTACCTTCATTTTCTCTTGGTGCTCACTGTAAGATCGCTGTTTTAGGAGCGAGAGTAACTCATGCCGCTCATAAATGTGTTCACTGGGCTGCTGGGAAAGCTAAATTCAGGTTCACAATGTTCATACATACTTTACATAGGGTTCCCATACCTTAGTTAACTTCAAGGACCTTTCAAGGACTTTCCAGGTCCGATCCCCTCAAATTCAAGGACTAAATGTGGGGACACATTTCAAATGAGAGCAAGGTTACATCGTGTTACCTTTTAAGATACATTGTTACAGTTCTCTTTTGAGGGAACTTGCGCTGCGTCACTGCAGTGACACTTTAGGGACGCATCCAGATGTAAGTGCGTCTGAATGTGTATATCAAATTCAACCAATGGTGAGGCTTAACGACAAAGACAGGGTGATGCGGGAGCCAGGAAGTATATCGCTATCTGAAATATTGCCAAAGATGGCGTTACAGGGATGCAGGAAGTATAGGGAGACGCAGCGTCTCGTTCCCTTCTCAGGGAACAATAGTTACATACGTAACCCGAGATGTTTTCATGTGTCAAACACAACTATGCAAAAAAGCATTTTGGTATGAATCAACATTCGCATACAGAAGATATAAGCATTTACAGCGAACAGTTTAGCACGTGTGCTTAAAAAGTCTAGAATTTTATGATATTATCCTACACTACACAGGGAATAATATGGATTTTTTTCCCAAAACTTCTTGCATAAAATAGATTCAACCCCTTTAATGGCCTGTATCTATTATGTATATTTTCAGAAACTTCACAGGGCCTTGAATTTTTCCCCCAGATTCACAAACTTCCAATGATTTCAAGGACCCGTGGGAACCCTGTTTACATGACGAGTTTTTGAATTCTCAAATTATTCAAAATGCATTTTTGCCTCTGTACCTCCACTGTTAAAAATTATTTGAGAAAAAAATTTCTTAGTATTTTTGTTTTCAGTAAAAATATCAAAAAATTCTTAAATTAAGATGCTTTTCCTTGATGAGCAAAACAACCCAAAAAAAATAAGTCTAGTTTTTAGACCAAAAATATCAAATTTAAGTAATTTTGTGCATAAAACAAGCAAAAAAAATCTGCCAATGGGGTAAACTAATTTTTCTTTAAATTTTTCTGCTTACCCCACACTGCAGAAAAATGATTTTCAATAAAAAATATTTTAGTATCTTTGTCTTGTTTTCAGTAAAAATGTCTATAAATTCTTAAATTTGATATTTTTCGTCGAAAAACAAGACTTATTTTCTTGGGTCGTTTTAGCATCTTAATTTAAGTAATTTTGTGCATAAAACAAGCAAAAAAAATCTGCCAATGGGGTAAACTAATTTTTCTTTAAATTTTTCTGCTTACCCCACACTGCAGAAAAATGATTTTCAATAAAAAATATTTTAGTATCTTTGTCTTGTTTTCAGTAAAAATGTCTATAAATTCTTAAATTTGATATTTTTCGTCGAAAAACAAGACTTATTTTCTTGGGTCGTTTTAGCATCTTAATTTAAGTGATTTTGTGCATAAAACAAGCAAAAAAATCTGCCAATGGGGTAAGCAAATTTTTATTGAATTTAGTGTTTAAAGGGATAGTTTGGCCAAAAATGATATTAAACCCATGATTTACTCACCCCCAAGCTGTCCGAGTTGCACATGTCCATAGTTTTTCAGACAAACACATTTTCGTATATATTATAAAATGTTTTAGATCTTTCAGTTGATTAAATGTAATGTTACGGGGTCCACGACCTTCAAGTCCAAAAAAAGTGCGTCCATCCTTCACAAAATAAATCCAAACGACTCCAGGATGATAAACAAAGGTCTTCTGAGGGTAATCCGCGCGGTGTTGTTGTAGAAATATCCATATTTAAAACTTTATTAACGTAAATAACTACCTTCCGGTAGCTCCGCCATCTTCGACTCCTCTGTATTCAGGAGAGAGTATTAGCGTAGTGTACGCACTTTTCTTAGTGACGTATGACAAATTCGGAGGGCGGGGGCACAGAGCAGCAGCAGTGTAGCCTCCGTAGGCTGCGTAAGCTCTCATCCTGAATGCGGACGCGACTAAGATGGCGGCGCTACCGGAAGGTATTTATTTTCGTTAATAAAGTTTTAAATATGGATATTTCTACAACACCACCGCGCGGATTACCCTCAGAAGACCTTTGTTTATCATCCTGGAGCCGTTTGGATTTATTTTTTGAAGGATGGACGCACTTTTTTTGGACTTGAAGGTCGTGGACTATGGGTGGACCCCGTAACTTTACATTTAATCAACAGAAAGATCTAAAATATTTTCTAAAATATCAGAAAATGTGTTTGTCTGAAAAACGATGGACATATGCAACTCAGACAGCTTGGGGGTGAGTAAATCATGGGTTTAATATCGTTTTTGGCCGAACTATCCCTTTAAAAAAAAATTTACAAGTTTTTTGCTTACCCCATTGGGAGATTTTTTTGCTTGTTTTATGCACAAAATCACTTAAATTTGATATTTTTGTTCTAAAAACTAGACTTATTTTCTTGGGTCGTTTTGCTCATCAAGAAAAAGCATCTTCATTTAAGATTTTTTTTTTTTTTTTTGAAAACAAGACAAAAATACTAAGAATTCTTTTCTTGAAAATCATTTTTTGCAGTGTATGTGTTTCTTTCTTTCAGCCCACTTGTTTTCTCCCACATCATAGGTGAGAATGACAAATAATGGCTGGTCTTCTAACAAATATGTGGTGCCTGTTTCATATAATACATCCATTCAGACGAAATTACCTCTGTAATACACGGAGACCCGACAGGAGGAAATGGCCAAGAAACTTAAATGATCACATCCTTTCATGAGCAGGCGTTGACTGACAGCCCGACGTATGTATGGTGGCGAACGTGAGAGGTCGTTGAGTGGCTGAAATCTTAGTTTTTCTGACAGAGATATTGTCTCCCCAACGATTACAGCCGGGCCAATTTATTACACCTATGAATTATTCACGTGCTTGCGTTCAAGGTTTTGTTTTGCTTTTTTGCGCTGACGCGTCTCGCTTCAGAGGCCGAGCACAGAACGAATCTGTAAAACAGCCGTTGGATTTAATGGTCGGGATGCCTTCGCTTGCCGGGTGATTCTCATTAAAACCCCTGCCATTGCTCTTTGACTGACAGTCAAGATAACACCCTCTTTTTACAACATCCCAACTGTACGGTGAGCGACGTCCAATTGATAGTCAGCATAACCCAAGGGGAGGCGTCTTTCTTTATAACACGCACAATTTATTGTCAAATTTGGCATATGGAGCTGCGAGGTTCCCTGAATGCATGCCATCTTTATTCCTTTCAAAAAAACAACACAATACTTTTGTGTCGAGTCAACCTTGTGTGTCACAAATACACCTAGTGACCAGGATCCTTATCTTGGTTTTCGTGCACAAAAACGCTGTTTATCTGTCTGTCGTCTTATTTTTAAAACCAACACAGATTCTATCAGCAGAACTGACTGTTTTGCTTGGCCCACGTCGTGCCTGCCACCGCTACACGAGGGGCTCGATTCACGATCTGATACTTTGATGCTAAAATTCTGCCACCGGCAAGACTCAAGATTTCTATCAAACAGGGACCTATATGCCACAATGGAAACATTAGAGAATTCAGGCGTTTTAAAGCAAAACAAGACGACGACAACAACAACAGTTCATGCCACCAATTTGCAAAAGATGCAGAGAGGTGAAAAGCAACAGAAGACTGGATGAGAAGAAACTAAGCTATTAAAAACATAAGGAAGGAAACAAAGTCATTTTAATCGGTAGAGAGGTGGACATTGGGAATAACCTTCGACCCTTAATAAACAAGACGTAGCGTTTAAAGATCGTCTGCTTCAGTCAAACTCATCTCATATGACTTTTCAATAGACACGCTAGACTTCGTCTGCTCTTCATACTGGTGGTTTCAGAGGCTTGAGGCGAATGATTCACAATCTGACTGAATGTTAACCGAGTTTGGTGTTAAGGGTTCGCTGTAATAACTCATCTGACGTCTACAGGTTCCCCGAATCATTTCTAAACGTGCGTGTAACCCTAAAGAAGAGCAGCAATCGTGTGTAATTTGTCCAAGCGATTGTTTGCAATCAATTCTCCAGCATTATGTACTCCGAGCGCCGCTTTTCCCGCTCGACCTTCAAAGACGGTTCACCTGTTAGCAGATGCAGAGACTGAATTAAAGTTTGCACAGCAGTGTTTACAGCTAACTGCATAAACATCAGAAGAACCTGCAGAAAACAAACCATCTATAAGCACCGTGCGGTTGGACTGCGATGGATGCAGGTGCGCAAAAATGCAACGGTAGGATCTGGCCACTAGTAATTTGAAAGAATATAAGTTTAGGTTCTCTACCACACCCATTTACTCCTAATAAAAGTGATTCCCAATAAGCGTTGGCCAATCTTTCCTCCCCAAGAGACGCCCCTGGATCTGGCTGTTAATCAGTTATTTGATTTTTCATTTATCAAAAACGGCGAGTCTGAAAGCTGTAAAGCATCTACCTGAGGATGAGGAGGATTTCAATGAGATGAACACAGCACTGTCAGAAAATTTGTCAAAATATGGTACCCTTTCAAAAAGTATAGCTTTGCACCTAAATAGTTCATATCTATGTATTCTTCTTACTGTTGGTTCACACCAGCCGCGTCAAATTCGCGTCTACCTTGTCTTGTTTGTGGCTTGAAAATTTTTTGTTTACTCTCTTTATTAGCACGTGAAATTCTAGTCATCAAGACATTCACGCAGAAATTCGAGTCATGGGAGGAACTTCTGCGGCTCCGCTCGCTTCCTGTAAACTTGTCACTATTAGAGCAAGCTCCTGATTGGTTAACGTGGCGCGTTTTTCCGCCATAGTAAAAAAATTTCAACTTGTGCGTTTGCCGCGGCAACGCATAATTCGGAATCACGTCTACCATGCCGCGCTAAATGCCTCATTCGCACCGCGAGACCTCTTCCCATTGACTTAACATTGAAATCACTCGCGCTTGACACCTCTACCGCGGCTGTAAACACAGCATTAGTGTTTCGCAAAGTTGTGAAGGAAAATGTGACAAATAAATGAAGTTGTGTAACTGCGTGTTTTGATTTGCAAATGTATTTAAAAAAAAGAACAGAGGTGTACATTTTCAAGTATTTTTATTTGCCTCAAGTACATTTTTTTTCAGTATCGGTACTTAATCTGAGTGTTTTTCTGTGACAAACTTTTACACTTAAAAAAACAACTTGTAAATTGTACTTAAAAAATCCTCTGAACAATTTGCACATCTTTTTAAAGTAAATTTTACTGCTTTTTTAAAGTGCAACTTACCTACTAAAATCAAATCAAATATATTTAATAAGACATTTGTTAAATAATAAAGTAAATGTCACTTAATAATTTTTATTTTATAAGTTAGATTAATTTTAATCGTTTAGGTAAAGTCTCTTACTCTTTTTGAAGCATTGCTGTCCTAAAAATATCAAATGAATCTTATTTACTGTTGTATGGTAGATTGTATTTACAGTTTGTTATTTTCTTTAACATAGTTGTGTGGACTTAGTTACTCTTAGGGCCCTATCTTGCACCCAGCGCAATTGACTTTGTCAGTGACGCATGTATCATTCGTATTTTGCGCCGGCGCACAGCGGGTTTTTCCCATCCACAGAAGCACGTCGGCAAACTAGGGAATGAACTTGCGCTCCCTGGGCGGTTCAGCGCAAAAAAAGAGGCGTGTTGCGGCGCAAACCATCCCTGATGCTATTTTGCAGTTTCAAAAAACAATTGCGCCACTGACCAGAAAAAAAAAGTTTAAAGTCAGTGGCGCGTTGCGCGTTGTTCATTATGCTATTTTAAGGGCGCATGCTTGACCATAATGTATAGCGTGCACAACGCGCATACACTTTGCTTATCTAATCTACACAGATGCAACAGTTATTTTTGCAAATCATAAATTGTTACACTTAAAAATATTAATACACGAGATAAGGGGAATCATAGTGGTGAGCATTGTGGTGATAGTTTTTATTTATTCTCATGCAAATAACGATTAAAATATTTTCATAAGTTTATTGTGTGGCTGTATTACGTTTATTTTATGTAAATAATAATTAAAATGTTTTCATAAGAAACCTTAATGTATATGAACTTGATTTGTAAGAGTACTTTGGGGTTGGACCTTGCTTGCGTTTCTTGGGTCCGATTTCAAAGCCCCCAAACCCTTTCAGCGGTGAGGGTGGACGCAGCGATGTCCTCTGCCGGCGTCTGTGTAGAGGCAGATCCACCTCCTGTTACACGGCGTGCCCGATTTATGCTGGCGCAACGATGGGGATGCCAGCTGATGAGACAATTGTGGATATTTCCTCTCACGCCTGTTTAACCTACGCTGATTTGGTCGGGTTTCTCCTATCCCCATACAAAACAACTTCTCTGTCTTTGACGTGGGTCTCCTCAGCTGTAAACCGCTCCTGGCGTACCCCTGGTAAATCCGTCATAATAATAGCAACCCGCCATGGAACTTGCACCCTTGCGTTTAAAGGGAATGTTGGATAGCGTTCTGATTGGTTTATTTGACGTTACGCCCAAACCACACCTATGAATAATGAACCTACTTCAGACCAACCTCTTATTGATTTGCACCCGGCGCAAGAGTTATTTCTCACGCTGGGAAAATAGCAACAGCGCCCAAGATCCGCCCACAAACTCACTTGCGTGTTGCGCTTCGCACTTGCATTTCAGATCGTTAAAATAGAGCCCTTAGTGTTACAGGTATAAATGGCATTATAACACAAAATTAATGACTAACTATAAGTTAATAAATTTGATTTTCCACAGAAACGCGTACAAAACTGTTTTTTTTTTTACATTAATTAATTTTGTATTTATTATCATTTTACGTAGGAAAATCTAGTTCTCAATAAATGTTAGTATTCTATGTAGAAATAATGAGTGTTTAACTATATATTTTACTACACCAAAAAGTTTGCTTTTCAGTGTACTTCAATACATTCCTATGCATTATACTGTACTTTTTACATTTCATAAAAACAAGGCGTTTTTTACCTTTAATAATTAAATACATTAAAATCTAGTACGATCTTATGTATACTTTTATTTTATAGAAACTTTTTCTTTTAAAAGTAAAAAACATCAAAAAAATCTAATAAGCCTACATAAGTATTAAATGATATTTAATGTCATAAAAAGTATGATGTTATGCTTCAAAATGTATTGAATTAAAAGAAAAACACCTCTGATAAAGAACGTACACTTGAAAATGTACTTTAAGTAAAAATACTTGAGTACCTAAAGTTTTGACTGCTGACTTTTGCCTCAAGGCATTTTGTTTAAAAAATGTTGAGTTTCTTTACATTTTGTGTATACATATTTCTGTATTTTCTGTTTGTATATTAATAAAGAGAGCAAAAAATAAATATGAGACCCAGTCTGTGCAAACCCAGCTGTTTTCTAAATAAAATCCTCCTGTGAACATTCTGTGAAAATATAACCTTAATATCTTTAATATTGTCCAAGTAAGATTGTGACAAAGACTGAAATTGATGTCAAATTAATGGTTAGAATCAAACTTTGATCCCCCATATTTGAGTCTAGATTTCACAGACGGAGTCATATATTGATGATCATCAAAACTTTGCTGAAACAACAAAGCTGGTGGTGGCCAAAGACATATGTGACCCTGGACCACAAAACCAGTCACAAGGGTCATTTTTTTGAAATTGAAATGTATAAATCATCTAAAAGTTGAATAAATAAGCTTTGTTAAAATATGACAATATATGGCCAAACTCTTCTGGAATAAAAAAAGTCATTATTTATAAAATCGCCTTTAAAGTTGTCCAAATAAATGTAGTGAGATTTTCTGCATCTATGACTTAAAGATATTTAATATTCCCTACAGCAAATCTCTGCCATTTCTGCCAACATATATATATTTATATATTTTTTATTATTATTATTATTATTTTTCTCGTTCTGCTCCCAAATGTGCACTGTTGCAGTGAGGCTTTAAAGAAAAGATTTTAGTGGAGGAAAATTATGCACATTGATGTTAAATCATTTCTTAGTTTAACCAACATACTGTAAACAGGCAGTATAAATTATTGTGATGTTTATCGATTTATCGGTAATGATTGTCGATTAAGGCAATTTCTTAAAATGTGCCACCTTAGTTGGTTCACAGGTGAAAATGTCCTTCAGGCAAACTCACACAGACTGTAAAGACTTACAGACCTCTCTTACATATATCAAAAACTCCCTGGATCTGTCTCTTTATGAATTATGCACTAAAACACCTGCCAGGAACCAGTACAAGTCTAACCAACACCACACTTAAGTATAGCAGACTGTGGCGTGTATTCATCTCATCTTACCGCGTCTCTGAATGGCTCATGTAGTCTTACTGTGTGAAAGTTAATTTAATTAACAAGTTAATTTGGTTTATGAAGGGGTTGATGATGGCACGGCAAAGAAATGAGCCGAACCGAGCGTTGCCGTTAAAACCTTGGCGGCAATAAAGATCAGGCACATCAGTCCTGTTGTTCTAGTACAATTGTGCCCTTGAGCAAAGCAAATTACCCCAGAAATGCCTTTCAAGAAAGCTCACCCTAGTTCACACCATAAATATGGAACCACTTATTGGTTCCGTGTCGGCTAATTCGTTTTTTATTTGTCTTTGGGCGGGAACTGGGGCGCGCAGATAAGCAATTTCATTTCCATTAACAAATTGCAATTGTTAATTTCTCCGCAAATGATCTTCTGGTATCATCGCTCACCGATCATGGGGGACTCGATGAAGCTCCAGGTGTTGGTCTGAGGGATGTAAGACTGCAGTACGCCGGCGGAGCGTCCCGCTTCATTTATGCCACCGAACACGAAGACCTTCCCTCCGCACACGGTGGCCGCCGCCGAATACACGGGCTTGGGAAGCGGTGACACGGTTTCCCATTGATTTGTGATGGTGTCGTACCTGAAAAAAGGAAAAAAAGTTACATTTATGCATTTGGCAGACACTTTTATCCAAAGCGAATTACAGTTCATTACAAGGAATACGTTTTACATCGGTTCAAACTAGAGATGCACCGATATATCAACCAATAATTGGTCGACAAAAGCTATTTTACCACTATCAGCCATAAGTTAAAAAACAGCTGATAGTCACACTGCAAAAAATGATTTTCAAGAAAAACTTTTCTTAGTATTTTTGTCTTGTTTTCAGTAAAAATATCAAAAAATTCTTAAAGATGTTTTTTAATGATGAGCAAAATGACCTGAGAAATAAGTCCACACTGCAAAAAATTACTTTTTTTGTTCGTATTTTTGTCTTGTTTTAAGCACAAATATCTAAAACTTCTCGAGTCAAGATGCATTTTCTTGATGAGCAAAATAACCTAAGAAAATAAGCCTAGTTTTAAGACAAAAAATGTCAAATTTAAGTGGATTTGTGGAGTAAGCAAGCAAAAAAAAAAAGAAAAAAAACTGCCACTGGGGTAAGCAAATTTGTATTGAATTTTTCTAGAAGTTAGTGTTTAAGAAAAATGTTCAAGATTTTTTTGCTTACCCCATTTTTTTGCTTGTTTTATTCACAAAATCTCTTACATTTGATATTTTTGGTCTAAAAACTAGACTTATTTTCTTGGGTCGTTTTGCTCATCAAGAAAATACATCTTATTTTTTAAAAAAATTAGATATTTTTACTGAAAACAAGACAAAAATACTAGGAACTTTTTTCCTTGAAAATCATTTTTTTTAAGTGTAGACAAAAAAATATAAACTGTAAGTAAATTAGTGTTTAAAACAAGAAAAAAATACTGCCAATGGGATAAGAAGAATTTTCTTGAAATAAGTTTACTTTTTTCATAAAGACTTAATTGCAGATTTTTTTTTGTTTTTAAGCACAAAATCGCTTAAATTGTATATATTTGGTCTAAAAACTAGACTTATTTTCTTGGGTCGTTTTGCTCATCAAGAAAATACATCTTATTTTAAAAATAATTAGATATTTTTACTGAAAACAAGACAAAAATACTAGGAACTTTTTTCCTTGAAAATATTTTTTTTTAAGTGTAGACAAAAAATATAAACTGTAAGTAAATTAGTGTTTAAAACAAGAAAAAAATACTGCCAATGGGATAAGAAGAATTTTCTTGAAATAAGTTTACTTTTTTCATAAAGACTTAATTGCAGATTTTTTTTTGTTTTTAAGCACAAAATCGCTTAAATTGTATATATTTGGTCTAAAAACTAGACTTATTTTCTTGGGTCGTTTTGCTCATCAAGAAAATACATCTTATTTTAAAAATAATTAGATATTTTTACTGAAAACAAGACAAAAATACTAACTAAGAAAGTCATTTTTTGCAGAGCAGTTTTATCAACAAAAAATATAAACTTGTAAGTAAATTAGTGCTTAAAACAAGCAAAAAAGAATTTTTTTTCTTGAAATAACTTTACTTTTTTTCATAAAGACTTAATTAAAAAAAAAAATCTTATTCCATTGGCAGATGTTTTTTGTTTTAAGCACAAAATCCCTTAAATTGTATATTTTTGGTTTAAAAACTAGACTTATTTTCTTAGGTCATTTTGCTCATCAAGAAAAAACATCTTGATTTAAGAATTTTTTGATATTTCTACTAAAAACAAGACAAAAATACTAACTAAGAAAGTCATTTTTTGCCTAGCAGTTTTATCGACAAAAACTATAAACTTGTAAGTAAATTAGTGCTTAAAACAAGCAAAAAAAAAAAACTGTCATTGGGATAAGAATTTTTTTTTCTTGAAATAACTTTACTTTTTTTCATAAAGACTTAATTTAAGAATTTTTTTCTTATTCCATTGGCAGATTTTTTTGCTTGTTTTAAGCACAAATTTGCTTAAATTAGTTTATAGACAAAATATATATATATATATATACAGACTTATTTTCTTAGGTCATTTTGCTCATCAAGACAATACTGTACATCTTGATTTAAGATTTTTTTTGTGAAAACAAGACAAAAATAAGTAATTTTTGCAGTGTGGCCGATAATTCCTGTAAATCAAAAGAAAACTCAGGAAAATGCAATGAATTTGAGCTGTGTATAGCAACATCACTAGTTTAATGTTCAATATTAATGGTCATTATATGTAAGGGATAATGTAGAGGCAGCCAGTAGTTATTGGGAAATAAGCCCCGACAGTGTGATCAGGACCCGACGCGAAGCGGAGGGTCTTGTATCACACTGAAGGGGCTTATTTCCCAATAACTACCGGCTGCCTCTACATTATCCGCTTATTACACGGCTACTTGCCACATAAGAAAAAAAACTGGACATGAATATGAATTTGAAACATTTTATTGGCATATTTGTTTTAAATTAACATTTTTATCCTTCCGCGAAACTTTGCACAGATGCATAAAATGATCGTAATACCTTATTAAGATCCCCTGCTTCATACTTGTCTGTCTCCATTTTTTTCTCTTTAACCAGTCTTTGAGAAGTTTTAATGCCCATTCTGTATTTTTTTGTGTGTTTGCTTCGTAGCTGTCATGCTCTATTTTGTCAAGTTCAGTCTCAGTAAGCTGTCTGTGTCTTGTCGTGGTTGTCGAGTGTTTGTCACAAGATGGCGCCAAACAGACAGTAATCTTTATTGATCTTTATTGGCGCGGAGCGATTTTACTCGTGCAAGTAGTCCGGCTATGCGTTATTATTTTGGAGCGGTTATTATTTGAAAAGAACGAACCTGCAAATGTCTCAACTGACCAATCAGAATCAAGCATTCCAGAGAGCCGTGTAATAAGATTAAATAACATTAAGAAAATTGAATCTTCAGAATTAAGTTAATGCAAGTTAATATAACCACCAAACTATCGGTATGAGACGATCAGTGCATTTCTAGTTCAAAACCGTGATCTTTTGAGTTACTTACGCAATGCTCAACCACTGAGCTATACAAGAGCACGTTTCCATAGCTTTGGATGAATACTAAAGATTGATTGGTTACCTTTATTCATTTAGCAGATACTTGTATCTAACCAACTTAGAAGTAAACCTTTTCCCGACGAGTTATCTCGTGAATATAGAGAAAACATTTCCCTGCCAATGACGCTTTCCTGATAAGTTTTTACGATGATCTGTGATTCTGCTATTATCCACTAGATGGCGATCTTACCCAATTTATAAAAAACTGAAGCAAAAACTAATTTAATTAATTTTGAACTCCGTGTATGTTTTGATCATCTTTGACGAAACCTACCCATATTTAAGAGGTGATAAAAAGAAAACAAATGAAGATAGGATAAAATGTTTTTTTCCCCTTTTTTTTTGTTTGTTTGTTTGAAAGCAGAGGGTCTGTTCTTTCATTTAATATATTTGTATGTTTATATATTTATACACTGTAAAAAAATTCCGTAGAAATTGCAGCTGGGTTGCCGGTAACTTACCGTAAAATGTATGTATTTTACTGGCAACATTTTGTTCAAAGTTGAATGAACATTAAGCATTTACAAGTCTTTGTCTTTACAGAGTAAAACTAAAAAAACAGCATCAAGCAAAACATTCTGGGAAACAAAATATGAAGCAAAAAACAGAAAAAGGTTGATGATGATTTCTGGTTCCCAGAATGCTTTGCATGAGGCTGTTATGTATAGTTTTATTCTGTAAGGGTAAAGACTTGTTAATATTTAAAATGTATTTAACTTTGAACAAACTCTTGCCAGTAAATAACATAAATGTAAATCTACGGTAAATTACCGGCAACCCAGCTGCAATAACATTGTAATTTCTACGGAATTTTTTTACAGTGTAGAAGAACATTTTTCTGGAATGCATTTTGTGAAAATCACAAAAAATGCTGGCCATATTTAAAAACTTTTTTAAAAAGGCTGGTGGGGAATGATTTAATAACAAAGCATGATGCCACTAACAATAAAAAATGAATTTAATGTGTGTGCCAAATAAAATAACAATTCCATAAGATCTCCTTGTACACCTAATAAGGAGTCCATCATCGTACACCTATCACATGACCCTGTTGGCCAATCATCAGAGACCCACAGCTGAAAATCTGTGATATTCTGGATTTGTAATCAGACTTCTGTCAAGAGAACAAAGAAGCTCCCATAATTGTTCTCAATGATGTCTGGGAGATGATCCACCAGAACAGATGGAGCTTTAACAAGACCCAGGCTCTGTCTGTCAGCGCTCATCCGTCTCCCATTGCCATGATTGCCACTGAAAGGTCAACGTAAACCGTGAAGTCAGCTTCGAGGAATGATGTGCGTTACAAGAGAAATAAAGTCTAGGGTTTGGGTAGAATGGTTCAGAGGGCTGAATATAACCTATATAATGAATCAAACATCTGAGGCGTAGAAAATAATTACAAAACAAATGGAACTGAATCATAAGTGCCAACGCTTTTTCTATGATAGTTGCATGAACAGGTTTGAATTCATTGCAGGCAACATTACTAGAGGTGCAAAATGATGAAAGGGGAGAATACAATAAAGATGAGAAGCCTCAGGCTACAAAAACAATAACTTCAGTGATGGACTGTGACACCATGAAGCTGATGTCAACTGATTCAAGCGTCTAATGTTTAACTTTGACAATTTATTGAGTGCAGGATGGAATTGGATACTCGTCTTCTGTTTTGCCTTTTGGGGGTGCAAAGCTATTTTTTTAATGATAAACTGCAAAAAATTATTTTCAAGAAAAAAATCTTTCAGTAAAAATATCTAAAAATTCTTAAATTAAGATGCTTTTTCTTGACTACCCAAGAAAATAAGTCTAGTATTTAGACCAAAAATATCAAATTTAAGTGATTTGTGCATAAAACAAGAAAAAATCTGCCAATGGGGTAAGCAAAAAAATCTTGAACATTTTTCTTAAACACTAAATTCAAGAAAAATGTAGCTTGTTTTATGCACAAAATCACTTAAATTTGATATTTTTGGTCTAAAAACTAGACTTATTTTCTTGGGTTATTTTGCTCATCAAGAAAAAGCATCTCAATATAAGAAAAACTAAGATTTTTTTTCTTGAAAATCATTTTTGCAGTGTATTTTCTTAGGTCATTTTGCTCATCAAGAAAAGACATCTTAGATTAAGAATTTTTTTATATTTTTACTGAAAACAAGACAAAATACTAAGAAAGAAAGTCATTTTTGCAGTGAAATAAGTCTGCAAAAAATATTTTTCTTACTTAGTGTTTTTGTCTTCTTCTCAGTACAAATATCAAAAAATTCTTAACTCGAGAATTTTTCTTGAATTAAGTGTTTCAGAAAAAAGTTCAGATTTTACCCCATTGGCAGATTTTTTTTTATTTATTTTTTTTGCTTGTTTAATCCACAAATTCACTTAAATGTGATTTTTTTGGTCTTAAAATTACACTTTTCTTGGGTCATTTTGCTCATCAAGAAAATGCATTTTGAATTTTTAGATATTTGTGCTTAAAACAAGACAAAAATACTAACTAAGAAAGTCATTTTTTGCAGTGTACAATTTTAGGGAATTTAAAAAAATATAAAATGAATAAATTTATGTTTAAAACAAGAAAAAAATCTGATAATGGGTTAAGAATTTTTTTATGAACTTTTTTTTTAAAAAAGTAAAAAAAATTCTTAACGCATTGGCAGATTTTTTTTTGTTTTTTTGTCTAAAACTAGACTTATTTTTTAGGTCATTTTGTTTATCAAGAAAATACATCTTAATTTAAGAATTTTTAGAAATTTGTACTTAAAACAAGAAAAAAATACTAATTAAGAAAGTTATTATTTGCAGTTAATTCCATCTACACTGCAAAAAAGATTTTCAAGAAAAAATTCTTAGTATTTTTGTCTTGTTTTCAGTAAAAATATCTAAAAATTCAAAAATTAAGATGCTTTTTCTTGATGAGCAAAATGACCCAAGAAAATAAGTCTAGTTTTTAGACCAAAAATATCACATTTAAGTGATTTTGTGCATAAAACATCAAAAATCTGCCAATGGGGTAAGCAAAAATTCTTGAAAAAAGATTTTTTTGCTTGTTTTATGCACAAAATCACTTAAATTTGATATTTTTGGTCTAAAAACTAGACTCATTTTCTTGGGTGGTTTTGCTCATCAAGAAAATACATTTATATTTAAGAATTTTTAGATATTTTTACTTGAAAACAAGACAAAAACACCAAGAATTTTTTTTTTTTGAAAACCATTTTTTGCACTGTAAAGCAAGACTATCAGCAAGACTATTGGTATTTTTGTCTTGATTTAAGAATTTTTTAATATTTGTACCAAAAACAAGAGTGAAAAAAACTAAGTAAAAAGTCATTTTTGCTGTGCAATCACAACAAACCTTTACATTCAGATAAACCTGAACGCCCTATTTTTTATAAATGCTGTGTCTCAAACTGTGTTTTTAGACTCATTATTGCTTGTGTTATGAGTGTAGTCTCACTGCTTTTTGAATAATCGATTATTTGTTTTTATGCGTAATCGTTCTCATCAGCATCGCAATGTTTCCTAAAAAAATCATTATATTTAACAGCCCTAATACTGTAGCATCTTGAAGCACCTTTATTTTTACGAGTCTAACATAAAAACATTGAATGAATGATGTGAACAGGATATGAACCACATAGTGACATAGGTGCAGTATCCCGATATCCCATCATCCAGTCGGACGCGCTGCTCCCGTCCGGTGTAGAGGTGATCAGTTCTCTATGATGATACCATCACAATAGTACTGTAATTATATGAGCTAGTATACCGTGACCCACATACTTCCCCTGCAATCCCAACTCAATTTAATCGCATAGGAGCCGGAGGGAAGAAGCTGATTGGTTGCTTTGATAACCTGTGGGCTGCAGGGAGCCAACAGGTTCAAATGGAGAGAGAGAGAGAGAGAGAGAGAGGTTCAGTTGCAGTGACGCTCGTCCAAAAGCCAAAGTGTGCTCTGTGACGGGAAAGCTGTGAATATAAAATCTCACTGCTGATTACGAGAGCGAACCTTTTCAATTGTGTCAAACGTATGGGACACTTCTGGGTACCTGTCTGACCTTTTCATGGCGTCCTCAATCCCTAACAAGCTCTGCTTATCTCTCATGCCTCTCAGGTATATTCACACTACAGCGCTTTTAGGATTAAAGTCATGGGGTCAAGTGCATCCCATTTACCCTGCCAGCGGCACAAACATGCTAACAGTTTTCACGCTGAAATCAATACAGCTCGAGTCCATCAGCGCTCAGATTTACATGGTTTACTGTATTACCTGCGGCAGCCAAAAACTTATTTTTAATCCTGACCCACTAAAAACAACTGGCAACCACTCGCCCTTAAACACTTGCATCATGTGGTGACTTCTGAGAGTACACAATCATAAACCAATCATGTTTTGTTTTCAAAAATCTAGTAAATATCTAGTTAATACACTTAATTATTAAACGTCTTTTTATGGCTGTTGTTTTTATGGATTTTATGAAAGCAGTAAACTGTGAGAGGACAAACGTTATAGGGATTTTACAACAGTGATCTTGTGCCAACACCACTCAGCAGTATATAAATCTTTGTTTCATGGGCCTTTGGACTTTATAAGGCCTGTCCACTTTTATCACAAGACGCAAACTTTGTGGATCCACATAAGGATGCTAAAAAGTCCATTGTGTAGGTTTTAGTGGCATCTGGCTCGAAAAGCATTGAGAAGCAACGATAGCCACCACATGACAAACATGTCATCGTCAAAATGCCGTAGTTACGAAACACAGTTTGTCCATTTAGGGCTACTGTAGAAAAATAGCAGTGCAAAAGGGCGGTTTCAGTGCAATGCAGAGAAAGCGGCTCATTCTAAGGTAATAAAAACAAACAGCCGCTAATGGGGCATCTATGTATACATATAGATCTATGGCTAACAGAGAATGCTGCACTGCAAATGACCCAAGAAAATAAGTCTAAATTTTAGAGCAAAAATTTCAAATTTAAGTGATTTTGTGCATAAAACAAGAAAAAAAAATTGCCAATGGGGTAAGCAAAAAAATCTTGAACATAAATAAAAAATCTGCCAGTTAGGTTAGCACATTTTTCTTGAATTAAGTGTTTAAGAAAAAAGTTTTTTAAAGGAAAAGTCTGCTAAGTCTACAATGCAAAAAAATTTTTGCAAGAAAAACTTCTTAGTATTTTTGTCTTGTTTTCAGTAAAAAAATAAAAAAACTCTTAAATTAAGATGCTTTTTCTTGATGAGCAAAATGACCCAAGAAAATAAGTCTAGTTTTTAGACCAAAAATATCACATTTGATTTTGTGCATAAAACAAGCAAAAAAATCTGCCAATGGGGTAAGTAAAAAAATCTTGAACATTTTTCTTACCCCATTGGCTGATTTTTTGCTCGTTTCATGCACAAAATCACTTAACTTCTTCCACCCTGAAGCTATTTTGGGGATTTTCACCTGGATTTGGCCTACCCAATTTCAAAAGCTTCCCATACCCACATACAGAGGTTTACATACAAAAGTTTGGTATCTTTTTACAGGTAACCCTTTGAAATTAAAAAAAATATCGGGGGGGTGATAGTGTAAATTAAGTGTAAATAACTTTCTTACAGTAAAAGATATGTCAAAGTGATGCATATCTGCAGAAAGTAGAGACTCTAAGCTTTCAAACAGTATCTCATATGTGGTACTGGGGTCCATGACGGAGCATTAAAGATTAAAAGAATCTTTTATATTAAGTCAAAATACGAAATTCTGGACCCGGGACAGGGTCCTCAGGGTTGAAGAGGTTAAATTTGATATTTTTAGTCTAAAAACAAGACTTATTCTCTTGGTTCATTTTGCTCATCAAGAAAAAGCATCTTAATTTAAGAATGTTTCGATATTTTTCCTGAAAACAAGACAAAAATACTAAGATTTTTGTTCTTGAAAATCATTTTTTGCAGTGTATTTTGAATTAGTGCCCCTCAGATGAGCAGTCACAAGCCGCCACTGTAGTTCTTTTTTTTATTCGTTTAAAAAAAAATCGCCATATTTTATGTTGTGCCACCATACTTACTCGTGTAACTACCCATGTAACAGTCTTTAAATAGGGAACACATGGAAGTGTTTGGTGGATCCTAAGGAATGAATGGGGCTAGGCTAAATGCTAACACATTCATGACCCGCTGTACAAAGATGAAGTGCATGTAGGGCTGGACGATATGGCAAACAAATTTATCGACGGCATACTTCTAAATGTCGGCCGATACGGTATAAATCCGATAGCGGTATGAATGTTAAAAAAGCTAGATTCCTTTACCAAGTCTATGAATCCTCCTCCTATAAAACTATATAATTTTACAAAAATAAAAATGGTATAAATAAAATGAGTTTCCTTTTTTATTTGTATTTAGCTTTCATACAAAATGAAATGCAAACTCACTGTTAAATAATCAGACTTTAGGGCTCACTTCTAATATTAATAAGGTTCATCTGAATGTCAGTCAGTGATAAATGCTGTAATGCAGGGGTCTCAAACTAATGGATCATTTTAATAACAAATTATTCAGTCACAGTATTAACTTTCATAGTTACATAGTTTTTATGAATTTACTATTAATAGTTATTTGTGGAAAATATAATTAAATAGCCCAGTGGTTCTCAAACTTTTTCCGCGTGCGCCCCCCCCCCTTGTGTTAGATGCATTCCTTCGCGCCCCCCCCCCAAATAAAATTTATGACAAAAATTGTTCTAAAATTAAACATTTGAATTAAACAAAACATATTAAGTTATACAAAGTAGTGCTGTTGGTTAGTAGCCTTATTTTTTTTAGGTTTAATTACACAGAATTCATGATAAATGAATGTATTTTATAAAATGTCATAAAACTGGGGCCCCCCTGGCACCATCTCGCAGCCCCTCTGGGGGCCCCGGACCCCAGTATGAGAACTGCTATATATAAAATATATTTTTAGTGGTCTCAGGCTTTTGTAGCCAATTGTATGTAAAATGTCCATCAAAATGACAGCTCGGACAGGATTATACTATTTCTAGAACAAGAAACAGCTGTCGAAATGCATAATCTTCATAATAACCTCATGAAGCAAAAGTCGCCTCTTTTGTTAAGAAAATTGTCCGAATGAATGTATGTTTCTGACTACAATGCAGAGATTCGTGTCCCTGTGATATTAACGTCTGACCTCAGTGACGAGCACAGAGCTTACAGTCAGGAGATTACATGCAATTCATTGTTTCTCACTCGTCTACAAGTCGTTCTGAACAGAATCTATACAACAAACCTCTCATTTGTTTAGACAAAACAATAAGATTCTGACATCATTGTAAGAAAATGCATTCAAATTACAATGCAATTCACTGCAGGCTTTCCAGCGATGATTGCTGTGCAATAAATAATACATAACTATAATTGCAATGGCTCGTATGTCTAAACAACACCCGCCATGACCGGAAGCCTTTATTGGTGTCTCTGTGAAAGGCCGTAACCTCAATTACAAACACATTTAGCATGCATGAAACACAGCCAAGCACACCAAAGAGACTTTATTTACATTGATGGGCCGCAATGACAAAAGTCTTAGTTTGTCATCGTAATGGGATTTATTTTTATTTTGCAAAGCGTCACAAGAAAACTTAAAGGGGTCATGAGATGCAATTTCATGTTTTCCTTTTCACTATTGTGTTATGGAGAGAAAGAGATAGAGATGCGTGCATGCACTGCTTTTTTAATAATTGATAAAAAAATGTTATACATCCAGATGTCAAGAAGTAGCCAATTATGGTAATGGGAATCACATTTGCCCTACACGCTTGAATTATCCAGCCAATCACAAAGCACTTGGTCAGCTGGCCAATCAGAGCACACTGCGCTTTTCGGAATGATGAGCTTTGTAAAATTTGACAAAGACCAATCAGAGAGGAGCTATAATAATGTTATGTATGTAAAAAATAATGTTTTTAACTCTTTCCCCGCCAATTGACAAGTTATCTCGTCAATTAAGAGAAAACGCTTCCAGCCAATGACGAGTTTTTACGGCAATCCGTATTTCCGCTATTTTCCACCAGGTGGTGCTCTTACCCAACTGATAAAACACTGAAGCATCCACTGATCCAAAAACAGTAAACTCTGTGAATGTTTTGATCGTCGTTCTGAATATGATCTGTAACCAAAATCATTTGCAAAAATGCATTTATTTCATCGTTTTGTTCAAAATTTTGTATTTTTTAAGAAACCTGCCCATATTTGACAGGTGATAAAAAGAGAACAAATAAAGACAGTATGTAATGGGTTTTATTTGTTTAAAAGCTGATGCTCTTTTCTTTTATTTGATAAATTGTATGTTTATATATTTAAAGAAGAACATTTTCTGGAAATTATGTGGTGGCAGGGAAAGAGTTTATATTACACAGAATACACAAAATAACAATTATTTAAAACATGAGGATTTATAATGTTACTGTCTGGGTCAGACCTTATTGGCATATTTATTCACTGTTGCAGATAATCAAGGACACAAAGCGTTTAGACAGAACAGTGACATCACACACTGGAGGCGGAGTCAGCCGTGTAAGACATTTCCATCTAAGGCAGGTGAAGGTGAATTCACCAAAGAATATGCAGTTGTGGATATAAACATCACCACATTTAGCAAACCATTGTGCAATATTCAAAACACCCATGCAATGATGGTTTCCTGGAAAAGAATTAGGCTGTGAACACAAAAGGTTTAACCTCAAGTCACGGTGACCCAGAAACTAAAGAGCTACTTAGATTTAATTTTAACACTGTGGCCTTGTAAAACATCTCCCATAATGCTTTAGGAGAACGTGCTATTTGAATGTGAAGGTGCTCGAATGGAAGGAACTTCTGCTAAATAGCGACTAGAAAAAAATGAGTAGAAACATATAATACATTTATTCAGAAAAAGTGGATGAATGTGCTACAATTCACCCTGAAATCAAAAGAGGAAATAGTCAGAAAAATATATTTGTGCCCATGAACCACAAAACCATAAGTAGCACGGGTATATTTGTAGCAAAAGCCAAAAAATATTTTGTGATATATTTCCTATCATAAATATATCATAACTTTATATTTTTTAAGTGGATGCAGTTGCTAAGGACTTCATTTAGACAACTTTAAAGGCAATTTTATCAATATTTATATTTGTTTGCACCCTCAGATTCCAGATTTTCAAATAGTTGAAACTTGGACAAATATTGTCCCATCCTGTCAAACCATACATCAATGGAAAGCTTATTTAGTCAACTTTCAAGATGTTTAAATCCTAATTGACTCTTAAATGACTGGTTTTGTGGTCCAGGGACACATTTAGCAAGGCAAAAATATGTAACACCTGGCTCTAAATTACATATTATTCAGAACCAGGAAAACGTACATACGGGTTCTTTTGTATGTGTCTCTCGACTGATTATGGGAACTCCTTCTCTATAGTTTTACGTTAACCTATCACAGCATTAACTGCTAAATAATTTACTGCAAGAAACTTAAACCCTTCACATGTAACTGTTTAGACCCAACATTAATATTAAACCAGATACCAAATGAGTAAATACTTCAGCGTTTATACATAAGAGTAACAAGTTTTATTTAAGAAAAAATAGGAATATTGAAATAGAGTAGAAAAAAAACTTAAATAACCCTTAACATAAGGCTTTCATCAAGATTTCAAATGTATATATAAACACAAAAATCACTACAAATAACCCTAAACCTCTTTAGGATGAAATTTAAATACTGAAACTTTACACTTTGTTAAATCACTTACAATGGTAAGCTAGGAATCACAGAAATTGTGTTGAGAAAAAATATATATAATAACAGGTCCCCTTTAACTGCGGTTTATGTGACTCTTTCAATACGACACGTTTAACACATTATAATCACACAACAACCGATTACCCGATATAAATCAAGACTTTTAGAGGTATCTTACTTAACTTATACCCATATCCGAGCATATTGAACAACTTTGAAATAAAAAAACAGTATTTGTGGGCCCACACACACACACTTACACATAAACATTCACACCCCCTTGTTGTTGCAGGCCCGTGCCGTCGCTCGTGTGCGTTGTGGCCATTAAACGAAAACTTAAACTGGCCTCTTCACTCCTAAGAGCAAAAATAAAATGAAACCAAATACCTTAAGGTGCAGCTGTCCGCCGAATTGGTTATTGTGGTTTCCCTTCCTTTCTTTCTCCCTCGTGATAATCGTCTGCAGGTTCGCGTGTCCCGCGACTCCAAATGAACATCACCGCTCACCTCAACTCAAAGCGCTTTTCCGTCTCCGTCATTTTTATCATAATTGCAAATATGACTGTCTGGATACACAACTTATCACTCCAAAGACACTCGCGTGCTGCTCTGTGTCCGACAGAAAGTTCTCGAATCACTCACATCTGTTCCGCCATCGCAATAGAAGTGTTAAATGTCCGTCAATCTCCTCTTTGCAACTTGAATAAAACAACTACCAGTCTTCTCTTAACACGATGCTTAACAAATTATTACTAACTGTCAGTTAGTAAAACAAATTATAAAGTATAAGAGACAACTTAATCCGATCTGGATCAATGCATTCACCCTGTCGATCTGCCAGGTGTTTTTTTTTCTTACTGACGCGGATTTCTCTTCAACAACCAATAGCTGTCCTAGTTGTTTGTACAGAGGGCGGAATCAACTTCTGATCATCCAATGATTAAACAGACAACCAAACATGCTGTCAAAAAACCACGTTTTGCACCATGTACATTTCAACCACACTTTACTTAAATAAATATATAAATAATACTCTTAAAGAGCCAAACCTCAATTTGTATATGTTTCTGTAAATTAACATGACTCACACCATACAAACAAAATACACTTCTTAAACCATATGCATTTGAAAATTCACATTCACATGAAAGTTTTACCCTAGGTTACAAATATATATATATATATAGGTTTTGTTATTATCATCTATACCAGCTAAGTGTAAATGAAACATCTTTCTAGAAATACCTGTATGTTAGTCCCACAGAGCCAGACTCTTACATAACATTATTTTGCTCATCTCTACTAACATTTTTTTTTTTCAGAATACACCAAAGAAATGAGCAGAAAATGCAGGCAGACCTTGTAAAAAGACCTTGTTTATTGCTGTTCATTCAAAAGAAAAAAACCTGGTATTTCACAAAAGGAATACAAAGCCAAATGTCTTATTAATTTTTAAATATCATTTAAAGATATCATATCACTAACCTCACAAACCTTTGTCAAACCCAGTACTTCTGAAATTCTTCCTTACAAATGTTTATATCATCAACCAGAACATTAGTTTGCTCTCTGCACTGCAAAAAAAATTATTTTTAAGAAAAATAATTTGTAGTATTCTTGTCTTGTTTTCAGTAAAAATATCTAAAAATTCTTAAATTAAGATGCTTTTTCTTGATGAGCAAAACTACCCAAGAAAATAAGTCTAGTTTTTAGACCAAAGTTATCAAATTTAAGTGATTTTGTGCATGAAACAAGCAAAAAATCTTAAAACATTTTAATTTAAGAATTTTTTTGCTTACCCCATTGGCAGATTTTTTTGCTTGTTTTATGCACAAAATCACTTAAATAAGTCATTTTTGGTCTAAAAACTAGACTTATTTTCTTGGGTAGTTTTGCTCATCAAGAAAAAGTATCTTAATTTAAGAATATTTAGATATTTTTACTGAAAACCAGACAAAAATACTAAGATTTGTTTTTCTTGAAAATCATTTTTGCAGTGTGTAGAAAAAAATCTCAAGTCAGAAAAAAGATCAAAAATGGTCCCTAGCTGTCACTGGGGTGCTATCCTTTCAAAAAGTACACCGTTGCACCTAAAGAGTTCATATTAGTCATAAGGGTGATTTTTTTTAAATTGAGATTTATACATCATCTGAAGGTTGAATAAATAAGCTTTCCATTGATATATGGTTTGTTAGTACATGACAATATTTGGCCGAGATACAACAAGCTTATTTGAAAATCTGAAATCTGCAAAAAATAAAATTAAATTGAAATATTGAGAAAATCGCCTTTAAAGTTGTCCAAAGGAAGTCTAATGAAGTCTTTTACTAAGGATAAATACATTTTTGATACATTTACAGTAAGACATCTACAAAATATCTTCATGGAACACGATCTTTACTTGATATTTGACATAAATTTGACCCATACAATGTATTGTTGGCTATCGCCATCTGTGTGACCTACACTGCAAAAAATGATTTTCAAGAAAAAAATATCTTATTATTTTTGTCTTGTTTTTAGTACAAATATCTAAAAATTCTTAAATTGAGATGCTTTTTCTTGATGAGAAAAACGACGCAAGAAAATAAGTCTAGTTTTTAGACCAAAAAAAATCAAATTTAAGTGATTTTGTGCATAAAACAAGCAAAAGAATCTGCCAATGAGGTAGACAATTTTTTCTTGAAATTTCTTGAATTTAGTGTTTAAGAAAAATTTTCAAGATTTTTTTGCTTACCCCTTTGGCATTTTTTTTTGCTTTTGTTTAGTTTTTTTGCGTTTTGTTTTTCTGGTATTTTTTATGCTGCCAAAAGATGATCTCTCACAAATTATTGGAAATGTATAATGTTTTTGAGAGTTATTGATGAATGAGTGTTTTGGTGGCATGTAAGTAAATTTTTTCATCATATGGTTTTTTTTTCGGTTTCTAAGTTGGGTGTGTAAAATACCAAATCCAATGCTGTGTTATATAAATCAGTGTCTTGTTGACTAAAACATAGCATCGCTTTGAAATATGTCTTCAGCTCTTAGCAACTTTTTCGGTGGGCTTGAAAATATTTTGACCCAGGAGGGTTAATTGTAACACTGTGTTACGACTAACCCCTCAGCACTTACGATATGGAAACCGCTAACTTTAGCGTAATTCTTGCCATTGTTTTAAATAAGCTACACATAAATGATTGCTGGCTGCCAACAAAATAAATGTACCTGTCTTATCAAAAATCGTGTGTCATTTATTTTTGTTCATATCTTTAATATTGATTGAATAAGGTCACGTCAAAGATTGAAATTATAATGAAATGAATGGCTAAAATCAGACTTTGATGCTCATTATCTCAGAATTTGATTATTGAAACTGTAGTATGGTTATCAAAGATTGAGTCACATATAAAAAAAATGTTTTTTTCATAATTGTTCAGCTTTTTCTCACATATTTAGACATTTGCATCCATTTATAATTGAACTATTGTTAGAAAAGTGTTGGATGAATGAATACAGTCAGGATACCTGTCTATTATAGACAGATATATAAACAATATCCACTTCAAGTATATAGACAAAATAGTATTGAAATATTTGCCTGCAAACTTAATTTTTAGCAAGTGTTACAACTAACCCCCTACCTGTTACAATGAACCCCACCTATGGGGTAAGTTGTAACGTTTGCACTTCTGTCACGTTTGGTGTAATTGTCCAAGAATGGTAAGTAATAGAAACAAACTTTTTAGGGGTCAGGCTACTTGAATCTTTTCAGTTTGGTCTTTAAAACGCTCTTCATCTAATCTGCTTCTAAACAGCTCTTTATAAACACCCTCGCACAGATATGTCTAATAATCTTCCTGATCTCTCACTTATTTGTGAGCCGGCTCTGCCAGACGTTTATATCCGTGCTGTATCCGTTCTCAATCTCTCAGTCTGCAGAGGGCACCTTGAACCTCCATCAGCAGAACTCCACACAGCACTCGGACTTAATTGGATTTGTGCATCACACACAAATTGTGACATTACAACTGGCCGGTGGAGTAGGTCATGTGCCAATTACCAAAGCTCACATCGAAAGCGGCCGCGGCTCACCCAAGACTTCATTACCCGCCCGTCGTTTCTCTTTTCATTATGTGAGGATCTCGTGATAGATGCGAGTGTGGCTGTCGACAGTAGATCAGAGGACTGAGTCACGGAGAGCTTCGACAATAAAGGAACACTTTAATGTTGTATGTTTTTACATACAGATCTCTCGCTGTTCTTGGTTTCTATTCTAGAAATGACACATTATTGCCATTTGATACAGAACAGATTGGGAATATTTAAAATCCATGATACCGTGTCGGCAGCGCAAAGGTCTTGGGTTCATATTCCCAAAGATAAACACACATTTACATTCATGCATCTGGCCGATGACAATTTATTTATATAAACAATTAATTTCATTTGGATGAATATGTCCGTCTTTGATTATATTTACCAATTATTATCATGTCTATTTGTGCTGGTCAATTATGAGGTATAATTGAACTGCTAGCAAGCTTGAGAGAATTGGGATGGGACCCGCTCCTCTTCCAACTTTTGATAAAACTTGAAAGTTTCTCAAACAGTTCTTATAAGAACAAACATATGATAACGACCGCAGCTAACATGTTTTATAGTGTTTAAAATAATAAATAAATCAAAAAGTGGCGTAATCGTGGAAATGTTTTCCGCGGTTCTTCTTGCTAAACTATCGCCTCTCTCCTTTCTCAACCACAAGCCATATTTTTGTCAGCGTCCCTTCAGCGCTCTATAGCTGGAGGGACGGAGGCAGAGCAGGAACGAACAAGAGAAATGAGTTGCCTGCCGGTGCGACTTGGAAATCTCCCAAACCATCAGGCAGTCATTTATCTGGCTGATGGTACACAGACTCGCTCAGACATCTATTACCTCCACCAACCTAATACCCTCCTTGGGCGTAGCCGAGATATATTCCTGACAAACCACACATGACTGCAAACTGACACGGAGACGGACGGAAACGTGAGGAACGCTGGCCACACATGAGCAGCTACGCATTCGGAAAACCTTCAAGTTCATCTTCTGGGTTGTGACTTAGGTTTGGTAGGTGTAGTCCCGGCTGGAAGATGCAGTAACTATTGTATGATGACCCTAAAGCATTTTCCTACATTCACGTTGTTAATAATTAGTGGCATATTCTGAAGGAATAGACATTTTTGCAAGTATAATATACATATATGTGGTTATCAAACTTTTTCGCTGTGCGCCCAAGAAGCTGACTGATAAAAGGACAATACATTTTTTTCACATTTTTTTCAAACTTCTAGGCAAAGGGTGACTACATATTCATTTTTGCTACATAATTCTCATCGTAACGTGTGTGTTAATCAATTAATTATTCTTAAAAAATGTGGAAAAAGGTTAAAAAAAAATAAGCAAGTGATCCTAACTTCTGACTGGCAGTGTTTTTCTTTTTAAGGACTCATAAAAAAGTTTCACTGTCTGTAGCATTTCATGTCACAGCTTTAGATTGAGTGCCGTAGGGATGACGTATTTTTGATTTATACACTAGATGTCGCCTTCCATTGGAACGAATTGGCAGTTCATTGGAACGAATGCGTCAAATGGAGCCGCCATCTTGAAACAGGGGAGCCCCTCCTCTTTAATGCATCAGCATCAATGTATGTTAAGGTGTTACGGAAATAAAATCACCACCATAAATCGTCATGAATGCAATTTTCAATTTTTTTTTTCGTTCCAACGGTCAGACATGTATTTAGTATTGAGTCCAGAAACAATTTTAAGTTTTGATAGTAAGAAAATCTACTTTTTCTAAATCTAATGCATAGTGCTAGTAGGCCTTACATCCATACGCAGCACAAAAGTCCGTCATCGTCCATGAATTCGAAGGCGGACAGTACAGGTGGAGATAGCAGCGTTACCTAGCTACTTCCTATGATAAGACCCCTGTTCCAAGATAGCGGCAGTTTAGACACATGCTTAGAACCCCAAGGCAATATGAATTTTAAGGGATATTCGCACCACGTTAACCAATGCTTGCTCCAGTAGTAATGATAACGATGTAGCAAGCCAAGCAGAGGCAAAAATACGAAACAACAATGGAGGACAAAATTATCACTGTATGTGGACACTCAGAGCTGTACGACACATCCTCATACTTTTATAGAAACAAGAATTAAAAGGATCTTGCTTGGAAGAAAGTGAGTGAGGAGGTCTGACAATCTGCTCAGTTGTAAAAAAATCTCTACATTGCAAAAAAATGTACAGTAAAAATATCTAAAAATTCTTAAATTAAGATGCTTTTTCTTGATGAGCAAAACGACCCGAGAAAATAAGTCTAGTTTTTAGACCAAAAATATCAAATTTAAGTGATTTTGTGCATAAAACAAGAAAAAAAAATCTGCCAATGGAGTAAGCTAATTTTTGTTGAATTTAGTGTTTAAGTAACATGTTCAAGATTTTTTTTGCTTACACTGCAAACATGTCTTGTTTTCAGTAAAAATATCTAAAAATTCTTAAATTAAGATGTACATTTTTC
This sequence comes from Paramisgurnus dabryanus, assembly GCF_030506205.2. Classification (NCBI taxonomy): domain Eukaryota; kingdom Metazoa; phylum Chordata; class Actinopteri; order Cypriniformes; family Cobitidae; genus Paramisgurnus; species Paramisgurnus dabryanus. Next base: position 7,138,633 of record NC_133348.1, read on the forward strand.
ATGAATTTTTCTTGAAATTAGTGTTTAAGAAAAAAAAAGTGTTTACCCCATTGGCAGATTTTTTGCTTTTTTAATGCACAAAATCAGTTAAATATGATATTTTTGGTCTAAAAACTAGACTTATTTTCTTGGGTCGTTTTGCTCATCAAGAAACAGCATCTTTATTTAAGAATTTTTAGATATTTTTACTGAAAACAAGACAAAAATACTAAGACTTTTTTTCTTGAAAAACAATTTTTTGCAGTGTACCCCATTAGCAGATTTTTTTGGCTTGCACTGCAAAAAATGATTTTCAAGAAAAAAAATCTTAGTATTTTTGTCTTGTTTTCAGTAAAAATATCTAAAAATTCTTAAATTAAGATGCAATTTTTTCATGAATTTGTCTTCAATTTATTGTTTAAGAAAAATTTTCAAGATTTTTTTGCTTACCCCATTGGCAGATTTTTTTGCTTGTTTTATGCACAAAATCACTTAAATTTGATATTTTTGGTCTAAAAACTAGACTTATTTTCTGGGGTCGTTTTGCTCATCAAGAAAAAGCATCTTAATTTAAGAATGTTTTGATATTTTTACTGAAAACAAGACAAAAATACTAAGACTTTTTTTCTTGAAAAACAATTTTTTGCAGTGTACCCCATTGGCAGATTTTTTTGCTTGCACTGCAAAAAATGATTTTCAAGAAAAACATTTCTTAGTATTTTTGTCGACCCAAGAAGAGTCTAGTTTTTAGACCAAAAATATTAAATTAAAGTGATTTTGTTCATAAAACAAGAAAAAAATCTCCCAATGGGGCAAGCAAAAAATCTTTTTTTAAACACTAAATTCAGGAAAAAATCTATTCAAATGTGCTTACCCCATTGGCAGATTTTTTTTGCTTGTTTTATGCACGAAATCACTTAAATTTGATATTTTTGGTCTTAAAACTAGACGTATTTTCTTCTTGATTTAAGAATTTGTCGATATTTGAACTAAAAACAAGATAAATACTAAGTAAAAAAGAATTTTTTTTGCATTGTAGGGAACCAGTGTCCCGCCAACTTCCGGGTTGGCCAACAAAATATGTAATCCCTGCTGCACTTTATAGTGGCAAGTGATGAGCTTGGAACAGCGGTGACATCATCTAATTAGTGTTGTCAAGTGACAATTTACGGCTCAGCTGATTGGCTTAAAAACTTGAGGGCAAACGAAGTGCTCAAAGATAAAATGGCTGAAATGACGTACTTCCAGGTAGGGCTGCACAATTATGACAAAAATCATAATCATAATAATATTCACCTTGATATTGAATATATATATTATATGATATTGAATATATATATATATATATATATATATATATATATATATATATATATAATTTTTTTTTTTTTTTTTTTTGCTGATTAATCGATTTTACATTGCAGTTTGAATGTTTTATAACTTTCTGTGAACACCTAAAAGTAAATAATATAATTTTTATAACAAATAATTATGGGAGTTATGCTGTTAGTAAAATATCCAAAATGAATGGCTAAAGGACACGTTAATTATCAATTTTAAAATCTCTGATTCCACACTGTACACTGTAAAATGTAATAGCTAACTTTACTTAAAAATAAATAGTGATCATAACTAGTTGCTCCATAATTTGTTGACTCTACTAGCTTACAATAAGTTGACACAGCATTTTGGTGAGGAGAGTAATTAAACTTATCATACTTAAGTAACCTTTACTTGAGAAGTATGAGTGTCTCCACACACTCCCAACACTTGGTGGCGGTAATGCACCATGCTGGATGCCAACCGCCAATACAAATCAACGAAGAAGAGATTGCACATGCGCAGTTCCTCCTGAGACGTTGGATTTGAACCATCACGCGGCAAAAGAACGTTTGTCTGGATTTGGTTTGAAGGTAAGAGCATGCAAAATGTTAATTTGGAGAGGCCATGTATGTAATACTTCAGTCTGTTTGTAGGTTAAATGTATTTCTACAATTTAGTAAAGTCAGGACTATGTTCTGTTAATGTTCTGAGTTTTGTTTGTGAGGTAAGGTTTAAGCTAAAGCTAGCAAACCACCTTGTCATTGTCCCACCTTGTAAATCTCAAATTTCTTAAACTGTAAATATGAATTCATATCGCCAAATGCAATGTGCTTGTTAACTGTTGCGTGCATCTGCTATAACTGGCGATGGCACAGTAAAACTTTAACTTATCTGCTAGCTCAGCTGTTAAGCAGGAGGTCCGGATCAGAATATTCATATCGTCGCTGCCCGATAAAACTCACGTATGTCCAAAACGTTTACTTTTCAGAAAGTGAAAAAAAAACACCGTATATCAAAAGCAGTTGAATGTAGCATTGTCATACTTGGTACGGCATATTGACATGTAACCATATTCTTGCCAGTGTAATGATATAATCCACATTTGACCCAAATTGAGTTTAAATGGACATGCGTGCATATTTTACAGTAACTGTGATCGATACGCGTTCTTCCGATCATTAATTAGAATGGCCACGTCGCGTTTCGTATTGACAGATGAATATGCTCAGTTCATTAAATAGCCTACGTCTTAGTTAAATACGCTTACTTTATTTAATATTAATTATACATTTATTAAATGTCTCTTGTAAACTATGAAGGGACAATGAATCAATACACTGACATGGTAATGCTACACAGCAGGGGCGTCAGTTTGTGTTGAAAAGTGGTGGGGACAAAAGATCAGATAAAAACATTACTGCGGGACAGGAAAAATATTGAATAACGGCGCATCAAAAATGGGCATAGCGTAGGCTAGTCAACAACAAGAAAATACTCAGCATAAAACCCTCAACAATGTCGACTGCACACATGTAACAGTCCCTACAACACCAGCTCAACCGAACAGTGCCAAAGCACCAAACCGTAGAAAACAGCAGCGCTTTTAGTCAATGATTACAATGAATTTCATTACATATGTACAAGAAAACACACCATAAGCATACAACGCAACATATGTGACACTAGACCACAAAACCAGTCTTAAGCATCGCTTGATTTTTCAGGACATTTTAACCAAATGCTTTCAAAAAGTGGTGGGGACATCCCCAGCGTAAATAACACCAATGCTAGACAGATACTTTGTTTGCACAGTCCTACCGTAATTAAGTTACTCCTAGATGTTCGTCTGGTGTCCGGGGGAAACGTTTACCTCGATGAAGGAAAGTCATTGTCATGTTTATTCGGCTATATCCAGTGCTGAGCTTCGATGAAACTTTACGAGACCGGCGAGATGCTTCACAGGTGGAAGATATGCGGCGTGATTGACAGCTTTGACACCAAATGGGTATACGTGAAAATCAGATGACATGATTTCACAAGTTTTCATTGGCCATTTAGGTATGTGACGCATACTGTATACGGAAATGAACCTGGACATTCAATCTGTCAAAAAATCTCAAAATCGGCAAAATGAACATACGTGATTTTCATCGGACAGCGACGTTATATTCATTCGATTTTTAATTTTGAGATTCGAATATTTTTTTCTGTTTTTAACATTAGCATTAATGCAGAGACTGCCAAGCAGGAAGTGAACTTCACGCTCCCGCTCAAGGTTTGTAACTTACTGTTAATGTACTCCGATATTAAAGGTGGGATATATTTTTCTATTGAAAGGGCATTTGGTATTTTTGTGATTTTAAAATAATAAAGGTTATATTTATTTAACATTTTGGCCCAAGCAGAAAATTAAGGGCACCTCAACTCAGCCTGCAATTATTTAAAATTTTCCCAAAATAACTGCATTACTGAAAAATACTAGATTACTAAACCTATGCAGTTGCTGCACATGTCATTATGCACAATTAATGAAACTTTCTGAATAGAAAGTTATGATATGAACCAAATAACCATACAACCCCCTTGACTAATTCTAAGCATAAAATACATACATATACAATTTGTTATATTCAGATAGCCTGTTGTAATGGAATGAGTAGCAGGGCAATATACATACATGTATCCTTTATGCCTTACAAAGAAAGCGTTCATTAGAGCTGATTGGATGCACAAGTTGCAGTAATATATTCATTTTCGAGGTTTGTGTAATACTAGTTTTCTGGCCAGTGTGACCTAGTGATTTGTTATTAAAACGCATCCAAAATGACTTCATTAAATGCTCATTTGTCTGTTTCTTTAGGTTCTGTCAGAGTTCTTTCGCTTAACCAGCAAAAACCTCAAAATCGAGTTTTTCAAAGAACTGGACAAACATCTCATCGCTGTCTTGACATTTTCAAGTCCAAGGGTGGATGTACCGGCCAGATACTTAAGGCGTATTTGCATCATCAAATCGCACTGGGGGTAAGTTTCTCATGCACATTAATGATTTAATGGTGTCAGCAAAATAGTGTAACCACATTGTATTTTCAGAGCTGTTAATTGATGGTCCTTGACCATTTATGGGTGCTATGTATGAAATTATCTTTCAGAATACAGATGTTACTGCTAAGTGAACAGCAGTCCTCCGTGGCCTTCCCATCCTCCTTGGAGATGAGAACAAAGACTTCTTCAAGACATACTTTGTAAGTAGTTTCAGGTGCTAGTTTACAGTGGCCGAGTAGGCTTGTCGCAATAGTCGGTGTAACAGTGATTACCAGTGTGTCAGCCTCTTACCGGTTAGATCACTTGCCCACCGCGACACCGTCTTTCACCGTCGTTTTGATATTTTTTTGTAATTAAATCATTTAGTTTCGTTAGAGACAGCAAACATGAATGTGTCTTCTGCCTGAATTCAGCAGAGCTGAACGCGCATCATCACAGAGCAGCCGGTGTCAGATTTCATTTATTCCTGTCAGAGTGTGTGAGGCGAGCGACTGACCAGACGATGGCAGAAGCCGTATGCTTACTCATTTTTGTTATAATATACATATATGATGTTTAATGTAAGCGAGATCGTTTTGTTGTTGCGTTTTTCATTACAAATAATAATAAACCCATCATTCAAGCAACCCATTATAGAGGAGTAGCCGGATGCTCTCCTTGGGACTGGCAGGTTCTGAAGTACCTGTGCACATTGACTCAAGCACTTAATTAAACCAGCTGTTGCGCTCGCATTGCATGCAAATTCATATGAGATTTAAAGGAGTAGTCTACTCATTTTCAATATTAAACTATGTTATTGCCTTAACTAACTATATCCCTCTATCATCTGTGTGCGTGCACGTAAGCGGTGGAGCGCGCTGCGACACTTCGATAGCATTTAGCTTAGCCCCATTCATTCAATGGTACCAATCAGAGATAAAGTTAGAAGTGACCAAACACATCAACGTTTTTCCTATTTAAGATGAGTAGTTATATGAGCAAGTTTGGTGGTACAAAATAAAACGTAGCGCTTTTCTAAGCGGATTTAAAAGAGGAACTATATTTTATGGTGTAATAGCACTTTTGTGAGTACTTCGACTCGCCTGAAAAGTCCGCTCCCCTTCTCCCTCTCATAATGGGAGAGGGAGGGTGTTACTGCGCCGAGTCGAAGTACTCCCAAAAGTGCTATTCCACATTAAAATATAGTTCCTCTTTTAAATCCGCTTAGAAAAGCGCTACGTTTTATTTTGTACCACCAAACTTGCTCGTATAACTACTAGTCTTAAATAGTAAAAACGTTGATGTGTTTGGTCACTTCTAACTTTATCTCTGATTGGTACCATTGAATGAATGGGGCTAAGCTAAATGCTATCGTAGCGTCGCAGCGCGCTCCAGCGCTTACGTGCACGCACACAGATGATAGAGGGATGTATCAACTCTTCTTAGTTAAGGTAATAACATAGTTTAATATTGAAAATGAGTAGACTATTCCTTTAAGACAGCCTATGCAAGCGCTGCATTTAAACAGTTGCATCTAATTCAAATTAAAAAAGTAAGCCCCTCCCACCCTGTGAAACCGGTATCATCGGGGTTGTCACGCACCGATTAACCGGTGGGAAAATTCTGTCACCGCAGCAACCCTATGGCCGAGAGGGGTCACAACTCATGCATTGCAAATGCCACAGCACCTCCAGATTTGGAAACAACAGTGTCATAAAAGTGGCCTATTATTTTCATATATGCCATATGCAATTTCGACATGCAATGCAAACTGCACAGTAGTAGAGTAGAGCTGGGCCATAAATTGACTGCAATACTCATGCGTATCTTATCAGTAAAGCTGGTTTCATGATTAGTAATAAGTCGCCATCACCTGCTTTCAAATGCAGCAGCATTTACTACACAGAGCCGTATTTTACTGAGAAGCTAGGCAAAATCGTGTTCGTAATCGTGAAATTTCACCTCTGATAATGCATGAGATTTTGCCGAGCTTCTCTGTGAAATACGGCTCTGTGTAGTAAATGCTGCTCCACCTGAAAGCAGGTGATGGTGATTTACTATTAATCACGGAGCCAGCTTTACTGATGAAATGCGCATGAGAATCGCAGTCGATTTCTCGCCCAGCCCTACTGCTCAGTACAATGTGTAATGCATAGGTTATGCTTATTGGAAATTTAAGTTAAAAGGACCTCTGGCTAGTTTAACAAATTAGCCTTTTTGGGTTAGCCCTAACGTTTTGCCCCACAAACGTGATAGATGAACACTCCAATGTTTTCGTTGTAGCGATATTTTAAGAAATGTTTACCCATAATGCATTCTGGACTGATGTAGATGGCTCCAAGCGCTGCTACAAACACAAGGCAAATTAACAATAACGTTATCAAGATAAGCTATTACCTCAGTTAGCGAGTGAAATATACCTTCCTCCGTGTTTACGGCATGTTGAGGCTCAAATTGGAAAGGCTTGAATGGCAGACATTTCGCTCGCTAATTGAGGTAATCGCTTTACTTGATAATGTTATAGTTTATTTGCCTTTTGTTTGTAGCGGCGCTTGGACCGGTCTACGTCACGGTCCATAATGCATTATGGGTCAAACAAACAATGGTGACTTACTAGTAAAAAGGTTGTCTTAAAATATCTCGCTACAACAAAAACATTGGAGGTGTTGTTCTATCACGTTTTTGGAACAAATGGTAGGGCTAACTCAATAAGGTCTCAATAATGTGTCAAACTAGCCGGAGGGTACATTTCATAAGCTTCCATTAGGGTAGGATGTTTTGTTAGCAGCAAGCATAAAAGAATCCGTCATATGACCCACTCCCCCACCATCCTCGCATACCCTTCTCACCTTTTTTTAACCCTTGACCAGTTTGCATGCTTGTTTAATGGTACACATCTTCAGGTGTTAATGAGAGGGTTCTACTAATCTCACAAATGACCAGTGTAAGAGTGAAATGATTATGTGTACAAAAATGTCAACTGTCCTCTGGGACAACAGCAAAGCCTTGTTAGAATTGTAGGTATTTTTTCTTCTCATATGTTGTTTCCCTGTTGAATATGGCTTATCCATTTTACAGAACTGTCAATAGAGTGCAAGGTTTGTGTTATCACATTGTAGAATAGCTAACTGTTGTCATCAGCTAATGCCTCTTCAGATGTAAATATGAGCAGATGTGAGATACCCTCAATTGGTCCTGATCAGGACTACCTATCAACCTTCTTTCTAAAGTGGCTGCTTTGTGTTTTCTACCTAAATGCAAGGTTGTATATCAATGTGGAATTGTGTAATAATATCTCATGTAATTGTGTTTTTAGGACTGTGATGAACCTGAACTGGCCAACACCTCCATTGAGATCCTAACAGTAATCCCTGAAGGTACCCCACTTCAAGGAACACACCAACATTTTGGGTTTTTAGCTTATTCACTGTATTCCCCAGAGTTACATAAGTCCATACATACCATTTTCATCTCTGTGTGTCCTGTAACTTTGTCTGACGCACCCACCGCTAGCTTAGCTTAGCACAAAGATTGTAAGTAAATGGCTTCAGCTAGCATACTGCTCCCTATAAGTGACAAAATAACGCAAACATTTTCCTATTTATATGTTGTGATTTGTATAGTCACAGCGTGTACAAATAACAAGGTCATATGAGACACAGACATCTTCTAACAGTATACATACAGGGAACTATATTCTCTGAAGACAAAGCACTGCTACTTGGGTGGAGTGATTTGCTCGCAGCACCAGAGAAGCCCCCTGGTGAGGAGAGAGTTGTGCTAATCACTCCGCCCAAGTATCAGTGCTTCATCTGAGAATATAGTTTCCTGTATGTATACTGTTAAAAGATGTCTGTCTCATATGACCTTGTTATTTGTACACACTGTGACTATACAAATCGCAACATATAAATAGGAAAATGTTTGCGTTAATTTGTCACTTATTTGGAGCAGTATGCTAGCTGGAGCCATTTACTTCCAGTCTTTTTGCTAAGCCAAGCTAGCGGTGGGTACGTCAGACAGAGTTACAGGACGCACAGAGATGAAAACGGTATGTATGGACTTATCTAACTCTGGGGGATACGGTGAATAAGGTAAAAACCCAAAATGTCTGCGTGTTCCTTTAAGGCCCAAAATTCAATCACTCAAAAATCTACTGTGCAGTGAGTAGTGAAGTTCTTTGTTTTTTACACACACACACACACACACACACACACACACACACACACACACACACACACACACACACACACTTACATTTATGGTGTATCTACATTATTGATGGAAATATATTTTTTTTTGTCATTTGGTCTTGGTTTTGTGTAATGGTGAATGTGTGATTTGTTGGGTTTTTATGTCTTTTTTCAAAATTCAAATTCTCTCTTATTGGATGTGCAGTTCACTGTATTGTTCTGTTTCAATCAAATAAAGTGTTTCATTGATTCATTCAAACTGTTGTCTCTCTTTGTTTCAACAACTTAAAACTTTTGAGTAAAGTTTACTTGAATATTTTAAGGCAATCGGTTTCCTAAGATTTCATTAGTATTGTGAACACTTAGCCTTGTAAGGATAACTTGCCTTAATTAGTACTGCTAACTGAACATAACTCAGTTGTCTGAACTGACATTTCCTTAGTGACGGGAGCTAATGATTTTTAAGTTCACTTTACTACCATGACATGAGTTGTCTGGACTAAAAATTTTTTTGTCATCATAACTAATGATTTTGCGTTAACTGTACTCAAGTGTACTACCATTATATGAGTTGTCCTTACACATTTCTTCTCAGCTACAACAACTTAAAAATTGATTGTCAACTTTACTTTAAAAATTTGAGGCAATCGGTTTCCTAAGTTTTTTTAAGTAAAGTCAACAAATTACATTTTACAGTGTATTTGGTGCCCAAACATACAGTGAAACGCACAGAAATTAGCACAAATGGGCAGCTATAATTTAGGCATTTGGTGATTATGTAATTGGTTTCCCAAAATTGCAATCCCGATTAATTGTGCAGCTCTACTTCCAGGGAGTCCTGCATTAGACTCAGAGCCATTGAAACTAACTGAAGTGCTAACAGAATGCAAACAGCTTTCTCCAAAACATATTCCACAACATCCACAGATTTCTCTCATTACACACCCACCACGACTAAACATCCCAATTTCTGTGCTGAGACAAAGCAAACTTGGCAAACCGAAGGCAGCTTTCCACCTTCCGAACACATTGCTCGGGCCGGTGGCTATCGAACGTCGCCCACAGCTCTGCATGGGGAGCCCGAGTTGATGAGACGGGTGACGGGGAGAGGTTTGTAATTAGCGATGGGGTTTAGTGTCAGCGGCAGAAGGCAGGAGAGGCAGGAGATGGGTCTGTGTAGCGGGGCAGTGTGATTCCTAATCCCACCGAGTGCTGGATTATCACGGCAGGGTGCGAGGGAACAAGCGCTATGGTGTTGCATGAGCACCTGCGGGCCAACCGCAGCGCAGAAATACATCAAACGCAAAATATACACACACATCACACTTGAGCGATTGCAATACAGTAATTGCAAAAGTTTGTGGGTCATTTCTAACAGCAGTTTACTGTAGACCTGTTTGTTTGTTTGTTTGAAATAAATCGCATCTAACCTTTGTGTGTGTGTGTGTGTGTGTGTGTGTTTGCTCAGTTAAGTGAACCAATGGGCTTGACAGCTTCTTCAGGTTAGAGGACAATATGAACAAGATTACTGTCAAAGTATTTGTGTGGAGGGACGCAGGAGTGAAAGGACCTCAGATAGGGGGGTCTCATCTCAGAGAATAAAGCTTTTCTGAGCGCAGATGACCGTGAGATCGGGCTTTAAGGCGCCGGGTTGCCCTGTCATCCATTCATTTGTCACACCTATGTTGGTGTCTAATGGACTACAGCATCACTGTATATCTGTCATGGGACTGGACCGTCACCAGAAAATTGTTTCTAACTGGGAACTTAGACTTATAAAAAATAAAACAAAATGAAAGCACTAGCTAATATGAATTAACAATGAGCAATATAGATTTTCAGCATTTATTAATCTTCGTTCGTGTTAGTTAAAGCCAATACAATTGTTCATGTTAATTCATTGTGCATTAACTTGTATATGATTACAACTTTTGATTTTAAAAATGTATTAGTAAATGGTAATGGTACAATGAACCAAGATTAATAATAATGTAGAAGTATTGTAGTTTATGCCAACTAATGCATTTACTACAAAATACAACCTTATTATTTTAAAGTGTTCCCAATTAAACAACATAAAAAATACATAAAATGATATATCCACAGTTAACTATTTGTAGAAAATAGAACATTTATGTAAAAAATAAATGTAGTACTTATTATAAACAGGATTTTTAACTAGGAAGATTAACTTGCATGCATATAATATAATGGGGCTGTCAAACGATTAATCGCGTACAAAATAAAAGTTTGTGTTTGCATAATATATTTGCATGTGTATTGTGTGTAATTATTATGTTTATATAAACACACACACATACATTTAAGAAACATATTATTTATGTATATATTTTTTATTTATATATAAAATAAAATATCAAAATCGAAATATATATATATATATATATATATAAATATATATTATCATTTTTTTAATATATATATATATATATATATATATATATATATATATATATATATATTATAAAAGTATATAAAAGTAAAATATATATTATATAAAAAATGTAAATGTTTCTTAAATACATACATGCATACCGAGTTTTTTGTGATTGTTGCGGGCAAAAGTTCTTGATCTTGCGTCAGGTTTTCTTAAAAAATGTGATGGAATATTCAGGATATTTATGCAAATTTAATTTTAACTTGCAAAAATTGCGGAAACTTGCCAAAATTCCGGAAACTTGCCAAAATTCCGGAAACTTGCCAAAATTGCGGGAACTTGCAAAAACTGTTTTCAGCTTCTGCAGGTTTTCAATGATGTTCATGTCACATCATCACGTCACTTCATACCATTCCCATGGCAACAGGGTACATGGCTGCGCTTGTGTGAAATAAATGCAACATTTTTCAACTTTCTGCTAAGATATATGTGGTTTTTGCTACAAAAATGTGGGGATTATGAAATTATGCAAGCCCCGCATATTTTGCGCACGGAAATCTGCAATTTATGCTGTGAAAGCGTGGCGTATTTGAAAAAATGCGTCCCCCGCATAAATATGCAGACTTTGGCTGATTATGCGTCAAATCAACGCATAATCGCGTTTTTCTGGAGGAACTGGTGTATATTTATATATACAAAATAATTACACACAGTACGCACACATACATTATGCAAACACGAGCTTTTATTTTGTATGCTATTAATCGCGATTAATCTTTTGACAACCCTAGATATAATATGTAAAATTGTACAACTGTTGTATTTTTTGGTATTTTATTTATTTATTTAACAGGGACCATGCATACCGCAAGTGTTATGCCAGACTTAGCTATAAAGCTATGCTAGTTTGCATCTGCAGTCCCTGGGCAGGATGTTGTTACAGTACATAAACTTACAAAACTTGAAGACACTACAATATACAAAGATAAAAATACATATACAATATTGTGTATTATAGTAGAAGTATTATACACTCTCTGGGTCATTCTTCAATTGGGGTGGCAAATGAGAGGAAGAAAATGCTTGTTTGTTTTCTTTTAATAAAATGTATTCGTTTAAAATTTGTTTAATGTGCTCTATCCATTAATTTTAAACAGTACATTGTGAAAAACACTGTCATTATTCTCTTACATATCCGTGCATAAAATTGGGCAATATAATTACATTGTAAATATATTTATATATATTTTTTACAATATTAAATAAATATTATTGTTTTAAATATTGAGTAGATTTTGATGCCTTAGTGTGTAGCGATGTGTGTTTATATTAAAAACTAAAACAAATGTTTGTATTTTTAAAAGTTCTGTAACATTTCATAAAGTTTATTGAGCTGGATCACGTTATCTTCGGTTGGCGAGCTTCAAAAAGGTCACGTGATTTCCGGTAAGGGAACATAGGGACCATCGATGCTCACTGGTTTTTGCGTTGCATTGTGGGAATTTTTAGGGAATGAACGTTCCAGTGCACTGGAAGGATTTTGCAATTGAGACAGCCCTTAAAATGGCCAACTCCCTGATCAGTGCCCTGACTACTGAACAAGGGAGCTGATTGAGACATACCCATGACGTTGTCAGAAATGTAGCTAACTTTAAGAAAACTAATAAGAAAAAATGCACTCACCATGCATCCCTCAGATCAACCAGCACCTGCAATAACCTTTGCACACAGGAAGTAGTCCAAATTGATTTCCCTCTTTTCTTCTATTGTTGTAACACCACAGACATGAATTTGTGGGCCACTACTTATTAAAAATATTTTAAAACAATTTAATTAAATTTGTACATATTAAATAAAATCTATATTTACAATGTACACTTCATTTGTGTAAAAAAATTTATTGTTGCCATTACAATCCATGATACCTCTCTGAGGTATGGCGGGAACATGCATATTTTGTTACAAATGCAATCTCTCAAACTCAAATATGTATTTAAAAAATATATAATTGTTGATAGTGCATGAATTGTGTTTATCCTACAGAATACAAACATGGAAACATTTTATAATTTATTGGTATTTAAGTTTATTTCAACAAGTAGAGGGACATCACTTGCCACCACAAATAAAAAATGAAAAAATGCCTCTACTATATAAAGGTACTGAGTTATATATTGATTTATAATATGACCATCATTTTATTTATGAACAATAGTTATAAAAATGTATATGTATACTGTAATAATTTTATATTAAAACGGATTTCCTTTAATCCATAAAAAAAAATAAGAGGAAAAAACACTGTGTTCTGCAAAACAAACTACGGTAAAAACATCGAACAACTAACCAGCACAACAGCAATTACAAACCAAAGAAAGCTGCAATAAAAAGCCATGAAATCAAGAAGGCGAGTTTAATTTTAATTTCGTGTCAAGAACGACATCGCCGCTTGTGTCTGTGATGTCATGCATTACACACCAATCTCACTTTAATGCTCGTGATCTAAATGAAATCTGCAATTATAGAAATATTCCACGCTGTTTTCTCTGCATTATCTATATGAGCTCATTAAACACAATGGAGTTTCCAGAGCGTTTTCTTTTATTTGTTTTAGTCAAGCAATCAACTTTGCTCAATGGTTCGCCCCTACGCACGAACAAATACAGAATTAAATCTAAACACTTCTGGACCAATAACACATACCATAGGGAAAAAACAACAACACGATGCTTTCGTGCTGTGCGGCAGAAGCGAAACGACCGGTAGCCCAGAGACGAGGCTTACTGAAGACATTATTCATAAAAGCGTGAATGATTTCATGGTCGGGCGCGTGAAAACCTGCCAGAAGACAGATGGTGGGGCACAAACAAGGCGAGTTAGGCATTGAAGAGGGATGGAAAACATGGAAGTGGATTTTTTCATTAAGTGAGGGGGAGTTTGATTATTATTCAAGTTATTGAAGTGAAAAAGGTGGAGACCCACCCAAACACACATTTTCAGATTGCATCACATGCAGTCCTGGGTACTGAATAATAAATAGCCTACAGCACATTAATCACACCTAGCAACACATACACGAATAACAGCATGCTGTTTTCTAAGTGCACTCAGCCTGGCCACATCTCAATCATAACCCCTGTGTTAGTTCAGCATTGAAATAACTTAATGACGGGGGAAATAAAACATGTTAGTGCGTGAAGAGCATTCGTATGTCTGCGAGAGCCCCCGTGATTAAATCCCAGCGTGTCACGGTCGCCACAGAGACCCTCGACATAACCTACTGTACTCAAACTGTACGCACCCCGGGTGCAAAGTCACAGCGAATACTCAAGGTGTTTGAGGTGCCTGCGATTTAAATGACGTGCTATTTGCTAGCAAAAATAATGAGTGTTTATCCCCGTGGCGGCACTGAACCGCGAGGCATGTCGTTCGGCTAAACCTGTCGGCTCGGTGTCAATAATGAGAATGTAATGGTGGGGATTGTGGGTTATGATATCGATTTCGTGCGCATGCAGACAGGATCTAGCTCTCCATTGGGGAAGGGATTCTTATAAGCCAAGCGCTGGCGTGTATACATGTATGGCACGCTTGGGGGCTTTACATAAAGCACCATGAAAAAATTCATATATAACGTGATCAAACACAATACATTCCTGTAGAGTAAACACAGCATACGCTAACAATGCAAGAGGTCACAGGGGTTTAACTATAACGTATGCATTTACTGAATAAGCCTTTGACAATACAAGCATGTGTTGGTGTGCATGTTGTCCTTGGGTTTGTGTACGTTATGTTTTTTATCCTATATCACTGAAGGGATTTTTAAAGAAATATGAAATGATAGATACTCATTGTGACAAATGCATGTGCTGATGTGCTCCTAAGCCTCTTTCAGAGCCGTAATGAGCTGCACCAGACTCTGTTAATACAAGCCATAATGTTTTTTTGATTGCCCCGTTTAATCTCGAGCATTCATGCCTCCTGCAATTCAAGGGCCGACCCATTTTCGCAGCGCTGCTCCGAGAGGTTAATCACAATCACAACAGATGAAATGAAATGAACAGAGACTTTTAGAGCAAACACTGCTGTGCGCACATACAGCAGTTACAAAAATTGATGTCCAACTTTAAACAATTAACATCTTCACTTTTTCATTAAAGATGCATTCAAAATTTGTATGCATTCTCTAGAAAATGCTGGGTTATTTTCAACCCAGCATTGGGTCAAAAAGGGACGAACACAGCAGCCGCTGGGTTAAATTAAAGGATTACATTGCAAAAAAAATATTTTCAAGATAACAAATTCTTAGTATTTTTGTCTTGTTTTCAGTCAAAATATTTAAAAATTCTTAAATTAAGATGCTTTTTCTTGATGAACAAAAAGACCCAAGAAAATAAGTCTAGTTTTTAGACCAAAAATATCAAATTTAAGTGATTTTGTGCATAAAACAAGCAAAAAAATCTGCCAATGGGGTAAGCAAAAAATCTTGAACATTTATCTTAAACACTAAATTCAAGAAAAATTATAGAAAATTTTGCTTACCCCATTGGCAGATTTTTTTGCTTGTTTTGTGTACAAAATCACTTAAATTTGATATTTTTGGTCTAAAAACTAGACTTATTTTCTTGGGTCGTTTTGCTTATCAACAAAAGCATCTTAATTTAAGAATTTTCAGATATTTTTTACTGAAAACAAGACAAAAATATTAAGATTTTTTTTCTTAAAAATAATTTTTTGCAGTGTACATCATAAGTTTCCTTTTCAAAACAAGTCCAATAAAACGTTTATTCTCGTCAAAACTGCCAATGATTTAAGTTATATATATTTTGATCTGTTTGTGTTTTAAAGTTATTTATAATAAGTCAAGTTTACTGTTTTGTGCACTTCAATCATTTTGGATAATGAAGTTTTTTATTGTTAACTTGTTAAACACTCCTGCCTATATAACATATCTTTGTGACGTCATTTTAAGTGTCTGATCACATTTGTGATTGATCATTGCAAAAAATGTATGAATTTATATATAGTATATTTTATTAATGTACATAGTGTATTATATGTAGTATAATGTACTATAATATACAGATAAAGAATATCGTCCAATATATCGTTATCGGCCTTTTTTTTTACCTCCTAATATCTGTATCGGCATCGGCCCCAAAAAATGCATATCAGCCAGGCTCTAGTATTTAGGCCACAACGTACACCGCAAAAAATATTTTCAAGAAAAAAAATTCTTAATATTTTTGTCTTGTTTTCAGTAAAAATATCTAAAAATTCTTAAATTAAGATGCTTTTTCTTGATGAGCAAAACGACCCAACAAAATAAGACTTTGAGTGATTTTTGCTTGTTTTATGCACAAAATCACTTAAATTTGATATTTTTAATCTAAAAACTAGACTGGCGCATCACACGGCTAGTGCAAGATATTTAAAAGTACTTTTGTCGTTTTACCGATCGTTTCGCAAGGTGCATTGGTGTATTTGGACCATAAACTCAAGCTCAATTTTCAGAAAAATGTAAAAGTTTATTACTAGCAAAAAGGATCAAAAACTATTAATAACATATCCAACCGCAGTAAAGTCTGCTTTATCACCTGTAAGCTTTTTGTTTTACTATGCATTTTTTATGCATATCTAAATAAAACCCATATTCCCCAATATCCTGTGGATTGCCTTTTGTCAATAAACATCTTAAAAATGTAGTATTTTGTTTCTTTTTTTACAAAACACTTTATATTATATGGTGCATTGAAAGCAAATATTGTTCAGATCCCCCTCGACATCACTTTTGGCCACTGCTGTGTAAAACCGTATTTCCCATAATGCAATGCTTCAAATAGCCTATATCTCCTAGAAGTCAATTATGGATGATATCTCCTACTGGGATTAGAGGAAATCTTATCAAATCTAACCACATATATGAAAATAAATCCATCACAGACTCCAGATGGCCTTGGTTTATGTTACAGTAAGCCACAGAGCTGCAAAAGGTCATGGGTTCCATCTCCAGGGAACACATAATGATCAAATGTAAAGCTTGAATGGACTGCAAGTCGCTACGCATCTGTCAAATGCAAAAGGTTTTTATTTGTTAAAAAAATTACCTTTCCACATGGTCCAAGTTTCCAGCCACTCCGAGTCCTCCGATCATGTAGAGTTTTCCGTCATAGACCAGACTGTTGTGCCTGCAGCGAGGGACGGTCATTCGGGATACCAGATTCCAGTTGTCCAGAAGAGACATGTAGCACCACACATCTGCCATCGTCACCCCCGACTCCGTACCACCTGGAAACAGGACGAGGGACAAGTCATGCCGCACAATGTCATTTTTAAAATACTCAGGTACTTGTATTTACTTTAACCAACCCCTGACCTTTAGGTGATATGGGATTTGGAGCTGTTTTTAATATTGTGTGATTAGTAAAAATCTAATGCACGTTAGTCGGATTCTTCATGAGATCATGCATCAGACTATTTCATTTGATATACGACGGCCCCTCCAAACTGTGACATACCTGACAGATAAATGTTGTCCCCCGCCGAAATGACGCTGAAGAATTCGCGGTCGTAGAACGGAAGGCTGGCCAGCGGATACCACTTGCTGTTCTGTGGGTTGAAGCAGGTGACGGCCGTAAGAGAGCGCTGGTTCATACCGATGGCCTGCCTCCCTCCGACCAGCACAATCACCTCTGCTACACCTGCGGGTTAGACAAAGGATACAAATATCTGAGTTTATTGCCCCTGTGGTGGGATGTCGAGGTGTTGAAATAGAGCGCCTGACAGGGCTGGGAGTGCACTCATTCTTTATGGTGTATTGATGGACTGCAGGGACCCCCAAAGAAGACCGTTGTGCTCCTACACCATATCTTATGTGTGAGTCTGAAACTACTATAGAAGGTAAAAGTAAAGATGGGGGTGGGCAAACTATTTTGCCTCGAGGGACAGGTTTTGGAAGGGTTCATACTTTGAGCATAATGAACACTCAATTATTCATGTACTGTATGCACAATGTTTTTTATATTTAGGAAAAAATGTTGTGGGACCTCTACCCTTGTGCATATCAATGGACATATATACAAATATGAAAACATGTGTAATACACGGTTTTGGAAAAGAAAGCATTTTTATATTTATTTTTTCTTTGTTGTTTGCACCATAATACTTAATTCTGTGTAAGTGGAACCTGTTGTACACAAACATGGACAATTACACTGCTTCATTTTTAAAAAAAAAATATTTGGTTATTATATTTATTGGTTCTTCATAACCCCAAAATAGCTGGAAGAAATCTGGAAAAAAACAGGTTATATTACAATCTGAATGAAACATTTGGCATAGTAAGAAACTTTGTATAGCATGTTTAATATTGCTGACTCTCTAAAGCATTTGCTGAACTTGCAAAAATAAACCCTGGTTATATTATAGTAAAAGTGTAATAGGCATGATTTTTGGCAGATTGATTACCAGTGGTATTATCATTGTCGTACTACAAATACCATGGTTAAAATATGGTCACTTTGGTGAGACCATAGTACATTTGTGGTTACTGTACCATGGTTTAACTACATAAAAAATACACATAAATGCATTTACATTTGTAGTAAGGTTGTATACTGATTTTTACATTGCAGATGAACAAACATAATACATGCTTTAATTTTAATTTCAGTGCAATTGAATCAATAAACAAAATATTCAGTTCTTCTGCATCTTAAAGAGCACCTACGTTGCAAAAAATGATTTTCAAGAAAAACATTTCTTAGTATTTTTGTCTTGTTTTCAGTACAAATATCTTAAAATTCTTAAATTAAGATGCTTTTTCTTGATGAGCAAAACGACCCAAGAAAATAAGTCTAGTTTTTAGACCAAAATTATCAAATTTAAGTGATTTTGTGCATAAAACAAGCAAAAATCTGCCAATGGGGTAAGCAAATATTTCTTGAATTTAGTGTTTAAGAAAAAGTTTAAGATTTTTTGCTTACCCCATTGGCAGTTTTTGCTTGTTTTATGCACAAAATCACTTTTGATTGTTATTTTTGGTCTAAAATCTTTTTTGATCTAAAATCGTTTTGCTCATCAAGAAAAAGCATCTTAATTTAAGAATTTTTAGATATTTTTACTGAAAACAAGACAAAAATACTAAGAATTTTTTTTCTTGAAAATCATTTTTTGCAGTCTGTTTCACGTTTTTACATTTCCTTTGGTGTGTAAGTGTGTATTAGTGCATGTTAACAATATACAAAAAGTAAAAAACCCAAATTAAAAGATGACGCAAGTTATTGTCTCCAACATAAATCTCTTTTCTTGGACTACAACAAACACATGGATTGTACACTGCAAAAAATGACTTTCTTACTTAGTGTTTTTGTCTTGTTTTCGGTAAAAAATATTTTAAAATTCTTAAATTAAGATGTATTTTCTTGATGAACAAAATGACCTAGGAAAATAAGTCTAGGTTTTAGACACAAAAATATAAAGTAAAAATATAAGTAAATTAGTGCTTAAAACAAGCAAAAAAATCTGCCAATGGAATAAGAAAAAAATTCTTGAAATAAGTTTACTTTTTTCATTAAAAAACTTAAGAAATTTTGTCTTATTCCATTGACAGATTTTTTAGCTTGTTTTAAGCACAAATTTGCTTACATTTTATATTTTTGGTCTAAAAACTAGACTTTAGGTCATTTTGCTCATCAGGAAAATACATCTTAATTTAAGAATTTTTTGATATTTTTACTGAAAACAAGACAAAAACTCTAACTAAGAAAGTCATTTTTGCAGTGTAGGCAACAGTTTACTTCCTAGGATTGGTGACATAGGCAAGACCGACATTATCATAATTCCCGCTTGGATTCACAGCCTCCAAGTAAACTCCTGTTATTATTGCATTGTGCGCAAATCTTTCAAACATGGTAAGGAGCGTCACATTTCCGGCTGACGTCAGAGGTATTCAGGCCAATCACAACGTACAGATTAGCTGGCCAATCAGGGACACAGAGCTTTTCAAATCCAAGTGTTTCAGGAAGAATGTGAAATCTGGAGCTACAAAGATATATGGTAAGTGGAAAATAATGCGTTTTTATCCATAAACCAAACAAACACATTGTATCGTACTACATACACAACATAACGTCATTTTTAGCGCCCTTAACAGACAAGTGTTTCTTCACTACGTAGTATCAGACATCGGCTACCATAGTTTTTCCATGTGTTTCGAAAGGGAGCAGTGAGCTGTACAGTGGTTGCGTCTTTAAGATAAGTCAAGACGTTCAAATGTCATGAACACAGTATTTGGTTTAATCATTTGTAAATATAATGTCGTAAATGTTATTAAAAGATATATTTATATTTATTTAGTGTAATATTAAACTGTACCTGTCAAAATGCTTTGCAGCCGTGTCTTATTAGTTTCAGGTGGTTGTTATCCAGTGGCGGTCGTTGACGTCTTTATTCGAGGGCGCTCGATGCGAAGTTTGTCACAACGTGTATGTAGCCATCTTGTGTGGTTCCTTTTTTCAAAATATATGTTCTGCGCGTCGAGTGATCCTATGTGCATCACGTGTCTTGTCAAAATAAGTGCCGGCTGCAGACGCGTCTAAAGGGTTTATGATAAAAGAGACGCTCGCGTTTGCCAAATACTCGCATAATCTCATGCGTAATCAGAGAGTTGACTTTTAAGAGAGTGTCTTGCGTGTATTTCATGAACGTGCAGCAGGCACTTATTTTGACAAAACACATGGTTCAAATGACGCAACAAACACATATTTTGAAAACGCAAGCAACACACATGACACTCCGAACACTTATTTTGAATTAGCGCCCCTCGGATGAGCAGTCACAAGCCGCCACTGTTGTTATTAGGGCTGGGCAAAAATATCGATTTTTCGATTAATCGTTTTTTACATGGTCGATTCAGAATCGATTCTCAAAGAGCAGAATCGATTTTTTTTTCCAGATTTTTTTTTGCAAACATTGAACGTAAGATTAACGTTAATCAAATTACGAGTCTTCTTCACTAGATGTCACCCTCTTTTTCGCCTTGCGCGATGTTACCAAGAAGCCTGTCATTCTTTCATTCAGTGCTTAAAATGGCGGTTTTAGGTGCTTCATCGACGTTGATGCCACCTTCACATAAAAAGTAAGAGGTATGAAAGCATTTTAGATTTCGCAAGCAAGACGACAACAATTGTTGTGGCTTTTAATTTCTTTTTATTAATTAACTTCTGTTCACTGTTCTTTTTTATTAATATAGTATTTGTTTTAAATCTAAATTCATTGAGTTGAATCGAGAATCGAGTATAAAAACCGACCCGAGAACCCGAATCGGAAATTGAATCGAGAATCGAAATCGAATCGATTTGAAAGCTTGTGAATCGAAATTGAATCGATCTGGAACATCTGAATCAATACCCAGCCCTAGTTGTTATCTCAGAATAACATACATTGGAATGTCTTGACTGTCCAATCAGAATCAAGCATTCAAAATTGCTGTCTAATAAATATGGATTTTTTACAAAATTGCATTGATTGCCCTCAGAAGACCTTTATTAACCCCTTGGGCCTGTGTGGATTACTTCTGTGAAGGATGGATCCAGTTTTTCAAAATCAAAAGCACCATTTACTTCCATTATAAAGCTCGGAAGAGCCAGGAGATTTTCTAATATAACTCCGATTGTGTTCGTCTGAGGATGGTATATATTGGTTGTGTAAATCATGGGGTAATTAAAATTTTTTGCTGAACTATCCCTTTAAAGGAAAGTTAGTTATATCAAACGATACCCTTTCATTGAAAACAAAAAGTTTGTTATACAACACAAAATATTAGAAAGTGTAGAAGAAGAAGCGATTTTTGGTTCGAAGCGATTTTCATTCACTTTGAATTTCTAATTACAAAAGGAAAGCAGATAAGAGGAAACCTTCGGCCCATTAATAGTCCATTTGCATCCGCTCTGTCTCTCTGGCTGAACCGAACATCATCTCTACAACAGGCTGAATCTTTCTCATATCTCGTATCATATCGTGTATATTTCCACTCGCTTTTACTGTTTTCTTTCTTTATTTTCCACTCCAGTTGTGTTTTACCTGCCCTGGTGAGAGACGCTCAGATTTAAGAGGAGAGATAGAGAAACGGAGAGGGGGAGAGAAAGAGATGACAATATTTTAAAAGAAGAATGGTATAGTTGGAGAAAAGCCCATGGATCAGGAGCAGGGCTGTTGTCTGGGGAGCGCAGGGGGAAGTATTGATTCGGAAAGATGAGCCGGCGGTTAAAGGAAGCTCGAGAACGTCTTCCTCTTACTTTTTCTCTCTCTATCTTGCCTCCTCTCTCCCTCTCAGTGTTTCCTCCAGAACCTTAAACAAAAGTAGGGTGATTTGATGACAAACCCTCCGCCGGTGTAGACAAAAGACAGCAAGTCTGAACATTGTGACCCTTACACACACGACAATAGGCTTTCTGAGATTTTAGATACGCTTGGTTGTGATTTTTGTACAAAATTATACGTAGTAACAATAAATCATAATCATAAGCCTAGAGGTTGCCGTGTGGTTGCTAGGGTCTTTTCGCTGGTTCGTTCACAATGATATTGTGGATTTGGCTCGGTGTGATTTTTCATACGTTTTAAGGTCTGCCAGGCAACAACAGTATATCTGATTACGTATAAAATGAATAGCACTCGTCTTCTCAATAAAGCGGCGTTATTTGAGTCATCATTCATGTCTGTAGCACAAGCGACCCGGACGGCTTCCTCGCTGTTAGGATTAAAACAGGAGAATATAATAAAGCGTTGTTAAAGTGATGCTTGAAGTCATTGATTAGATTTTAAAGGTTTTTAATTGTAAATGTTCTGTGTTTGCTAATGACAAACAAGCCCATTTGAATAACCGAACACTGAAAAACTCAAAAATGAAGTGACACGGGACACGATCACGGTTGAGAGCGCAGATGCAAACGATGCACTTCACGCCGAGCTGAATCCGACGTGCTCGCGGTTATAAGACACTTGAGGGCATGCAGCCAAACAGATGGTTATGAGTTTAGTTAAGCTCTGATAATTCAGTTACACTTCATTGGACACACATGCACAGACTCTTGATGTGTGCCTTAACCTCGATTCCAGTTTTTATGTTATGCTGCATGATCAAGAGTAAAGATATAAAGATTAGCACGGTTGAGTGTATTTATTTAAGGGCTTACTCAGAAATTAAAATGCTTTTTATTACTTGCTTGCCCTCGTGTTTTAATACCGACAACTTTAGCAGAACATAAAGCATGGATTTACGGTACTGTGACAAAACGAAAATTAAATATGAAATATAAGTAAAGCTTACTTAAAGAGCACCTATTGTTCGATTCACATTTTTACATTTCCTTTGCTGTGTAAGTGTGTAGTAGTACATGTTAATGATAGGGGTGTGACGAGATCTCATGCGACGATTACATGTGTCTTGCGAGATTTCTTGTGGAGGTGCTGGCCGTTTCTCAAATAAAAGACTGCATCCTTCGGAGGTCGCATTTTTAAACTGCATTTACTTCATTACTGTCTTATTAGAGACTATGAACAATTATAAAGTTTACTAATTATTTAGTTATTCGCAAATTGTTGCAATATGCTCACAACTTCCGAATGTAATGCTCAGATAATGATCTGAAATAAACCTTGATGACGTATGCAGCCTTCATATGCGACCTCCGAAGGATGCAGCTTTCTGTTTGACCCTTTTACAGTGCATGCATTATATTTGTCTTTTACTGCGTTTGCTTTTTTGTTTAGGTTTCCAATAATGTTCGTTTGGGAGCTCGTGTGAAGTCTGAGACGCGTTTTGTTTGTCTGTTGATAAGTGTCAGATATGAAGTCTCAGCAGATTAAACCCTCACACAGAGTTTACATGATTTAATGTCTGCATGTTCTTGCTCAAAAAATGACAGTGGCTGTATCCTTTCTAGTTTAAAGAAATTGACATATATTAAATATTCAAATGGGTTTAAACATTGTTTGACTAAAAATAAACGTTTCTCTCCGTCTAAAGTGAAAGTGAAGACAGCGTTCGCAAGACGAGTCCACTATCGCCCCCTGCAGGCATTTGTTATAGACCACAAAATGTTGTTTAATGTAACTTGGTTTTAATACTTTATTTTAACCAATTATTATTGCATCTTCATTATTATGTCATTTTAAATGCTACTGCTCACGTGGGTCTTTTTTATTACCCCAAAATAACAAATTACTTCATTATCAGTTAGCAAAATAATTGTTAGGGACAGTCCTTGATTAGTTAAAACATTTAAAAATAATGTGATTTCAGTTTCTTATTCATTTATTTTATCATTGAGGGTTTCTTAAAAAGTGTAAAAATATCATCTCGTCTCGTTCTCGTGAACCCAATCTGGTGTTTCGTCTCGTCTCGTGGATTAAGTGTCTCGTCACACCCCTAGTTAATGATATGCAAAAGGTACAAACCCCAAAGTAAATGATGACTCGAGTTATCGTCTCCAACGTAAATCTTTTTTCTTGGATTACAACAAACACACGGATTGTAGGCAACAGTTTACTTCCTGGGATTGGTGACAACTTTTAATTTTCTGTCGGTCTTGGTACACGATGTAACTACAAAAGAGTCAAGTTTTACTCTTTGGTTATTTTTGAGCGTGATGCTAATGGCCTAATCAGATTCAAGAAATTATGCTAAGCTATGCTAACAGTTGTAGCTCCAGATCCCAGAAATCTGCTGAATGGATTCCAAAACGATAAAAAAATCTAATATTTAACACTAGGGGAGCTGAAAAAATATTTTTTTTAAGTTGGAGTGTCCCTTTAAGGCTTCATAAACTACAACAACTAGCTTCCGGTATGACCCAAAGCCAAACATAATTGTTTCCTGCCAATAATAAAAAGCCGGTCCCACCACAGTGGCACCCGTCAATCAAACTGTTCATATTCGGGGAGGAGCAGATGTATCTAATATCTACTTTTCCTTTTACCGCCCCACACTTATGCTGACGCGAGAATCTCACGGCTTGATGAGCACCTGCAGGAAGCGTTACACCTCTGACAGGTGAGCTTCACTTCGCTCCGTGCTCACGGCATCCCGCAGGACACAGTTCTGCAATCACGCCCGTCTCTTCCGCACCACCTCCTTCTAATGAGTCCTATCTATGGCATCGGTGCAGCGCCTGCCATCGGTAAATAAAGGTTTGCTTGACATAACATCATGGCAGCCAGGTAGTTCTCATCCCCCGCCGAGCTAAAGAGCAATAATGATAACATCCAGAGCAAAGAAAGTCGGTAAATAACTGTCTTCCCCTCCTCTCCTCCTGCGCTCGATCACTCCTGTCTCTTCTTCACCGCAGGAAGAAGCCAAAAGTGCTCTAAACAGCCATCATCTTGCCCTAGAAGACGACTCAGACAGAGTCACTTAGCCGAAACTCAGCGTGCTCTCGCAAGGGGTTAATTTTCCTAAAGTGCACGAGTCGTGATCTTTCTTTCCTTAAACATGCATGGAAAGGGGTCCAAATGTCCAAAAAAATTACGTTCTCTCCTACGCCATGAAAATCTACAGTAGTTAGACTCTTAAAAATAAAGGTCCATGATGTCATAGAAGAACCAATTGGCTGAACCCTAAAGGCGGGGTGCATGATTTTTGAAAAACACTTAGGAAAAGGGTCTACTAACTGACACCCCGCCTTTAACATCATGTAGGCCATCCATACATTTCCAGCAATTAAAAGCCTGCTAATCTTACTTCCATGACTGAAAGAAAACGACTTTAAAAGGGAAACAAAGGTTTTAACTCCACGCCAACATATGTCTTTGTTACTTTAACTTATAAAAACAAGTTAAAATAGTTATGTCAACTTATCACAGGTCAAAACATAAAATCTTATGCTGAATTGACTTGCAAAACCAAGTTGTTTAACTTTACAACTATCTTTTACGCCCACTTAAAAAGACATGATCATTTTTAAACATTTAATGGCAGAAAGCTCACAAACTTTGGCAAGAGTAACTACTTTTTGCAACAGCCTGAGAGCTTATACTGAAATCATTATGAACACATCAATGTTTTGACCTGCACCCATTAACAGTCCATTAAGAGTCTATAGACAAACTGTCCACAACATCTCCAGCCTCAGTATGATTATACAGCACAATGATGGGTCACTTTCTCAGTGGCCTCTGTCTCAGAAAAATCTTTGCCATTTGTTTTCTCTGTAGGGAGTAGAAAGAAAAAAAAAATCAATAGAATTTTGAGCTCTAAACCAAACCTCCTCTGAGATAAATCACAACATTACAAACAAGTCAAACTTGGAAAATATATTTAATGAGGAGAGTTACTGTGTATTTCATGAGGCATTGTAAATAATATATCAAAACGGTACAATAGAATATGATTACATGATATTGTACATGACAAGCACCTTATTTTTGTGCTTGAGTGTACAGATATTTAAGTTTTAAAGGGCACCAAGCCTCCATTGCAATTTTGCAATGCATCATGGGAGCAAGAGGTCACTCCTGAGCTCTTAAAAGTAGTTATTAGTATAAAATAATTATAATTACCCCATCATTTAAAGGTGCCAAAGAGTGCATTGAAATAATATGTTAAATTGTTCTCGGATATCTACATAAAAGGGATGTGGCTTTATTAAGGGCAAAAATGATCCAGAAATGTTTTTACATGTCCATTTATAACCCTATGTTTTGCCTTTTTGAATGAAATGGTCTATTATTACCTTATTTAAAAGGGTCATGAATAATAATGTTGAGCTCTGCAATGATTGGCTGTTTCTCAGTTCAGTAGCTCTGTGTGTGTGTAAACAGACCTTATGTTTGAGTCTGTATCAGATGAAGATACAGATTTTAAAGAATAATCAATTATTTGGAGATCGTTAATGGACGTTTTTGAGTGGTACGTTTTTTTTTTAGTATGGACCTGCAAAACGTAACTGTAACGTCAAAAGTAGAACTTCCGCATAAATTCTAATATACACTCACCTAAAGGATTATTAGGAACATCTGTTCAATGTCTCATTAATGTAATGTGTGTGGGGGATGTTTTCTTGGCACACTTTAGGCCCCTTATAGTGCCAAT
The DNA here is from genome assembly GCF_030506205.2 of Paramisgurnus dabryanus. Lineage (NCBI taxonomy): Eukaryota > Metazoa > Chordata > Actinopteri > Cypriniformes > Cobitidae > Paramisgurnus > Paramisgurnus dabryanus. Next base: position 7,165,637 of record NC_133348.1, read on the forward strand.
TGAGCATCATTTAAATGCCACGGCCTACCTGAGCATTGTTTCTAACCATGTCCATCTCTTTATGACCACCATGTACCCATCCTCTGACGGCTACTTCCAGCAGGATAATGCACCATGTTACAAAGCTCAAATCATTTTTAAATTGGTTTCTTGAACATGACAATGAGTTCACTATACTAAAATGACCCCAACAGTCACCAGATCTCAACCCAATAGAGCATCTTTGGGATGTGGTGGAACGGGAGCTTCATGCCCTGGATGTGCATCCCACAAATATCCATCAACTGCAAGATGCGATCCTATCAATATGGGCCAACATTTCTAAAGAATGCTTTCAGCACCTTGTTGAATCAATGCCATGTAGAATTAAGGCAGTTCTGAAGGCAAAAGGGGGTCAAACACAGTATTAGTATGGTGTTCCTAATAATCCTTTAGGTGAGTGTATATGATCATTTTTTTCAGACAAACAGAATCAGAGTTATATTAGAAAATGTTGCAAGCTTTATAATGGTACTAAACGGTGCTTCAGATTTGAAGCCCAAATAAGGTTAATAAAGGCCTTCTGAGGACAATCCATGTACAAATATCAATATTTAAAACTTTACAAACTAAAATAACTAACTTCCGGTAACAAAGTTCACTAGTGTATGATGTCTCTCTTGTCTCATCTCCCCTACATCTTGTAGACAACATCCTACGTTGAAAGGACACTCTCTCGTAAACCCACGGCAGCTGGAACAGGCAGGACATTTTCTAATATAACTCTAATATAAAAAATAATCATATACATCGAGGATGGCTTGAAAGTAAACTATCCCTTTAAGTCTGAGCTGATAAGGATGTGGCATTTCTTGTTTCCATGGTAACAGTGACACCTCTGATTAGTGGATGCGAGGATGCTCTACATTTAGATTTTGGTATCAGGAATACAGCTTTTTATCAAAGCAAAATTGAATTAGCTTTCGTAAATCTTATGGTGGTTTTGTTTTTAAAAGTAAACGTCTTACTGATCTGCCATGCTCTAATGTTCTGCACATAAAGTCAGAAAGTCCACCGCACTGTGAGCCATCACTTACAAATGAACTAAACAGGCATCAAATGCATTTTCTCTGCCCTTTCCACCAGGAAAATAACTCCTCGAGACAAGAAGAATGAGGTGATGTTGAGTAAGTCTGCCTGTCTCCTCTTTAAAAAGTGTTCTCGGTCTCTAAACAGCAGTGTCTCGTTTAATAATTTGTCAGACAAAAATGTAAGTCCTACTCAATACAACAGAATAAGTGAGATTACATTTGACAGGGGGGAATTTAAAACAGTGCAAGCCCATCAAGGCAAACGCCGCCTTACAAAATCACCTTCCTGCACTTCTAAATGTAAATTCCATCCCGCTACTGTAGCGCCGGAAAGCAATCAACATCCGAAACTGCCGAACGTAACTTTATGATTAGCGTTGACAGATTTATCATTTCCATTCTTCACAATGGACTAATCTAACGAAAGACATGTGAAGAGGAAATTCAATTACTCAGTCAAATGAACAAACCGCAGCATTCACAGAAGCCGAGCGGGTATCGGTTCTCGCTGAAGCTCGGAGCGGCTAGAAACGTTGAAAATTACATCTCGCACACGCTGAGCTCGGCCTTTATCTGTTATTCAAATGCACTTCATGTGAGGACTAAACTGCCGCGACCTTATGTTGAAGGTGAGACTCAAAAACAAAAAGTCAATCAATTAAACAAACGACATCCTTCCGTCTTCGCCTTCTGTAGAAACGCGCAGTAAGAGAAATGAGTCGGTAAAAGCAGTTTGTGGTCTGTAAAGGATGGGGCTAAGTGTCAAATCAGCAGAATCCAATACCTTTGACTCGTTCTGCCACACGGTTGAATGTTTCGCACCGAAACGTTGACCTCAATAAATTGTGTCAAAGCTTTGTGAATGCTTGCCAAATGGAAGGACAGATTGTGAAATGGAATCTAATTAGACGGTGATGTATTGGACTGCACAAGCAGAAAGTCAAGGATGTTCAGATGACTTAATATTAGTTTATAATGGCCAAAGTCAAAATGACTTTAAAAACCTTAAATATACTCAAACCAGTTGCTCCAAGTTTCTTTAGCATCTTTATGAATTAGTCGTTCATTTCATTGTAACTTTTTACCTACAGCCACCCTGTCAGTCATCTTAGCCCACCTAAAATTAGTCTACAACTTTTGTATATACAACACACAAATCAGATAGACTATAAAAAGTGACTATTTAGTTTACTTTTATAGATGGATATATAAAAAAATTTTTAAAGGCGGAGTGCTCGATTTTTTAAAAACACTTTGGTAAGGGTAGATGGACCGAGTACCAAAACACACTTGTAGCCAATCAGCAGTAAGGGGCGTGTCTACTAACCAACATTGTTGCCTGGGTTGCGTATGTGTGGGTCTATCAAAAGAAAGTCCAGATTCTATTGGGGTAGGGGCGTGTTTGTTTTCTTTTCGAGATCGTGCACCCCGCCTTTAAAGGCTGGACAGGAGAGCAAACAGGTGGAGAAAGAGAGACTAAAGGAGTCAGAGACAGGTAAGAGAATGAATAAAGTGTATATGTAGCCTTTTTTAATAGTTATGATACAGGTTATTAGACCATAATACAGGGGTCTCAAACTGGCTTGAGGCCATTTTTAAGACAGACATTTCATCTGGGGGCGCAAAGCTATTTTAAAGTTAAAAAAAGTACTATATTTCTGTAAATGTCATGTTTATTTTCTATTATTTAATGTATAATAATACTTGAAAATATATAAGCAGTCGTTTTATCTTTTTAAAATACATTATTTTATAAAAGTAAGTAAATCTTTTCTTAACCTTATCTTAAATAACTAAGACCTATTAAAACCTTTCACTAAACTAACACATTTAATTCCTGTATAGATTTATAAACTATTATAAAAAATTACCACCAGTTTACCACCAGTTTTCAGTCGTATTGACTTCATTATGTTCTTTGTTATTTCAGTTTTAATGAATTTTCTATTATATGTGGAAAAATATGAATAAGTGAAAGTGATCCTATAACTTTTGAATGGGTAGTCAATGTTACACAAGCTAGTTGGACAGAAAAAATAAATCATTTTTATGTCAATCTGCAATACAGCACTTACCCATTTTATGAAAAAAAAATTAAGCCAAAACGTTATTTACTCATTTTAAACTCTGTGTATGTTTTGATAATCATTTTGAATCTGATCTCTAACAAAATTCCTTCACAAAAATGCAATTATTTCAGCTTTTTGCAAAAAAATATATAAAAAAGACCCATATTTAAGAGTTTATAAGCAGAGAAAAAAATATAGATAGAATGAAAGAAAGTTTTTTCCCATTTTGTTTGTTTTTTAGTTGTTTGTTTGAAAGCCGAGGGTCATTTGATATATTTGTATTTTAATAGTTTTTTAAAACAAAATTTTCCTGGAAGGCATTTTGTGAAACTTTTGAGAAAATCACAAAAAATACCGACGGTTTTTCAAAAACTGGCTGGTGGGGAATGAGTTAAGTGTCATTCACTCAATCATGTCATTTTCAATGCAAAGATGACATTGTTTGAGATATCTTTGTTATGACAGCTTGACATAAACCAATACATCATAACTTGTTATGACAACTTGACATTACCAAGACAACACAACGTGTCATAAATCTGTCATAAACATCATAGCAGATTAATTATCATACTTAAACCACCTAGCTTGATGGGTTAACATTACATAAAACTCTTATGCACTGAAAAAAATGATTCATTGAATTTAATCAATTTTTTAAAGGTGGTTGCAATCAATTTATTTAAGCTACATTTAAACAAAAATTTGAAAGGCAAAACAAAACAAAAAACTTTTGTTTAAATGTAGCTTAAATAAATTGATTGCAACCACTTACCTTAAAAAATTGAATAAATTGAATTAATCATTTTTTCAGTGTGTGGTTGGTTTTAACATTGGCTGTCCTGAGGCCATTATAATTGTGTCATGAATATTTTTCTGACCACTTTTTAACAATGATACAAATTGTCATTAAACCATCATTAAGTGTTAATGTTTTTTTTTTTTTTTTAAATATCGTCATTAATATTTTTCTTGACCTCACCTACAGTGCACTGTAAAATCATAAGGGCTTGGAACTGTATGAGAGAGTAATATATATATAGCCAACATGAATTTATTAATATAAAAATTCTGGTCCCAATTTACGAAAAGGCATCACAATGCCCCCCTTAGAATGGAAACCTAGAACTGCCCCTGCCTATTGCGTCATCTGCCAGGCCAAGATCATTAATCTGAATGTGTAGGCAGGAAATATTAAGCCTCATCAAGCCACACAATATGAGGTATCATTCATAAGCGCTAAAGTTTAATAAGCAGGGTTAAGAGATTAATTAAAGCCCAAAAGACCATCTGATAAGCATCTTAGAGTAATACAAGACTTTTTTGAGCTGTAGATACATTTACATTAATCTATTCGGCAGATGCTTTTATCCAAAGCGACTTATTGTGCATTCAAGCTATACATTTTATCATATGTGTATTCCTGGGATTGAACCCACAACGTGGTGTGCAGCTATACGGTGGCCTTCACTATCCAGTATACTATAACTGCTAAAATAAACTTTAGTAGACGTAACTAGTATAATCGCTTGTCTATATGAGTTACTTGGTGTGCTGTCTGTGTGATTTGTCTGGATGGGTGTAATGCACTCAGGTGCCCTGGTGAGCCCTCCAGCTGGTGCATGTCTGATTTTAAGGATTCATGGCACGTGTTGCTCTGCGGGTGCGCGCAAACACACATACTGTAAAGACACTTGCATGCTTTCATAAACACATACATAACCGCTGACTTCACTAGAGCAGAGATGCACGTACAGTACTTAACAAATTTATTGCATTACCTGTCTGTTTGTCTCAAAGATCATCATCGTGAAGTGCTTTAATGGACTTAAGTGAGGAGTCAAATTGAATTTGTGTTTTTATACCCAAACTTGATTTGGCACATTTAAATTCAAAATGTACATAAATATTTACATATTACATATAGTTACAGCTGGTCTATTCGCACAGGATTAATATTAGTATTGAGGTAATTTCTCCGGACCATTTTACTGACAGTGGGTCCCCTTCACTAAGCATGCGTACTGTAGCTTACATCATCGACATTTGCCTGTTTACTGAATAGGAAGTGTTTGTCATTGTTTGCGAATTTACAGACTAATTCATCTACATTTTCTACTAAAATATGATAAAAAATAGACTCACAGCTCCGTCTAGGCCCGGCAAATACTGTAACTGTTAATATTGCTTACACGTGCTGTGTGAAACAAGCGGTGCATGGTGATTGAGTGTGCGTTCAATGAAAAATGTTTCATGGACGACATCACAACAATTTCACTGTCTGTTCACACACGAGAGAGACTTATCGGTCCAGCTCAGGTAGAGCTCGTGTATTCAAATCACACACACACCATTACAAACTCTTAGCACAACAAACTCAATCTTTGTCAAAAAGGACCAAATGATGCTTTCCTCCCCACTCGTGTGTTGACTCCTCTGGATTTCTCTCTCTCTCTTATAAACAGTTCCTATAGGAGATGGTCCACATGCTGCGTCTCATAACCTCAATCAGATGGCCTGCCAGATGGTCAAACAAGCAAAGAGTTCACAAAACAGCTCTGTAAACAGCCAACCGATCAAACACTTTAGAAAAATCTCTGGTAAGCAAAAACGAACGCATATGTTGACCGTGGACGTGTGTCCATTAAGACTTATAAAAAGTGATTTTGTGGTAAAAGTAGAGTTTATGTATTTACAGAATGCCAAACTTATAAATAAATAACTTAAAAACATTTTTTATAAACACTAGGGATGCACCGATAGGATTTTTTTGGGCCGATACCGATTTAAACAGACAACTTCTGGCCGATACCGATGCCGATACCGATATTAAACACTCGTATACAATACTATACAGTTGGTCTATTAGCTAGTTTATTTCTGCATCAAATAATTTTTTTTTACAATAATTACTGGATCTAATTAACATTTAACTGACCAACATAATAAGAGAGGCACAAATTAAGCTAAAACAAATATAATAAGACAGCACAACAACCTTCAAAGGTGGTTTTTGCTATTCAGCATTTATTTTATTAACAACATGAACTCTTTTTTTTTTTTACATATAATGGATTTCTTTATGCAGTTAATTAATAAACAATCGGTATCTGCCTTTCTCGTGCTATTGCCGATATGCGAATGGTTTCAAATTCATCAAAAATCGGCCGATAAATATCGGCGGCCGATAAATATCGGCGGCCGATACATTGGTGCATCACTAATAAACACCCCTACTTTTTATATATACTAGGATACTGAATCATTACCACATTCCCACTGCTTTCCATGGTATCATGGTATTTAATATTTACAAGAAACCACAAGAAATATAAAAGATACTATGGTACTATTGTGCATGTACAAAAATATGGTAAACATGGTCTATTATAGTACTTGTTAGTTAGTGAATAAACATGACTTTGTGTCCAAGCCAGTGGTGGCCGGTGACTTCTTTTTCGAGGGCGCTCGATGCGAAGGTCATCACAACACTTCAAAAAAAAAATTTCAAGAAAAAAATTCTTAGAATTTTTGTCATGTTTTCAGTAAAAATATCTAAAAATTCTTAAATTAAGATGCCTTTTCTTGATGAGAAAAACGACCCAAGAAAATAAGTTTATACACTGCAAAAAATGATTTTCAAAAAAATATTTTCTTAGTATTTTTGTCTTGTTTTCAGAAAAAATAACTAAAAATTCTTAAATTAAGATACTTTGTCTTCATTAGCATAAAAAGTCTAGTTTTTAGACCAAAAATATCAAATTTAAGTGATTTTGTGCATAAAACAAGCAAAAATATCTGCCAATGGGGTAAGCAAAAAAATCTTGAACATTTATCTTAAACACTAAATTCAAGAAAAATGCAAGAAAAAGTTGCTTACCCCATTGCCAGATTTTTTTGCTTGTTTTATGCACAAAACAACTTAAATTTAATATTTTTGGTCTAAAAACTAGACTAATTTTCTAGTGTCGTTTTGCTCATCAAGATAAAGCATCGTAATCTAAGAATTTTTAGATATTTTTACTAAAAACAAGACAAAAATAATACGTTTTTTTCTTGAAAATCATTTTTTGCAGTGTATTTTTAGACCAAAAATATCTAATTTAAGTGATTTTGTGTATAAAAGCAAAACAAATCTGCCAATGGGGTAAGCAAATTTGTGTTGATTTTTTCTTGAAGTTATTGTTTAAGAAAAATGTTCAAGTTATTTTTCTTACCCTATTGGCAGATTTTTTTGCTTGCTTTATGCACAAAATCACTTAAATTTGATATTTTTGTTCTAAAAACTAGACTTATTTTCTTGGGTCGTTTTGCTCATCAAGAAAAAGCATCTTAATTTTAGACTTTTTTTGCAGTGAATGTATGAAGCCCGTCATGTGTGTGTTTCCTCATTTCAAAATATGTGTTTGGCACGTCACGTGAACATATGTGCATCATATGTCTTGTCAAAATAAGTGCCTGCTGCACATGCGTCTAAAGGGTTTATGATAAAAGAGATGCATTTGCCAGATTTGAATGTATCGCATTTGCCAGATCCTCCCATAATCTCATGCACAAGACTTTACTGCTAAGTTAGTGTATTTTGTGAATGTAAGCGTCTCTTTTACCATAAACAGTTTTGATGCACGTGCAGCAGGCACTCATTTTGACAAAACGCATGATGCACATGATGCATCAAAAACACATATTTTGAAAACACGAGCAACACACTTGACACTCCGAACACATATTTTGAATTTGCGCCCCTCGGAAAAGCAGTCACCAGCTGCCACTGGTCCAAGCACTTTGCATGTTTGTGAAATCTTATCTGAACAACTTGCACACAACAATTCAAACTAAAGCTGACCACAGTTTAAAATATCACTTTTGTTTACCGGCTGTCAAACCATAGCATTGAACAAAACTCACTAAAGCATCCTAAAGTGATACTTGTTTACCAATTACTTTAACTCTTCCAGGCAGAAAATAACTTCTGCTGAGCGACACTCACGCAGAGCTCCTAATACCTTTCAGAGAATAATTAAACTAACTTTACCTTATTAACTGGAGTCTCAGAGTTCTGGCTGCCGAGTAGGAAAAATCGCTTGGAGAGCAAAGGCTACAGGTACTTTTAATGTAAAAACAAACATAATGTTCTGAAAGATTGGAAACTCTTATTTACAAAACATCTCGAGAGGTTTATTATGCAGAATTCGGGCGAATCAAGTGGGCAGTGAGGTGTTCTGTGGCCTCCGGCTTACTACATGACCAAAACAATAACTATCTCTTCTCTAAACTTTCATTGGAAGTAGTTTTGATGAATACAGAATACAGTAAACATCAATGATGGGATGCAGCTCACTAAAGGGTAATGATGCAACAAACATAGAGACAGTTCACTTGAAATCTGTCATTGTTTCTTCACCCTCAGGTGCTTCAAACCATTTTAACTTTCTTTGTTTTGTGGAAAAAACTGTCAAAAATAAAGGTACAAAGCTGTTACTGGGGCAGTACCCTTTAAAAAAGGTCCTAATAAGTACCATTAAGGTACAAATAATTGAACTGCCAATATGTACCTTTCCCAATATGTATTTTCAAAAATCTTGAACATTTTTCTTAAACACTAAATTCAAGAAAAATTCAAGAGAAATTTGCTTACCCCATTAGCAGATTTGTTTTTATTATCGTCCATAAAATATATTTGTCATTGAACGCACACTCAATCACCATGCACGGCTTGTTTCACACAGCACGTGTAAGCAATATAAACATTTATAGTATTTGCCAGGCCTAGACGGAGTCTATTTTTTATTATATTATTATAGTAGAAAATGTAGATGAAATACTTTGTAAATCTATCCATCAATGCAATCTTTTGCACTGCAAAAAATGATTTTCAAGAAAAAAAATTCTTAGTATTTTTGTCTTGTTTTCAGTAAAAATATCTAAAAATTCTTAAAAAAGATGTGTTTTCTTGATGAGCAAAACGACCCAAGAAAAAGGCTAGTTTTTAGACCTAAAATATCAAATTTAAGTGAGCAAAAAAATCTGCCAATGGGGTAAGCAAAAAAATCTTGAACATTTTTCTTAGACACTAAATAAAAAAAAATTAAGAAAACTTTGCTAACCCATTGGCAGATTTTTTTTGCTTGTTTTATGCACAAAATCACTTAAAGGGGCTGTCCGTAAGTTGAGAAATTTCTAACCGTTACTGACACCAGTGGCCGTTATAGAAACTGCAGCCAGTCTCATGCTCGTACTCGGTGGGCACACTCGTACGAGCATGACCACAACAACCAGAGTTGCCATAGCAACCACAGACAGCTCATTGAGATTCACCAGCATGTTTACAAATGTAAGAAAAGTTACACTACTGTAAGGTTTGTTTGACAGACCATATTTTAGCAGTGCTAAAATTTTGTTGCAGTGCTACTTTATTTTCAACAGAAGTCTACTTCTAAAAGTTTTGTAACAGAACACTGTAAAACACACTCCCGACACTCACAATCTTAGTGCTCTGAATAAAGATAATTCATATAAGAAAGTAACTTTTGAAACGGTCCTGTGCTACATGCTATCGTTAGCATTACACCACAAAATAAATGCTGTCATTAGCATTACACCACAAAACACAATAACATAATATATTACAGATACCCTGTAACTATGTCTTACCTTTGCAGTAAAAAGGAAACCTGCTCAAGGTCTGTTTTCATACCCAGCGCTGACCGGAGCTCCCTCAAGCATCATATGTCAATCCGATGTTTACTCTTGTCTTTTCTCCGACGCCGGTCACGCACTATTTTGGCCGCACTAGAGAAGGATTTTTTTTAAACTTACGAGGAGTTTCCATAAGTGTCTGGATTGTGCTGGAAGTTGCTTGCTTCTTTCCGTCTACAGAGTCCATTTGAAACAGTGACTTGTAAACAATTGCAAAAAATTTTATTATAAGAAATAACCAATATAAGTTAACGCCTTTAAAGGCAATAAGTTCTTTACGTGAGTGCCACAAGCCTGAGGAAATTAGCATAAATTTATCATTTTGATGTGGATGCTAATATAGTTATCGTTATAATGCGAACGCACCTTTACACTGTAAAAAAATGAAAGTTGGATCTACTTTTTAAAATTACTTCAATTGGTACACTGCAAAAACTGATTTTCAAGAAAAAAAAAATCTTAGTATTTTTGTCTTGTTTTTGAGTAAAAATTCTTAAATTAAGATGCTTTTGCTTGATGAGCTAATTCTTCTTGAGTTTTTCTCGAATTTAGTGTTTAAGAAAAATTTTCAATATTTTTTTTCTCCAATCAAATATTAAGCTTAAACTTAATTTGTTTTACTTAAAGTGAGAAAAATTAAGTTGATAAAATATGATTTATTTAGGGGTTACCAATTAAGTTCACTTTTAAATTAATCCAACTTTTACTTTTTACAGTGTAACGTTAGTTAATGCCAATACAAATTAAATACAAGTATTGTTCATTGTTAGTTCATTTTATGTGTTAAAGAGCAATATCGTCCAAATCACAATTTTAAATTTTCTTTGGTGTGTAAGTGTGTGTTAGTACATGTTAACAAATGGTACAAACCCCAAAGTAAACGATGACGCGAGTTATTGTCTCCAATGTAAATCCCTTTTTTGGACTACAACAAACACACGGATTGTAGGCAACAGTTTACTTCCTGGGATTGGTGATGTAGACAAGACCGACATTATCATAATTCCTATCGCTTTAGATTTACAGCCTGTAAGTTAACGCCTGTTAGCATTGCATTGTGAGCGATTCGTTCAATCATGGTAAGGAGTGTCACATTTCTGTGTATGAGGAAGGCAGGGTTATCTGGAGCAACAAAAATTTACGTTATGTGGAAAATAATGTGTTTTTTAACCATGAACTACACAAACACAATTTATTACACAAAATACACAAAATAACGTTGTTTTTTATCAATGAAATAGGGGCACTAACTAATCTTAACCAACAACCCTACTTTAAGTGTTACCGGCATTTTTTATGCTAAGTTCAAGTTTCTGCAAAAACTTGCAATTTGGATGGAAAAACAGCTATTGTGTTTTGCAAATACTACCCTAATTGGATAAAAAAGATTAATCAAACAATTAATTAATGATTTTTAAAAGATTTCATCTCTTCAAAAAGCTACACTACACATAAAACATATATTCAAGGCAACCGCACTACATTTCACAAGAGCAGACTGTAGTTTACCGGCTTACATTATAAGTAACTTGTAGCTCAGCAAAAGCTTCCTGAAGACTGATAAATATGATGTGGTAATTGTGAGGTGTTTGTGATATTGTTCCTGAGAGAAAGATCTTCATCTAGTGTGGGAGAGCTTCACTTCTAATACTGCAGCAAACAAAGATCAATAAAACTCAGGGGCGAGTGAAAGAGAGCCACAGTATATCAAGATTAAATAAATGTACAGCTCACTCACAGGTTCACGTCCTGCAGTGGGAATCACGGAGGCTGGAGAAAGTGTGAGTGATTCAGCGGGCTGCATGTGGACAGTCTTATTGAACCATAAATTAGTTTGCTTGCATTTTTACAGCGCTCTGAGATCGACTTTAGATACAATCAGAGCGACCGACGAGATCAACGGTGACCAGACAAAGACACAACGGGGAATTTATGGCACTTGTTGAAGATGAAGACGGCATTACACATTTTTAATTTTTTAAGAGACTGTGATCCGTATGCAACAGTCATTTGTGACCCTGGACCACAAAACCAGTCACAATTAAGCTTTTCATTGATGTATGATTTGTTTGAAAAGGATAATATTACTATTGAAACAACTATTTAAATACTAATCAACATTTGAAATGAATCAAAACATTTTCTTAAAATTTGTACCCGTTCTTGTGTTAGGACAACTTTGATGAACTATGAAATCTGAAGGTGAAAAAATCTAAATATTGAGAAAATCGCATTTAAGGTTGTCCAAATAAATGTATATATTTACAGAGGGAAATGTACAAAATACCTTGATCTTTACCGAATATCCTGATGATTTTTGGCATAAAAAATAGATAATTTTGAATCATACATTTGAAACATTATATATGGGTGGGACTAGACCTATCCTCTTTTTAAGACAAATGATATTGGACCCACTCACTTTATCTCTAATTTAACGCACAGTATGTCTGTTCACCTGTCAGAGCTAAACTCCGCTACAACTGAAATTATTTTTCCTACCCAACGGATCCAGTTACAGATCTCATTTCCAGAATCTCACTTTTTTATTAGAGAGAGAAAGACAAAAAGAGTACATTCCGAATGCTACCATCTTTTATTCAAGTAATTTTTTAATAAAAAGGCAACATAATAAAAAAATGGCATCTACTCCAGTTAATGTTTATTTTGATTTTTTTGCTTCTGGCAAAAATTGTTGGCTATTGCAAGAAATGAAGAGTTTGGTTCCAAAACGCGATGACCGCCATTTTTAAACAAAAATTAGTATTGTATCTGGTCAGTATTTAAAAGTAAATTCCTAATTTTTACGCAAAATCCAATATCCCCCGTGTTTTTCTGTCATCTTTTCTCCCTTTTCAAACCGCGACAAAGGCTCCTTTCTCGCATAATGCAATGAATCCGCTTAACCAATCACAGTGCACCATTCCACGCATTGTAAACATTATTGTCGACACTTTAAAGGGATAGTTCGGCCAAAAATGATATTAAACCCATGATTTACTCACCCCCAAGCTGTCTGAGTTGCATATGTCCATTGTTTTTCAGACAAACACATTTTCGGATATTTTAGAAAATGTTTTAGATCTTTCAGTTGATTAAATGTAATGTTACGGGGTCCACGACCTTCAAGTCAAAAAAAAGTGCGTCCATCCTTCACAAATTAAATTCAAACGGCTCCAGGATGATAAACAAAGGTCTTCTGAGGGTAATCTGTGCGGTGTTGTTGTAGAAATATCCATATTTAAAACTTTATTAACGTAAATAAATACCTTCCGGTAGCTCCGCCATCTTAGTCGCGTCCGCATTCAGGATGAGAGCTTACGCAGCCTACGGAGGCTACTCTGCTGCTGCTCTGTGCCCTCCGAATTTGTCATACGTCACTGAGAAAAGTGCGTACACTACGCTAATACTCTCTCCTGAATACAGAGGAGTCTAAGATGGCGGCGCTACCGCAAGGTATTTATTTTCTTTAATAAAGTTTTAAATATGGATATTTCTACAACAACACCGCGCGGATTACCCTCAGAAGACCTTTGTTTATCATCCTGGAGCCGTTTGAATTTAATTTGTGAAGGATGGACGCACTTTTTTTTGACTTGAAGGTCGTGGACCCCGTAACATTACATTTAATCAACTGAAAGATCTAAAACATTTTCTAAAATATCCGAAAATGTGTTTGTCTGAAAAACGATGGACATATGCAACTCGGACAGCTTGGGGGTGAGTAAATCATGGGTTTAATATCGTTTTTGGCCGAACTATCCCTTTAAATACACACAGAATCATAGTTTTCCTCATCTATTTTGTAGTTCATGATCAACAAACAAACAAACACAATAATAATTTTAATGGCATTGATAAACCTGTGATGGTTTTCTGTGACGGGGAAGAAACAATGTTCTCCCAACAGCATCAAGCTTCTGTAATGCTAACACATTGAAACCAGGGAATCTTATGAAAAACTTTTCCAAAATGCTGGTTGCACCAAAAGATAATCGGGCTGATTTTGGGTCAATATCCCCCCTTTCAACAATCCAAGTTATGTCCCGATTAACTTCCCGATTAACTAATGGTTCAACAGATTATTTAAACAGATTTTGCATTGGTGTGAGCCTGTGAGGTGTGTTTAGAGTATTCAAACCTGATCAGAAGTACGTCATAGCCAACCCGATCGCGAATCGTAAATATTAAAAATGTTTAATATTTATGATCCGAAATCTTGATGTGTGAGGGGAACCAAGAGGAAAAACACGCACACGCTCTTAAGATTATCACATGAAACTAAACAATATCCAATCAGAAAGCAAGATGATGGAAAACGGAAGCAGTCATGGCGCAGCACAAAGTGAAGTTGATGTGAAGAGCAGAGATGGACCATGTTCCCGCGGTCTCCACGACTTCACCCAAACCGTTTTCTTTGCGCGATTGCGAGTAAGTGTTTTGATTAATGCCATTAATGTTTATTTTTTATTCAGTGTTTACCACTAGTCAACTAAATGAATAACATGGCAAAGATTGATGCACATTTATATATTAATTCAATAGATTTATTTTGAAAAAAATACATGGATTTATTGGATTGTGCGGAAAAAATGATCAGTTTTTATAATAAACCTTTGAAAATAAAATGATGGATTTGAATTTTCAATGTTATTATAACCTAAAGATGCTATATGAAAGTAACAGAAAATAGTGGTTTTCATGGATCCAAACTATTCAAATACACCTGTGCTCCAGGGTCACATTACCTAGGTGCAATCTATTAAGTTTCATATATTTTGACACCTACAGCACAGCCAAAAGTTAACAAGAAGGGCCTTTACAACTTTGTAATGTAACATATTAAGAAGTTAAATAGCATATTCAACAAAAAATGTATAGCATGCCTTGATTTTTTTCAAGAATTTATTGAATTGGGAAAATACTTTTCATATAGTTTCATACAAGGCTTAAATGCAAGTCTGAAATTGATTGTGGTGGACTTTGATATTGTCAGTGTGCGCAATAAAACCAAGAGTGTGTGTTAATAAAGTAAACACGCTCCATTTCATTTGGACTTTTTAGGGTTGGCGTTCCATTATAGATCCCAGCACAATAAATCACTTGCTGTAAACCTCTTGACATCCTTCACCCAGCTCGCCAAAAGGAAAACTATTTGTTTAGCAACATGTACTCCAAACAACAGACAGCAAGTGTACAGCCATAAAAATTTGTCATTTCAGTAGTATAACACTTTATTCTAGTTTAATATTCAAACACTGTTTATCTGTAGGGCTATCAAAACTTTGTTTGTTTGAGCATCACGATGACCAATCCAACACAGCATCACTGACCCCATCAAGAGCAAAAGTCTGACCAAAAGCAGATCGTTTAGCAATCATTATTTGTAGTATTCTGTATCGAGACTGGAAACCTATTCTTTTAAAAAAACAAACTGGTTTAGCATATGAACCGTAATTTGCACCCTGGCAGAGCCAAGAGCTGTGATTGGAGATTCAGATTGGATATCACGATCACCAACAAAGACACTGATTGGCTGCGGAAGAAAAGCAGCAAGCTGGTGATTAGTAAGACAGATAAGTCGTATGGCTCAAATTGCGACTCACCTGCAGAGAGTCTCGGCCGCGTCCTGGGCGTCTGCATCTCCTGCCGGGCGTGAGGCAGCATGTGGTAGCGCTTAGCTTCGTTGACCAGGTCTCTGCAGGCCTCGGATGATTTAATCAGCTCCTCATTGTCCACCACGTTCAGCAGGTAACTGGGGTGGATGAATGGAAGTCTAACAATAGCCAGCAACTCAGATATATGCTGCAAAAGAGAGAGAGAAAGAGGAAAATGATGAAAAAGGAAAAATTAGAAATATATTCAACAGTCTGCCAATCAATCCTCATGAATGTATGTGAACGCGAGATGGACTCATGTCTCTCAGCTGTCTCCAAAAATAACTGTGACTGTCCTGCTGCCCAACTGCCCAGTTAGTCAACTGCTCTGTTCCCAAACCAACAGGTAGTGTAGTGTGCTGCATCTCACCACCTACTACCTAGGCAGCACACTTTAATAGTAGCATACTAACTGGGATGGAATCTCAAAAAATTATAGACCACCTGACCCACCAGCTTAAACCAGCTTGACCAGGCTGAAACTTTGGCCAACTTAGCTAAAAACCAGCCTATGATGGTTAGCTGGTATCCCAGCCTGGTTTCAGCTAGTCTTTCAGCCTGGTTTTAGCTGGTCTTCCAGCCTGGTTTAAGATGGTTAAGCTGGTGTAGCAGTCTAGTTTTAGGGGTGTTTTGGCCACTTTTTAGCTAGTCAGGCTGGAAGACCAGCTGACCCACCAGCTTAAACCAGGTTGACCGGAAGCTTGGCCAATTTAGGCTGGAAGCTTGGCGAACTTAGCTAAAAACAGCCTAAGCTGGTTTTAATTGGTCTCCAAGCCCGATTTTAGCTGTGTAAGCTGGTGTAGCAGGCTAGGTTTAAAGGGGATTTGGACACGTTTTAGCTGGCCAGGCTGGAAGACCAGCTGACCCACCAGCTTGACCAGGCTGGAAGCTTGGCCAATTTAGCTAAAAACCAGCCTAAGATGGTAAGCTGGTTTTATTTGGTCTCCAAGCTTGATTTAAGTTGGTTCAGCTGGTGTAGCAGGCTGATTTTAGAGGGGTTTTGGACACTTTTTAGCTGGCCAGGCTGGAAGACCAGCTGAACCACCAGCCTAAACCAGCTTGACCAGGCCGGAAGCTTGGCCAACTTAGCTAAAAACAGCCTAAGCTGGTTTTAATTGGTCTTTAAGCCTGATTTTAGCTGGTTAAGCAGGCTAGTATCAGAGGGGATTTGGACACTTTTAAGCTGGCCAGGCTGGAAGACCAGCTGAACCACCAGCTTAACCAGCTTGACCAATCTTGAAGCTTGGCCAATTTAGCTAAAAACCAGCCTAAGATGGTAAGCTGGTTTTAATTTGTCTCCAAGTTTGATGTTAGCTGGTGTGGCAGGCTAGTTTTATAGGGGTTTGGCCACTTTTTAGCTGGACGGCCTGGAAGACCACCAGACCCACCAGCTTGACCAGGCTGGAAGCTTGGCCAATTTAGCTAAAAACCAGCCTAAGATGGTAAGCTGGTTTTATTTGGTCCCCAAGCTTGATTTAAGTTGGTTCAGCTGGTGTAGCAGGCTGATTTTAGAGGGGTTTTGGACACTTTTTAGCTGGCCAGGCTGGAAGACCAGCTGAACCACCAGCCTAAACCAGCTTGACCAGGCCGGAAGCTTGGCCAACTTAGCTAAAAACCAGCCTAAGATGGTAAGCTGGTTTTAATTTGTCTCCAAGTTTGATGTTAGCTGGTGTGGCAGGTTAGTTTTAGAGGGGTTTGGCCACTTTTTAGCTGGTCGGCCTGGAAGACCACCAGACCCACCAGCTTGACCAGGCTGGAAACTTGGTTTTAGCTGGTAAGTCAACTGGTCTTTCAGGCTGACCAGCTAAGACCAGCTTGAGCAGCTAAAACCAGGCTGGAAAACCAGCTAAACCACCTACTTCCATCTTAAACCAGCTAAAACCAGCCAACCCAAGCATCCAGCCTGGTCAAGCTGGTGGGTGAGCTGGTCTTCCAGGGGTGTGTTTCCCAAAAGCGTCGTTGCTAACCGTGCAATGCAATTTCCCATTTCCAACCAACTAAGTTGCTAATAGGTAAGCACGATGCTTTTGGGAAATGCACCCCAGCCTGACCAGCTAAGAACCCCTCTAGAACCAGCCTGCTACAACAGCATAACCAGCTAAAACCAGTCTGGGAGACCAGCTAAGGGAGCACTTTAATGATTTCACAGGCAATGGATTGTGTGATAGCACTTTCTTTAACGGACATATTCATTGCTGGCTTTAAAGAAAAACCAGCGTATGATACATTAAACAGACCAGATGTTACGATTAGTCTTTATGTCTTTCTACCTTCCATCTACTGCCTGCAATGAACACCGATCAGATTTTGGACGCAGCGAAAGCGGGTGAGTTAGGGGTTGCTATGGTGAAGCTATCTATGGCCAGATTGCTTGTTTGTTCAGAGTCATCCTCAGTGGGGCTTTTGCTCACGTCAGCGTTAAATGCTGTAAACATGAGTTGACAGGGACAGCAGCCAACCCGACCTCTCACCTCAGTGCTCACAACGCATTACGCAAACATCCGTATAAAAACAGACACGGGCCGCTTGAACACCTGGGTTTCTGTTGGCTCTCAAAAGAGATTTTACCCCATCTGACCTTCACTTTCCACTTTTTGTTCACGTTAACATGAAAAGGGATTTGAGGAGCTCAGATGCGATAAACGGCAAAATTAGATAGTGATATTAACCAAATGCTCTCGGCATTATACGTTCATCAAATACATTCGCTTTAAAATCTGCTTAATCCCAGCCTCAGGTCTCTTTAGGTACAACGGTCCCAGTGACAGCTTTTCTACCCTGCAGAATTCAGTATAAGAAGCTGTAAATCTCTCGACATCCTTCACCAGCTCCCCTAAAGATAAACAGTTTGTATAGCAAACATGTTCTCCAAACAATAGAAGGCAGGAAGCCAGACGCAAGCAACGGCCCGAGAGAGATTTCGGAAATGTCTGCCAGCTCCCAGCCTGGCCTTACGTGTACTTGGCTAAACCATCCTGAATGTGCTTATTGATCTTAACTTTTCGGTGTACCTCACTGCCGCACTGCCAGACTTTCTCTCGTTGAAACGTTAAGCGGTCCGTCTTTACAGCCCTCATGAGCACCTTCGTATAAACGAAAAGATTTAATTGGCTGTTTGTTCTACGCATATGCCCACCCCACGAGATCAAATAGCAGTGTGCTGTTTCTTACTCCTAACTGTGAGATCAGATAATACGGGTGGCAGCTTTGGCTTCATCCCAGTGAGAATCTGATCTAAAATAATGTCACGGCAGACGGACGCTCCCCCTCCTCTCTCCACACGACTGCCAGCGAATGGATTTAGCCAACCTGGCCAAACCGCTCTGGACAGGCTAGAGAAAATAATCACGAGCTCCCGGCTCGACCCGGCCATCGAGACCTAAGACCAGAGGCGTCATGCCCATTCAAACTGAGGGGGCACCTGCCCCCTTGGTTTATTTGAGCCAATGGATTTTGCATCCAACCTCTAAATCAAATAAGCGTCCATTAATCTGTTATTTGACTTTTAATCTGTTAATATGCACAATAATATACATTCTGTGCTGCATCCTTGTCACTTTTCGGAGATTTTCGCCGTTTTGATCGTGTTTTGATCATGTTACATTACTTTTATTCTGGCGGCAGCTGGCGCTGCAGTCAGAGCGCAGCCGCAGACGTCATCAGTGTCTGGGCGCGCTCACGAGCTCTCTGCTGTTGCTGGCTTGCTGCTGCATTTGGCTATCTGAGGAATTAAAACGTGTTAGAAACGCTCACAACATTTCCAAACCCCAGTACGGTAATGTGCAGTTAACCTTCTCTGTGTAGAAAATGTATGGTTTTAAATGTGACCGTCTCAACGTTATATTAGTAGAGATTCATCTTCTTGGCACAACGCCAAAGTTCGCCAAAGTTCACGCGGGCGCGGAATCTCACATGCTCACATGAGGTAAAATTTAATGCAAAAATCCGTTCCTCTAATAATTGTATCTAAACATATTTTTTAAAATCATTATTGAACATTAAAATCAATCACGTGGCTATAGCTGATGTCATTTTCGTTGTTTATATACTTTATGGATTTAAAATTACATAAATTTTATATGATAATGTAGTTGTTGTGCAAAATGCATTAATGACACAATTAAACAAGCCATTAAGACTTTAATAAAACATGCCGTTTCAGATGTGAATATGATGCAAATGTGTCATTATTCCGATTGAATAGTATTTGATATGAAAGTTAGTCATCACTTTTATTTTGGAGGTTTTTGCATGAAAGCAGGGGTTTTCAGATTGTTAGAAATGTAAGTGCCATGGAAAAGACTGAAAGCTCTATCATATTTCGTTTGATGTCTGTGTATACACAAATTTCTGGGAGCTGTTGACACTGTGCCCCCTTAAAAAAAATTGGTGCATGACGCCCCTGCCTAAGACCATGAATCTGAAGAACGAAATGAGTTGCTGGGGCTTGCGAGCTCCTGTCTTGCGCTGGCCGATTAAACGATAGTGATAAAATATGCAGTACTACAGAAGGTGAGAAAGACACAGATTTCATCATGAAGAATAAAAAATGCAACAGAGGGAGAAAATCACAAACTCAGATTAAACTGAGAATAATTCCACTGTGATCCACAATGTAATTTACACATCAGTTTTTACAGCAGACACGCATCCTGAACACTAATGTCAGTCAAGGTTTAATGTAGCATGCAAGTAGCCCTGGGTCCTGTTATATCATTTATATACATATGTGTGCGTGTGTGTACTGAAATAAAACTGAAAGTTCCTGTAGGATTTAGCATTATGAAGATCCAGGAAAAACTACAGTGAATATCTGTGTCCTTGTATGTATACCAATGAATGCTTGCACACTACTGTATGTACACACACACACACACACACACACACACACACACACACACACACACACATATGTGTGATCCTCAACCACAAAACCAGTCATAAGTTGCACAAGTATATTTGTAGCAATAGCCAACCCTACATTGTATGGGTCAACATTATCGATTTTTCTTTTATTTATCATTAGTAATGTGTTGCTAAAGACTTAATTTCGACAACTTTAAAGGCAATTTTCTCAATATTAAGATTTTTTGCACCCTCAGATTTTCAAATAGTTGTATCTTGGTCAAATACTGTCCTATCCTAACAAACTGCATCTTCCATGTTTTCTTGTAAATTATTATTATTTTTTTTATCAGGCACTTAAATGGCAATGAAAAGGTCATTATTACACGACTGTCCAAAATGCTAGATTCTGATTGGCCAGAACACAGTAACCCGGATGATGCATATCATTGTGACAGGTACAGTTTAATATTACACAAAAAATTTATTTTATTAAAATCTATGACATTATATTTAGAAATTATTAAACTAAATATTGTTTTCGTGACATTTAAACGGCTTGTCTTATCTTACCGTGGGTTCACACCAGCCGCATTTGAGGCAACAAATTTGCGTCTACCGCGTCTAGTTTGCCGCTTGAACATTATGTTTACACGCTTCATTCACGCATGAAAGCCACATGTGAAATTCTAGTCATCAAAACATTCACGTGGAAATTCACCGCATGGGAGGGGCTTCTGCGACTCTGCTCGCTTCCTGTAATCACGTCAACACCTAAATCAAGTTCCTGATTGGTTGCAGCGGCGGCGTGTTTTTCAGCCAAAGTTAACATTTTTCAACTCGCGCAAATGGGGTAAGACTTTTTTTAAAATAAGTTTACTTTTTCTTAAATACTTTTTAAGAATTTTTTCATCCCATTGGCAGATTTTTTTGCTTGCTTAAAAAAAATTGTCCAAATTTTTTATTATTTTCTTTGGTCATTTTGCTTATGAATAAAATGCATCTTGATTTAAGAAGGTTTTGATATTTGTACTGAAAATAAGACAAAAATATTAAGTTATGTACTAAGAACGTCATTTTTGATTTTGTGCATAAAACAAGCAAAAAAATCTGCCAATGGGGTAAGCAAAAATCTTGAACATTTTTCTTAAACACTAAATTCAAGAAAAATTTGCTTAACCCATTGGCAATATTTTTTGCTTGTTTTATGCACAAAATCACTTAAATTTAATGTGTTTGCTCTAAAAACTAGACTTATTTTCTTGGGTCGTTTTGCAGTGTGCAAAAATTACTTTCTTGTTATTTTTTTCTTGTTTTCAGTACAAATATTAAAAAATTCTTAAATCAAAACACTTTTTTTCTTGATTAGCAAAAAAAGTCTTAAAATATCAAATTTAAGTGAATTTGTGCTTAAAAAAAATCTGCAAATGGGGTAAGACTTTTTTTAAATAAGTTTATTTTTCTTAAATACTTTTTAAGAATTTTTTCATCCCATTGGCAGATTTTTTTGCTTGTTTAAAAAAAATTTGTCCAAATTTTTTATTATTTTCTTTGGTCATTTTGCTTATCAATAAAATGCATCTTGATTTAAGAAGGTTTTGATATTTGTACTGAAAATAAGACAAAAATACTAAGTTATATACTAAGAACGTCATTTTTGATTTTGTGCATAAAACAAGCAAAAAATCTGCCAATGGGGTAAGCAAAAATCTTGAACATTTTTCTTAAACACTAAATTCAAGAAAAATTTGCTTATCCCATTGGCAATATTTTTTGCTTGTTTTATGCACAAAATCACTTAAATTTGATGTGTTTGGTCTAAAATCTTAGACTCATTTTCTTGGGTCGTTTTGCAGTGTGCAAAAATTACTTTCTTGTTATTTTTTTCTTGTTTTCAGTACAAATATTAAAAAATTCTTAAATCAAAACACTTTTTTTCTTGATTAGCAAAAAAAGTCTTAAAACATCAAATTTAAGTGAATTTGTGCTTAAAAAAAATCTGCAAATGGGGTAAGACTTTTTTTTTTAAAAAGTTTACTTTTTCTTAAATACTTTTAAAGAATTTTTTCATCCCATTGGCAGATTTTTTTGCTTGTTTAAAAAAAAATTGACAAATTTTTTATTATTTTCTTTGGTCATTTTTCTTATCAATAAAATGCATCTTGATTTAAGAAGTTTTTGATATTTGTACTGAAAATAAGACAAAAATACTAAGTTATATACTAAGAACGTCATTTTTTGCAGTGAACCGAAAGTAAATGTGTTTTCTTTAAGGAAGGTGTGTATTCAATAAAAATGTTTGATATTTAATGCTCCCTACCTTACTTATGAGGTAAATAGCCATGTAATAAGCGGAATAATGTTCAGGCAGCAGGTTGTTATCGCAGAACTAAGCCCCAACAGTGTGATCAGGACCAGAAGTGAAGCATAACTGATATGCGTTATTTGCACACATTTCACTATAGTCATTTTATTGGTATTATTGGTCTTTTACTGCAAAACCCTCTAAGTGCATGCATCCACTTCTTTGGACAAGACATAAAGTAAAAGAGATGCAAAATCACTAAGGGTGCAACTAAAAACATTTTTCACAGAATTCACATTAGGGGGCGTCGTGCTCCATGTGGCTGCCACATTTGTGTTGTGCTGTTTTCACGTCCAAGTACTCAAAAGGGACCCAAGTTTGATTGTGATCGAAGGTCGTTTCTCAATCCCACCCCTATCTCTCTCCAGTCACTCTTTAATGTTCTTTCTCAATACAGGGTATGGGTTCAAGAATTTGGGCAATATCCTAATATATAAAGTAAACATGATTTAACCAAGTAGAAAAACTTTTTAAGAAATCTGCCCCATACGCACATTGTCCTTCATCAAATTCTTTATCTGTGCACTTAAGTGGACTTAAAAAAGGGACTGCGAAAAAGGGACGGATTCAGCCAATAAACCAACATTTCTCAATGGCCTGAGGCCGGGATTAAGCGGATTTAAAGCACAAGTATTTGCTGAACGTATAATATATGCCAAGAGCATCTTTATCTCATTTTTGGCGGAGGTGGTGTTTAGCAGCTTTTGCATCTATACTGTATTATTTAAATGTAGGGCTACGCTAAAGGTCTCTACTAAAGCTGCATCCGTGCAATACATATACATTATATACAATACAATACATACACACCACACACAAAATCTAATGTTAAGTTGTTGTCAGTCTTGTATGCGGACATAATAGCAGCACAATGGATTTTAGATGTTTCTGTCCACTGTAGTTTCAGTTCAATCTGCATGATGCGGAAAGCCCACGGGAACATTCAGGTTTGTTTCGGCATGGTTTCACTTCAAGCAAATCAACGCAGATGTGTCGGACTGTTTTCCCCTCGCTGACCTCTAACCCACTACACAACACACAAAACTCACCCATCACATGCTATTGTGTGAACTATTCAGGCATAAAAGCACAGCAGTGCTGAAGGCATGAACTACAAACAAACGTTCCCGAGTCTCATTTAAATTCAAGTATCTAGCTCCAGTGCTAAACTCAATCTGTCAATGAGCTTAAAAACGCCAATCTCCTACACGCATTAAATCAATGTTAAAACGACCTGACATCCTGGGCTTAAGCCGGTCTCCTCTGTTCCACCTGGCGGACTTCATTAGGAGGGCGTGCCGGGGTCGTCTTCGCAAATCAACTCTAATTCATACACCGCTGATCCCCGTTCTCTCTAGAGCTATTTGTCTTCGTGTCCGAGCATGCCGCTAACACGTTTTCTTTATATCGCCCAAGACCCCGAGAGACAGAAGGTCTCTGTAATGTAATTGTCACTTGTTGATCACCACCGAGAATTAGGGACCCATGATGGGACTCTAGCTGTCTGGACAACAGATGCTCGGAGATGCATGCCTGAGGGCTGCAGAGATCCCGAAAGGTACTGACATTATCAATGAAGGCTACAAATTACGGTTATAGATGTGAACAAATCCACAACAGTGAGTATTAAATCTCAGTGTGTATATCGTCCAAAGCCGTTTGTGCTGCGGATGTGAGAGATACCTGAAATTGTGCGGCTTAAGGAGAGGAGAGCTATAACCACCCCGAGACACTTTTTATTCTCACATTTTCTCAGAGGTAAATGTGTGAGATGTGGTGTTCAACAGAGCTGAAAGTACAACACGCTCATTGGTGGCTGAAAGCATTTCAGATTCATCACCAAATTAGAAAAAGCATTTAATAAGCAAACATCCATTTTGGATCTGTATAACTGTACAATGCCGAGTGATCTAATTTTAAGTTACGTGGGCACAGATTCTGTGTGGGCCTGTTTATAAGTGATCAGATTTGCAAATTTTACAAAGCAGAGGACCAAATAATACTTATTTATTAACGCCATTCCAGCATCTATGTTAATATTCATGGCAAGAGCTGATTTATCTACACAACTTGGGGAAGGACAATTTGGCACCTAACCAGGTCTTTGGACTGTCCGGGGTAACCGGAGTACCCGGAGTAAACCTACGCAACGTTGGCACAGGGAGAACATGCAAACTCAACACTGAAAGACCTCCCGACCCGGCCGAGGCTTAAACCGGAGACCTTCTTGCTGTGAGGCAACAGTGCTATCCACTGAGCCACCGTGTCGCCCCAAAATAAATGGACAATAGGGACCAAAACATCAGAGATGTATGGGTGCTTGCAACTCAAAACCACCTAGCAACTGCAAAGCATCACCCTGATAACCACTTTTACAATTAAGCAAGTGATTAAACTCTGCTTACCCAAGGCTTATCACATCAACCCATCCTCTCAAAGTGGATACAACTCTTTTCCCCGCCATTGGCGAGTTATCTTGTCAATTAAGAGAAAACGCTTCCCTGCCACACTGCAAAAAATTATTTTCAAGAAACAAATTTAATTCTTAGTATTTTTGTCTTGTTTTCAGTAAAAACATCTAAAACGTCTTAACCAAAAATTTAAGTGATTTTGTGCATAAAACTAGCAAAAAAATCTGCCAATGGGGTAAGAAAAAAATCTTGAAAATTTTTCTTAAACTGTAAATTCAAGAAAAATTCAAGAACATTTTGCTTACCCAATTGGCAGATTTGTTTGCTTGTTTTATGCACAAAATCACTTAAATTTGATATTTTTGGTCTAAAAACTAGACTTATTTTCTTAGGTCATTTTGCTCATCAAGAAAAAGCATCTTAATTTAAGAATTTTTAGATATTTTTACTGAAAACAAGACAAAAAAAAAAAAAAAAATTCTTTACAATCATGTTTTGCAGTGCAATGAGGAGTTTTTACGGCAATCCATATTTCTGCTATTATCCACTAGGTGTCACTCTTACCCACTTTATAAAACACTATAGCACCAACTGATTCAAAAACAGTAAAAACTCTGTGTATGTTTTGATCATTCTGAATCTGATATCTAACAAAAGTCCTTTACAAAAATGCATTTTTTTTTTTGCTTAAAATTTTGTATTTTTGAAGAAACCTACCAATATTTATGAGGTGATAAAAAAGACGATATGATAAAAAGGTTTTTTTTGTTTGTTTGAAAGCAGAGGGTCTGTTCTTTCATTTGACATAATGTATGTTTATATATTTATAGAAGAAAATTGTCTGGAAGGCATTAAACTTTTGTAAAAATCATAAAAAATGCAGGCGTTGGCTGGCAACTTTTTTTTTAAAATGCTGTCGGCGAAATAGTTAAAGAAGGTTTACGCATCTTCTAAATTCATTCAAAATGCAAGAGCTATTGGCTTACCGATCCTAGACAGCACACAATCTCACCTTTTCGGTTTTTTGTCTCAGAGACGACACCTACACACCTCATTGCCTACCTGAGCATGCAACTCAATCCATGAAAACCAAAACCAGATTCAAGCACAAAAGTAACGGACGCAGACTCTAACGTCAGGTCTAAACGATGTTCCACGCTGTGCTGAATGACAGAGGAAAGATGTGAGCCTGTTGGGGGTCTTAATGTGATTTTACATGCAGGTGATGCATACAGACCTTTTTTATTTCTTTCCAGGGTAAAAGCAGGCATTGTCTATAGCTTTCTGGCTATATGTCTTCTAATTCAAGAAATCTCATATGTGGCTGATTTAAAACATTTTGAACACAATCAGATTTGGAGACTGGAGGTGAAGCTGCCTAAAAGGATTAGAAATCTGTTCACCGCATGTCCTGGCCTGTCTTAAAGTACATTAATGTTAATTTGGTAAATTAATATTTGGTAAAAGTTGAATTTGGTTAACATTAGTAAATGCATTAGCTAACATGAAATAACAATAAGCAATATCGATTTTCAGCATTTATGAATCTTTGTTAATGTTAGTTAATGTCAATACAATTGTTCATGTTAGTTCAATTGTCCATTAACTGATGTTAACAGTTACAAGGTTTGGTTTTATAAATGTATTACTAAATGCTGAAATTAAGATGAATTAAGATGAATAAATGCTGAAGTATTGTGCATTGTTAGTTTATGTTAGCTAATGTATTAACTAATGTTAACAAATACAACCTAAAACATGCTTATTTATAATCATTTCACGAAAAAAAATTCGGTGGCCTTGCATGCCATCTTATTTGCCAGACTTTTATATTATATATTTATTGTATTCTGATTTATTTTGCACACACAAATGCATTCTTGGATTGCCTTCTCTGTGAAGGACAAATATGATGCTGCTTGTCTTAGGAAGGCAGCATAATTAAGATGCCTACCCAGTGGAACAGCCTTCACGTCAGGAGCGCGTCTACGATGCCTTAAAGCGCCGCCTCCGTAAGCAACTCGATAGGTTTTGCAACAGAGCATATGTGTGCTTGAGACTTCACATTGTTTTTATGCAAAAGACACCAGTGTGGAGAAACTTTATTTAGTCTTCAGCATCAGCCAAGCAGAAATAGATGAGCCACTGAAATATATTCTCTCTCTCTCTCTCTCTCTCTCTCTCTCTCTCTCTCTCTCTCTCTCTCACACACACACACACACAACAAAAGAGTTCAGCCGGGGGGAATCCCTTCCTGAGAGACAGACAGATCGAGAGAGAGAGAGAGACAGCGAGAGAACACATGTGCAAAATAAAAAGATGAACAGAAGAGAAAAGAAAGTCTGTGTGAGTTGAAGCGAGATTCAGCTGGCCTTACGCCTGGCTTTCAGTGTTTGAAGCTGACTGAACACAACACATATATACACAGAAATATCAAAGAACTGCATATGCTGACTGTATCCTTTACATGGGTTTATTTTTAGCGTTATACTCTATACTTATATATAAAAGTAATGGTATGTAAATGTGGATAAATAAACCACTGTGATGCATAAGCAACATGTATTTTGCTTAATACATGGCTACTTGCCACATGAGTAAATATATGTACACAAAAAAATAATTTGATATATGTGACCTTGGATCACAAAACCAGTCGCATGGGTATTTTTGTAGAAATAGCCAACAATTGTATGCTTCAAAATTATATTTTTTTATGTCAAAAATCATCAGGATATTAAGTAAAGATCATGTTCCATGAAGATAAGTAATACATTTCCTACTGTAAATATATAAAAAATGTACTTATCATTAGTAATATGTTGTTAAGGACTTAATTTTGACAACTTTAAAGGCGATTTTCTCAATATTTTGATTTTTTTTGCACCCTCACATTTTTAGTATCTCGGTCAAATATTGTCCTATCCTAACAAACCATTTATTAATGAAAAGCGTATTTATTAATAAAAAAATATGTGTGGTCGAGGAACACATGTTTCCTCAGCTTTAAGACAAGATGCATTCAAACAAGTTCAAAGTTTAAACAAGATAAACATGTTTGGTTTAATCATTTGTAAATAAAGTCTCATTTATTTTATTCTCATCATTTTATTTAAGAAGAAAACTTTCTTTTAATTTCCACTAAATGCTAATTTTAGTCGGCTTATTCACTCTCTGTGTCTTTGTAAGTGAAGATTGAAGGTGCAGGGTGAGGTTAAAGTTTTGTTTAACATCCTTTCATAAATGAAAAGCTTTTTTATTAATTAAAATGCAGAGGAGCACGTTATTCACTTATTTGTAAGAAATGCAAACCTCTCACAAAATTAAACTGTTTCCTGAGCTTGAAGCCAAATTCAAACAAGTTCAAAGTTCAAACAAGATGAACGTATTTGTTTTTTTCATTTGTAAATAAAATCTAATTTATTTTATTAATTCTGAATATTTATAAAAAAAAAATATTTGAAAGTTTTAAATGGCACCTGTCAAGATGACTCTGAGGAGCTGGCTGAAGCTGTGTTATTAGTTTTAAGCAGTTGTTATCTAGGAATAACAAACCTCAGAATGTCGTCACTGGCCAATCAGAGTCAAGCATTACAGACCATTGTGTAATAAAATCCATAAATATAAATCTCTCTCTCTCTCTCTCTCTCTCTCTCTCTCTCTCTCTCTCTATATATATATATATATATATATGACATTATAATGTATCATGTTGTATCATACGATATTATATTGTGTTCCCCGAACGGTTCCATATTGCATCGTACCGTATTGTACCTTACCGTATTATCACATCACATTTTATATCATATATTACATCATATCATATAAAGTGAACCACAAAACAGCCATAAGTGTATTTTTTAATTAGATACGTATTCATGAATCATGAATATCAGTCATGTGACCTTTTACATCATTCCAGTTGCCTGCTGCCATCTTGAGTACCTACAGAGTACCAGTAGGCTACCGACAATCATTGCCTAGCTTGATACGATTTACGGATTTCTTATCTTTTACTGTCTATGATTTTTACGGATACGGGAAATGGCTACGAAAGACAACATTTCGCACCTCGATGGTCATTAAAAGAAATGCTACTTAAAAAATATCTTGGTTAGGGTGTGATGCCTACTCGATCCCTGTCCGCTGCTACCAAACTACACAAACAACTGTTTACACAAACAATGTTCTCAATGTTCGAGTTCACGTGTAGAGACACAGGTGATACTTCGAGCAAAATATCATGTTGTGTCGAGCCTTCTTAGCATTGTAAAAATAGCAATTTTGATGCTCACAACATATTAAAGGCATAGCTTCTAGTTCTTTTGCGACCACTTCAGGTACTCAAAATGGCGGAAGACAAGTGAGTGACGTCAGCTGATATTCATGATTACAACTATTACTGAAAATCTGGACTCTCAGGGTGCAAAACAAATCTAAATATTGAGAAAATCACCTTAAGAGTTGTCCAAATGGAACATGATCTTTACTTAATATCCTGACTGACTATGCGTTCGTAACCAAAGGTTGTCTCCCAATGACTTTGGCAGCATAAAGGCAGCTCTGGGAAACGCATTTGGACGGCCTTTATAGGTAGCGTAATGGAATTCTGTTTGAAATATAAACAAAGAGTGCCTTTGGGAAAACTAATCCCATATTTGCTTTCCTGCCTTGAAATGCTGCCTCCCAATAACCATTCAATATGTTTTTTCAGGATTCTTCTTCCATCCCATCAATTTATTTAAAAAAAGAAAACCTACTTTTAATCTCCACTAAATGCTAATTTTAGTCGGCTAATTCACTCTCTGTGTCTTTGTAAGTGAAAATTGAATTGGGCGGTTTGAGGTTAAAGTCTTGGGTAACATCTGCAAATTCAAGAAGTTCTGATCTCATTAAAACGCTGAAATGGAAAGATTCCTCTCCATGCCCTTAAGTCAAACATGACCCCATCAGCTAATGAGTACTGTCTGCCAGGACTGAACATCCACGACACCGCAGTCATTGTTATTTTCTGACTGCTGAATTAGATATCCCTTCCTAGGGTGAATGCAGATTGCCCCCTCGTGCAAAAACCATCATTAAGCACTCTTTTCAGCTGCATATTAGGTCTTTTCTCAGAGGAGATGCAATTAATCAACCTCCTTTGCCAGGCGGCCTTGCCAGTCGCGATAAAGCGTCATATGAAATTGTAGGAGGCGCGTTTCTGTGATCGCCTCGCTGCACTGGACTTTTGGAAGGTGGGAGAAGGGGCTCTAATTGAAAGCGTGTGGCCCGGATTCGGACGTGCCGCGGAGGCAGAAAGGATTTGGCGCTCGGCGGGATAGGGCCTGATCTTTAGCAGAACCGATGTCGTGCTGTTAGCAATCTTGGGAAGTTTATTTTGCGTTTGAGTGACAGCGTGACTGCTGCCCTGTCGCAGCAGGGGCACAGGTGGCACAGATTAGGGGACAAGGTTTAGAACAAGCCTCAGACACGTCCTGATTTTGGGTTTTACACGTGCGGCTTTGTACATAAAGGTAATGAGACACGGTTGAGAAACGGTTCAGTTATCGAAGTTTGCACAAAATTCAACAAGACTAAATTCATAATATCTCACACTTTGTTGTTTAAATATAAATGTTTAACCCTCTAGCAAATCTTCCTTTGTAATCTGCTAGTTCTTAAATTAAACTGTAACGTGGAAATCTACAGTACGTACTACGTAGCACCATTCAGTATATCATGACTATGAAACCAAGGACAAAGCATGGATCATTTACTACCATTAGGACAGGGCTGATCGTTCACATCTCATGCAAGCACTCGCCGCTGATCCCAGGTGTGTAGTAAGAGCCTCTATTTAAAGCTCTGCTCGCTCCCCAGCGGCCCACACGAGCCCCTGTGTTACAAGCGCATAAAAGCATGTTGACTCACTGTAATAACCTAATGCAAATTGTGTATCCGCGTGAAGGACCACACAATAAAGATCCATACATCACTGCTCGTGCAATCACAGCCCACACGCGTAATGGCGCGCCCGCTAATTTAGCGTGAAGCGTAACAATAGTTAGTTTTACATTATCTATACTTTCGGCCGCAATCCCCGTATCTCATCCATCTCTGACTTCAGTACACTTTCACAGATAGAAAAACGCAGGAACAAACGATTGCTAAGAGTAACAGCAAATATTTGCCAGTGTGACAACTGGAGCAGATTTATCCTTAGGAAATGTCAGTGGTTTCAATCAAATTTCCTTTAGTGAAGACTGGCAGTGGGTGAAAAGCACAAAGAGAGACAGTTAGAGACAGACAGACATATAGTCAAAGACACACAGACAGAGAAAGAGAAACAGAGAAGGACAGACAACAGGCAGATAGAGAAAAAAGAGAGATAGACAGTCAAAAAGACAGACCGACTGACAGAGAAAGAGACAAAATCAGAGACATTAAAACAGTCATTGATACACACAGAGAAAGAGACAGGCAGACATATACAGAAAGAGAAGGACAGACAGAGTCAAAAACACAGTATGACAAGGAGAGAAAAACAGACAAAGTGAGATACAGACAAACAGATAGACAGACAGAAAAAGAAACAGAGAGACAGTCATGCCTGTATAAACAAGCAATCAACGAGACAGATTGGCAAACAGACAGACAATCAAAATGACAAAGAGAGAGAGACAGTCATAATGACAAAGAGACAGACATATGTGACAGACAGACAGTCAAAGAGACCGACAGACCGTCAAACAGACAGACAAACAGTCAGAAACAGACCGTTAAAGACACAGACAGATAATCAGTAAGACAGATAGAGAGCCAAAGAGACAGACAGACAGTCAAAAAGACATACAGATGATCAAATAGTGAGTCAGACAGACAGACAGAAACAGACAGTTAAAGAGAAAGACAGAAAAACAGAAACTGACAGACAGACAGACAAAAAGAAACCATTAAAGAGACAGACATTCTGACGACCAAAGAGACAGACAGTCAAACACACAAAAAGACAGACAGACAATCAGAAATAGACAGTTAAAGGGACAGACAGGCAGGCAGGCAGGCAGACAGACAGACAGACAGACAGACAGACAGACAGTCAGAAATAGACAATTAAATAGACAGACAGACAGAAAGAGACAGACAGACAGTCAAAGAGACGGACAGACAGTCAAAGACACAGACATACATTCAAAAAGACAGACAGACAGACAGACAGACAGAGAGAGAAAGACAGACAGACAGACAGACAGTCAAAGAGACAGACAGTCAGACAATGAAAGACACAGACATACAGTCAAAAAGACAGACAGACAGACAGACATACATACAGTCAAAGAGACAGACAGACAGACAGACAGACAGACAGACAGACAGACAGACAGAAAGAGACAGACAACATCAAAGAGACAGACAGACAATGAAAGACACAGACATACAGTCAAAAAGACAGACAGACAGACATACATACAGTCAAAGAGACAGACAGACAGAAAGAGACAGACAACATCAAAGAGACAGACAGAAAGAGAAAGACAGACATATAGTACAAGAGACAAACAGACAGATGGTCAAACAGACAGACAGACAGACAGACAGTCAAAGAGACAGACAGACAGTCAAAGAGAAAGACAGAAAGAGACAGTTAAAGAGACAGAAAGACGGACAGACAGACAGACAGTTAAAGAGACAGACAGACAGTCAAAGAGACAGACATACAGACAGAGACAGACATACAGTTAAAGAGACAGACAGACAGACAGACTGTCAAAGAGTTAGACAGACAGTCAAAGAAACAGACATACAGACAGACAGACAGAGACAGACAGACAGACATACAGTTAAAGAGACAGACAGACAGATGGTCAAAGAGACAGACAGAAAGACAGACAGACTGTCAAAGAGTTAGACAGAAAGTCAAAGAGACAGACGGTCAGACAGACAGACAGACAGACAGTCAAAGAGAAAGAGACAGTTAAAGAGACAGTTAAAGAGACAGACATATGGACAATGAGACAGACAGACAGACAGTCAGAGATAGACATACTGTACAGTTAAAGAGACAGACAGATGGTCAAAGAGACAGACAGACAGACAGACAGACAGACAGACAGACAGACAGACAGACAGTCTAAGAGTTAGACAGACAGTCTAAGAGTTAGACAGACAATCAAAGAGACAGACAGACAGACAGACAGACAGAAAGACAGACATACAGTCAAAGAGACAGACAGACAGTCAAAGAGAAAGACAGAAAGAGACAGTTAAAGAGACAGACAGACGGACAATGAGACAGACAGACAGACATACAGTTAAAGAGACAGACAGACAGATGGTCAAAGAGACAGACAGACAGACGGTCGAAGAGTTAGACAGACAGTCAACGAGGCAGACAGACAGACAGACAGACAGACAGACAGAGACACACATACAGTTAAAGAGACAGACAGACAGATGGTCAAAGAGACAGACATACAGTTAAAGAGACAGAGAGACAGACAGTCAAAGAGACAGACATACAGTTAAAGAGACAGAAACAGACAGTCAAAGAGACAGACAGACAGTCAGTCAGTCAAAGAGACAGACAGACAGACAGTCAGTCAGTCAAAGAGACAGATAGACGATCAAAGAGTTAGACAAACAGTCAAAGAGACAGACAGAAAGAGACAGTTAAAGAGACAGACAGAGAGACAGACAGACAGACAGACAGACAATGAGACAGACAGACAGACAGATAGACGGTCAAAGAGTTAGACAGACAGTCAAAGAGACAGACAGAAAGAGACAAATAGTGAATAAACTGTGTGCATGGCCCAATGTTCCAGTGTTATTTATAAAGACATTTGTGGGCTGTTTTATACAGAGAGAATCGTCTGTCGTTCGTGAGGTGGTTCGTAAACAGCACGCAGATTTGGCAGCGCTGTCACACATGGCTCAGCCATTTCAGACAGTCAGTGCACACCATCAGTGCTCCAAACGGTCTAATGTCATACCACACAGCCCCTGAAAATCTGATCTCAGACCTGGCTTTTCTGCACCACTCTTTATTTATGTTTGCATCAAGTAGCCTGAATGTACTCTTCAGGGGAACAGAGACAAAAGCGCAAGGCCAGCAAAATGATGTTGACCTCTTGTTCTTTGGCTTCTCGGAAGGCAAACTTTTTCGATATGGAGTGAGATTTAAGGAAGCCCTCTCGAAATTTCTAGAGCCCACCCAAGATAGGTCTTTTGATCCGTAAAGATACAGAGGCACTTCAGGGTGCCTGATCTCCCGGTGTGTCTCAACAAAAGAAAATTCGGTTTTCACACAGATCTACAAAACAAGTACAGCCACTGTGTTACATAAAAAGACCACTAAGTTCTGAGATTCAAGGTCAACAAAAGACACTCAATATGTATTATTTATAAAAACATGTAGTGAATTTAAAATGATCATGTTTTTAAAACGATATCTATAGTCCAATACCTACAGGCAGCGTATACAACTAATGCAACTATTTCCAGGTACAGCATGAATAAAAAATTGCTAAACTTTTTAGACTTTTCTGTGTCTTTTCTGACCCCCACATAAACAAATGACACGATCAAATCCAATACTGACATGTGAACGATAATCAAATCGATTTATCAAACTCGAAGGCTTTCGACTGAAACAAGGGTCATAAAACAATGAAAATGATAATTGTAACAACAAAGTTAAGCTGCAAGGCTGAAAGTTTATTTTATCGTTCAGAATACTGACAAACTACAAACCCTCCAGTAAGGGATAGAAAAGTACAATGTTTTTGATGTATTTATGACAATAGTAAAATACAAAAATGTGCTGTTCACACACTCTGTGACGTTACATTTTTACCAGTAAGACATTATTCACACATCAGTATCAAAATACCGGTAAATTCGTAGAGAAAGCGGAAGTTACCTTTACCTTTTGTAAACAGTGGCAGGTTACGACACCATATCCACGGTCTGTATTTTGTTGTTTTCACATCTGTAGCAAACGCTGACAGTCGCAAAGTTGCTTGGGACCAAACAGCATTGCAATTCGACAAATAGATTGTAAGCTGTTTTAAACAACTTTGGTGAAGAAATGTGAATGTTAACTTCAGGTGTGCTCGACTTTTAAGCAAGGTTTGTGTGGAAGCGTCCGTAAACAGTGCGGGGGTAAATGTGTCTTCCGTATCAAAACGTTATGATTGGCCTGAAGCTGTCAGCACGGTCTGACGTCGTCCGGTAAATCTATATTTTTCATTCACACATAGCGCTTAACGGTAAATTTCTGGTAATCTTACAACCTCTCTTACTGGTAAATTGGCAGCACTGATTTCCCAAAAAGGTTCTGTTCACACATGACCTGTTAACTGCAATTTACCAGTAAATTACCAGTAAAGATAAATTACTAGTATGTGTGAAAGGGACTATTGTTACTGTAGGAAATTGCTTTATAATAAAGGGTTCAGACCGTACCTCAAGAACATTAAACATTTAAAGTGCCCAAAAATTCATTGCAAAATGTTAAATTGTTCTCTGGTATCTACATAGGAGGGTTGTGGCTTTATTAAGTGCAAAAATTATCCAGAAAAGTCCAATAACGACACCAGGAGTTGTCTTTAGAATAAAATGGTCTTTATTACCTTATTTAAAAGGGTCATAAATAATAATGTTGACCTCTGCTCTGATTGGCTGTTTTTCAGAGCAGCTCCTTCAGGAGCTCAGTGTGTGTGTGTAAACAGACCTTATGTTTGAGCTTGTATCAGACTAAGATACAGAATTTGAGGAATAATCAATTGTTTAGAGATTGTTAATGGATGTTTCTGAGTAGTAAGTTTGTGTTTTTTAAGTATGGACCTGCAAAACGTAACTGTAACGTCAATAGTAGAACTTAAAACAGCCTAAACGTTAGCATATAGCATTAACTAGCATATAGGGCTAACTCAGCAGTCACAACTTTGTTTTATTAGCATTTTAACAGCATTGTAATTAATTTAATGTGTAATTTGTAAAGTGTAAACAGCCCCTTTAATGCACTTCAGCTATGATTTGAACTAAGGTAATCTACTTCTTGTTTATTTTGCTTGTTATCAGAAATAAATTCCTCAAAAAGAACTCTGTTTTTATTGATTATTGGCAGAAATTTACCGTTACCGTAACGCTTGTTCTACGAATGTGAAATGCCAAGATGAAAAAATGTAACTATGGGAACATCTTGGTGCAACTTACCTGTACTCTACTGGCCGGGTCTTTCTTGATCCACTTGATGACGGTTTCATAAACCAGCTCCTCAGCCTTGGTGTTCAGGCTATCGTTGGAAAGATAGTTAACGAGATCTTCTTTGGAGATGCTGAGGACCTCGTCTTGTCCCGCCACGTCCGGAAAGTTCTGCAGGGCGAACGCCTTGGCCATGTTGTGTAGCTCCGTGCAGCACATGGCCTCCGCCATGGCCAAAACCCCCAAGCAGTTTGCCGCAGTCAACTGCTTCTCTGAGAAAATAAAAACGAGAAAGAAGCTCGCTTACATTCACGAAAGATCACAACACAGCGAGGATGAAGGCCACAGCGAAGCGATCTGTGTTGTATATCTCTGGAGATCGAGCCTCGCTTTAAGGCCAAAGGGACACTCAGAAGCACAAATCAATTGAGCTCGGAGCATCAAATCGGGATGCTGTCCTATGGATTAACATTGCAGGGTGAAGCCTTGTGTTGAGCCCTTAGCTGGTACTAAAATCCAAATTTATAGCCAGGCAAGAGGTTTCTTTTTCAAGAGAGACATACTGAATCAGACACTAAGGTTGCGGTAAAAAAAAAAAGCTAAAATAGTCCTGATTGAAAGTCTGAAGTCTTCAAAAGTGACACACAATTTTAACGATATAATACATAGGTTTTCTATTTTTCTAGCTCACGAATGCCAAAACTTTGGCAGCCAATCAAAACCATTAAAATTTAAAGGACTGACAAACTTAAAATGTTTTACATTTGGATGATATACAGTTATTGTTATAGATATCTTTATAGTTATCACTCTTGGCGTGAACAGGGAAGAGTTAAAAAAACTTAAATTCTATTATGGAAAGTATACATTAAAGACTTAAATTGCACGAGCAAAATGAGTTTTCAATTTAAAAACAAGAGAATATAAATGGTTCAGTGTTTGTCTAGAAGTAGCAGATGGGTTTTTATGATGTCTAGAGGTTGGGAAGCTGGCCCGCAGTGTGCCGTAACAAGAGAACCGAACGGGCCCCGGGTCGCCTTCCAATCTCAGAAGGAAAAATCATATTTTTAGGTGAAGTTTGATCCAGGGGCCATAAACACCACGCCGGAGACTAACCGCAGAGCGAGGCTTACAGTATGTCCAGTACTGGTATGGGTTTATAGACACGCTATAAAGTTTCTGAGTCTGCTGTGCCGTGTGTGGCATTATAAACACCAGTAGACACTGTGTGAACAGACAGGCAGCGGATATATTTCGGCACCTTTTCGAAGACGAATTTCAACCTGCCCTTTCTCACCAGCAAGCTGCCAGATCTGGAACCGGTTTAAGGTGAGAACATGTGGTTCTGTGTTGCCATTAAAAGCTGTGGATGGGATACCGTCCTCAAAACTTTTACATAAAGGTGCTTAAAAGGTTCTGATGCCATTGATGTTAAATTAAATCAGTTAAAATTCATCTTTAAAAACATCTGGTATGTCCAGTGCCATCCTAAGCAAAAACCAACATCGCAACGGTCTTCGAAAATGAATGGTTTCAAGTAATGGTCGTCAATACACTTGAAACACAGGTGTGAAAATATATCTTAATCGGGACATTTGCCCGTGCTTCTCTCTTGTTATCGAACTCGCAGGTTTTCCCTCTGGACTTAATGAATTGTTCTGTACTCCAGGAACGTTGACATGCAATCTAAACACAAACCAATCACCAGCTTGACTTTCATTAGCTGGGGGTCTTACTGAGTCTTTCAGTACAATTATCAGACCAATTCTGCAGACCTAAAAGAAACAAATCAATATGTAATGGTGGTCTGTTGGTCTGATAACTTTCTATATTTTAAAACGAAAAGTTTGTCTTGTCCTTGGCTGTATTGTTGAAACATCTAGCATAGGCAACACAAACCTTAACCTTTTGATAAGTTAAAAGGCAAATTCACCTAAAAATCATCATTTACTCACCCTCATGTTGTTTCATACCTGTATGGATGTCTTTGTTTTGATGAACACAAATTAAGATATTTTGAAGAATGTTTGTAACCAAGCAGATCTGGGGAACCATTGACTTGCATAGTAGGAAAAAATAATACTATGTAAGTGAATGTTGCCCCAGTTTGAAATCAACATTTTCAAAATATCTTTATTTGTGTTCAGCAGATCCCTTTAATGATCCCTTTAATGCTGCATTAAGACCAGCCACGGTAGAGGGGTCAAGTGTTAGTGATTTCATTGTTAAGTCCATGTAAAGACGCGTTGACGAGGGTCTGGAGTTCTCGCGGCACGAATGAGGCGTTAAGCGCAGCGCGGTAGATGCGATTCCGCGTGTCCGTGCGAACGGCACAAATTGAGAGTTGCCGCGGGAAACGGCCGAGTTGAAAAATTTGAACTTTGGTGGAAAAACGTGCCGCTTTAACCAATCAGGAGCTTGATCTAGTAGTGACTTGATTACAGAAAGCGAGCGAGTCGCAGAAGCCCCTCCCATGACGCGAATTTTTGCGTGAATGTCTTGATGACTAGAATTTCACACGAGAATAAAGCGAGTAAACTCAACATGTTCAAGAGCCTTAAATGCAGCTGGTGTGAACCCACAGTAACATCCCCCAAATCATAATTTTGCCTTTAAAGGGACACTTCACTAATCCATTGAATCTGATTAGACAATTAGCATTGCGCTAAAAAAAATAACCAAAGAGTTTTGATATTTTTCCTATTTAAAACTTGACTTTTCTGTAGTTACATCGTTTACTAAGACCGACGGCAAATAAAAAGTTGTGATTTTCTAGGCAGATATGACTAGGAACTATACTCTCATTCTGGTGTAATAATCAAGGACTTGATGCCGAACCATGGTCGCTGCAGGCGCAATGATATTACGCAGTGCCCGAAAATAGTCCCCTGCTATTGAAGTTACCAAGGGGACCATTTCAGGGGAGCTGGATAATAAGCCTATATTTTTAAAAAGTGGAGTGTCCCTTTAAACCCTTGACATTATATACTAAGGGTGTCACCAAAATTAAGTCACAACCACGAACTTCGAATTAAAAAATGGGATCGTCGATGCTGCCACGCCCCCATGTCACGTCCGGTTGGCTTGTCAAGGGGGTAAAATAAACCTCTCGGTGCCTTTAAAAAGATTGATCCAGCGGTATGCGATTTATATTTTTAACACGAGGGATGTATTGCTACAACTCCTTGTAATGCATATCATAAACAGGATTACTACCTAGAGATCTGACTTCGGACAGAGCACAGCTCTCTGCACGTGCACGAGAGGCGCCAAGATGCAGCGGGTTATATTTTAAACAAAAGGAATAGTTTGCCTCAGCTCGCATGAAACACATAAAACTGAACAAATACGTAAGGATTACTACTTTAGTTTATGTTTAGACTTCGGACAGAGGCGAGAGCGCGTGCACGTGAGACAGAGAGAAGCGCAGCTGCTTATGATGCACCGGTTTTATTTCAGATGTTAGGAGTCCAAGATGCACGTATTAAGTCCATATGCGTGCAAGAAGGAATCCTCTCTCTACAAGCTCTCTCGCGTAAAGTGAAGCCCACAACCCCATGCGAGGAAAACATGCAATGTGCATGTTAATGTGAAATAATAATAATAATAAAGGGATATAATTTTTTGTCTTTAAAAAAAAATTGTACAAATCGAGAAACGAATTGAATCGTGACCTTAGAATCGAAAATGTAACCGAATCGAGGATTTGGAGAATCGTGACAACCCTATTATATACCTACAGTACGAGGCCCATATACAAACTTCCAGACCTTTGACATTACTGCATGACACTCAACTAGCCAAAGTTGGTATTGATATTGTAATAATCAATGCCGGATGTTATCAGAAATTGCTACACTCGATTTAACATTTCAATGAAATTTCTCTTTGACAGTTTCACAAATGAAAGAATGCGGAAGAATCATAAGGATTCAAATAAAAAAGTACAAGTTTGTGCATAACTCCATCAGATGCATGCCTAAAAAATAAGGCAAGTTGCATACCTAAGAAAGACACGCAGACTTTGCAGAAGGTGTTGAACTGAAACTTGTTGGCGGCCTCCAGCAGGGTTTTGGCATTGGCCGAGTGGATGACCAGCGAGCCCGTGTAGACGAACTCCAGAAGCAGTTCCAGGACATCTGCGTCAATGTTGGTCATCTTGAGCTCCAGCCTCTCTCCGCTGCCCGTCTCTCTCGAAGACCTGACATCACGTAAACGCACACCAAACACACACACATACAGAGGTCATGACCAAAAGGAAAGGTTTACGACCACCCAAATTCCAGGTGCACCCACCATTCAAACCCATCATGTTTAAATTTCCAACACAATTACATTAAACATATATTTAGTTTCTTGCACCTGAAATAAAACAATCTGAAATAAAGGTCCAACCACAAGTTATGACTCATGAGCAGGCCCACACAGAATCTCCAAAAATATCTTGTCCAATTTAAATATGTTTTCAGGTACAGATAAGTTTTTCAGTTAAACCAAAGTTTAACATTTCTTCCACCTGATTCTGTAGACATCTCCCCCTATTCAGAGTAAAAAAAAAGCTATTCTGTTTGGGCCTGCACATGACATGCTTAAGAACAGGTATAGGTGTCACAGAAATGCATAATAAAATGAAAAAGGAAAGAAATGGCAGGAGGGAGAACTGACACCATAATCTGCCTGTCTACATGGAGAAATCGCCCAATAAACTAGCAGAGCTGGAAGTCTTTCATTACACGAATACGATTTGTACTCCACCCCTACCACATTCGCAGCGCACGACCTCTGAATACCAAACACGCAGACTTTATTTGCACTTGTTTTAGCTCACGGTAACCTGTCCGCTGATGTCATTCAAATCCAATTGCACTGATCACTTCAAATGTAATGATTCCCAGGGGTGGATGGGAAATGTGAATAGTGGGCAGCAGCATCAGGAGTTTTACGCTCCGAGTGAAACAATAATCCTGTGAAGGTCAAGGGCAGCGGGAATGAAATTAATAGCCGAGCGGCCGTTGATTGTGTTTTAGTGTCGGCTCAAGATAGCGCGGCTGATGTGTACAGTCACCAGATAACCGTGCAGGTACCAGACGGAAAGTCGATATACACTAACAGTCCATTAGGTGAAAATTAGGTGATTCCAGATTTTTTTTCTCGGCACGGTAACAACGGGAATCCAATTGATATACAATAATCCACCAGTCGGTTTAAACCAAATGGTCATTTCAGGCGAATGCATTCCAGCTGATTTATGGATCGGAGTGGTTGAAAAGTAGTAAAGGTGAATGAGAAGTCTTCGGTTTCATGATACTCCAAAACCCTTTCAAAAGTGTTCCCGTGAAATGTGCCTGTAAAGTGATGCAATGCTAAACATCAAGTGTCTATATGGCACAGCATTCAAAACAGCAGTCAGGAACATAGATGTGTTAGAAAGACAAAATATTTCATCACATGTTGTTCTGGAGCAGAGAAAAAAATAAATGGGACTATCAAACAAATTATTTTCTAACTTTGAATTAAGTACACCTTTAAAGTCCCTGTTAACTGGAAGTCGCAATCGACTTTACTTCCGTGTTGTGACGTATTTCCGAGTGAAAATTGTGGGTGTGGCTTGTGTTTTCCACTGTGCTTTGATTGGATATAGAAAAGTAGGCGTTTCATTTAGAAATGGAACTGGCAGCAGACTGACAGCTGGAAGGGGCGGAGTTAACGAATGTTCCCGCCCAAACAGTCTAACTGATGTCTTTAGAGAATGTTTGCCAAAAGAGGGCAGAAGTACATTTTTATATTTTGTTTGAAGATTATGAGGGCACATGAATAAAAAAGACTTGCACAGATAAAATGTTTTTAATAAAGACTGCAATATTACATAAAAAATAAGATTTGTCAGTTTTGATTTCATTGGAACTTTAAAAGTAATGTTTCTTAAAAGGCTCTACGTCAATCTCTGTTTTTACAAAGAACTGTCCGTATACATCCTAAAAACCTTTCTTACCTCACAAAAGGTCCTTCAGGGGGCGTGCACACCAAAGCTTTTACGCCCGTGGCCGACGCATGTTTTCAATTGTTTCCAATGGAAGCTCTGCATTTTTCAAATAAGCCAGCAGCTAGCGTTGTTTTTTCCGTGCTGAAAACTGGGGTTTGGCGGTTTTTCCGTGCTCGGCGCTGAGCGTCGACAGTTGAAAGAGATTCAACTTTGGGTGAAAAGCTCCATCAATGTCAGTTCTCACACGGCCGTCCAATCACAGTGGAGGAGGGTCGGGACAAATATCACAACAACCAACTAGCTTACAGCTCAAGTATCACAGCTACCAAAACGCTCGGCTGAAGAAAGCTGGCGCTCAACTGGAAAAAACAGCTGGCAATCGGTGTTCTCCAGGCGTTTTTTAGCAGAGTTTAAAAGTTTTGGTGTGCACAACCACTTAGAAGGTTCTTTAGATTTTAA
Organism: Paramisgurnus dabryanus; assembly: GCF_030506205.2. Classification (NCBI taxonomy): domain Eukaryota; kingdom Metazoa; phylum Chordata; class Actinopteri; order Cypriniformes; family Cobitidae; genus Paramisgurnus; species Paramisgurnus dabryanus. The sequence goes on from NC_133348.1 coordinate 7,208,388, forward strand.
AAAGATAAGAAATGTTTCATATAAGAACCTTTGACTGAATGGTTCTTCTATTGGATAGTACGCCCTGGCATGGCTCTGATCGCTTTACTTTGGCTCGGTTTGCTTTTCCATTATCGTTTAGTGCTGCTTTAGACTGGGTGTGATAGTAGACTTATCATTACAGTTGCAACGGAGCATATCGATGAAATGGTGTTCTTTATTTTTGGCATGTGGATGTTTTTCACCACTAAAATGGTTGTATAACAAAGCACAGATGACGACATCACTAAGTTTGCTCAACGGCGCACAAGGGTAAGCTAGTCTTGCATTAAGCAATGACGCTGGTAGTGACGATTCTCAGTAATCTTTAGTGGTACAAGTTACGTTTTAGTATCAGTACGGCTTGCTTAGAACCTCAACCGAGGGGGTACTAAAAATAATATCTGGTACTAGGTAAAAGTACCCCCAAAAGTGAGTTGTACTTAACCATACCGGGCTGTACTATGCGAAGGAAAGCTTAATTTTTAATGGCATCTAATGGTGAGCAGTGTTGGCGGTAACGCATTACAAGTAACGTGCATTACGTAATAATATTTATTTTCTGAATTATGAATTTAAAAATTATGTACTGAATTAAAATATACGTAGGTCACAGTATGCACTCTACAGTATGCGTACACGCCTGTGTGAGAACAGTTTGAGTCAAAAAACTGATTCATTTTGGGATGTAATATGCAATTTCTAAATGCAGAACTTTCAGTCATAAAAAACACCTGCAAGGCCTGAAAAAGATCAAGCCTCGGCCAAGAAAAAGTAACGCAAAAGTTACTAAAAGTAATGCAAGCATTACTTTCCATGAAAAGTAACTAAGTAACACAATTAGTTACTTTTTTGGGAGTAACTTAATATTGTAATGCATTACTTTTAAAAGTAACTTTCCCAACACTGGTGGTGAGATTGTGAATTGCAACCAATGGCTCGGTCCACAGCTCACCCCTCCCTTTCAAAACGCATAGAGAACCTACGGTAGCTGCCACAGGACAAACACGTCATCGTCTGAGACAATGTAGTGACAAAACGCACTCTGTTAAGCAGTTTGTCCATTTAGGGCTACTGTAGAAACATGGCGGCATAAAAACTTTCATGTTAGGGGACCCTTGGTTGTATGTAGAAAAAAACGTCTCATTCTAAGGTAATAAAAACAATAAAGTTCATTATGTAAGGTCTTAATAAACCACTGATAATGTAGTTACAGAATGTATTTTATATTGCATTTCTGTCAAGAGATTATTTTAAAAGTTACAAAGTGCACCTTTATATATTCAAAAATGAAAAATAAGTATTTATTGTAATTTTTGTCAAAGTGAGTAACACTGCTCCTGGCAACAAAACGATTTTTAAAACCTGTCAAAACTGACAAGTCTATAGTTAACTACTGCAGTCTTTCAAACCAAACCGGGCGACAGATGTGACACAGATGGGCAGAATGATTACAATGAAGAAGACTTGACAATAAACAAGAAAAAGGGAGAAGAAAAGAGAAAAATGTGACGTTAGCTCTGCCACAGGAAGCCAGCAGCCATTCTTCTGGATGTGAAGTGGTGTTCAATGACTGTACCTGGATCTTTCAGAACGACCCCCCACCAAACCTAAACAAAATCCCACTCGCAATGTCAGCGTGCCCCTGCGCATGAACATAGGAGTGTGTAGGGTGTTGTTAGTCTCCACTGAGTGAGTACTTGAGAGGGTGGAAGGAAAACTCGAAAGCACAATGTGCAATTATGCCCCTGGAACTATACAGCAGAAAAGATTAAGAGCATCGCTCCCTCCTGAAAAGCAAAAAAAGCCGGAGTTTGTTATTTTTGTCTCCTCTAATTGCTGTGGCGATAAGTTTTAAGATAACAGAATGGGATGTAATCCTTGGTTAAGTTATGAAGGTGATAAAGAGGAGGAAGGAAAAATAAGAGAGCGAGAGAGAAAGAGAGAGAGAGAGAGAGAGCAAGAAATAAAACAAAAGCATGTTCATCAACCAGGTCAATTAGTGCAATCTGAATCGGCTGAAGTAGCAATTAGCTTTGTCTGAGCACTTTTATTATGGAAATCACTCTGGCTTTGGAGAGAGGTGCATATTTATGATGCTGCTTGCAAGCGTTTGTAGTAAGATGGAGAGTATAGCAAACGAGAAAGAGATAGAGAGAGACACAGTGAAAGAGAGAAAGAGAGATAGAGAGAGAGCATGTTTGTGGTAAATGTGGAAGCAGAGAAAGTGTTTACAAAAATGAGCATCTATTTTTCTCACTTAAAGTCCTTTTCAAAATTAGCAGCCTACATGAGGATGAAGATGGTGGGCACTGGGGACATATTGCATGTGTGTGCAAACGGAGATTATAAATTAGCTGGGGACGTCCAAAAAAAACTTCTGGCCACCGTTGACTCTAACACATCCAAACACACACACATAAAAATTAATTAAAATATCTGGAACTCATTTTCTCGGCCCTTCACCGGTAAACCATGATTAAATACACAAACAGCACGCTTGATTGAACATAATTATCTTCCTTCATACATGCCAGTGACAGAAACGGCACACGACCATATACAGTACAGCTTCATGCTAGTGTAAATATAATCAATATCAACCAAGCTACCTAAAGAATTAAAGGGACACTCCACTACCTTTTTGGAATCCATTCAGCTGATCTCCGGGTCTGGCACTAGCACCTTTAGCATAGCTTAGCATAATCCATTGAATCTGATTAGACCATTAGCATCGTGCTAAAAATAACCAAAGAGTTTCAATATTTTTCCTATTTAAAATGTGACTCTTCTGTAGTTACATCTTGTACGAAGATCGACTGAAAATTAAAAGTTGTGATTTTCTAGGCTGATATTGCAAAAAACTATACTCTTATTCTGGTATAATAATCAATGACTTTGCTGCCGTAACATGGCTGCAGGAGGCACAATGATAATATGCAGTGCCCGAAAATAGTCCCCTGCTTTTGAAAGTTAATAAGGGGACTAATTTCGGCTGCTGCGTAATATCATTGCGCCTCCTGCAGCCATGTAACAGCAAAGCAAAATATTATTAAAGCGTGATGCTAATGGTCTAATCAGTTTCAATGGATTATGCTAAGCTATGCTAAAAGTGGTAGCGCCAGACCCGGAGATCAGCTGAATGGATTCCAAAAAATGTAAAAATCAAATGTTTAACTCTAGGGGAGCTGGAAAAGTAGCATATTTTCAAAAAACGTGTTGTGTTCTTTTAAGCCACGATTTAGGCTATACTAGTAAAAAACAACAATCTGGATGAAATATCTACAGAATAGATACAACCTAAAGGATGATGGTGGAAAAAACTTAAATTTTTTAGAGGTCTGGAGAGAAAATTGTTCAGCCGAATCATTACAGTATGAAATATGAATGAAACGGCATTTTGTGGAACTTCATTACTGTACATAAACTTCAACCCTTCTTGAAAAACACTCGAGCTGTGACTTTTCCTCCGATGGAGGAGGTAATTGAGGCTACGGAGAAGTCGACTGTCACATCCCACAGGGTTAATGATCTCCCGCTGTTCTCCGAACGAAACCTCGCTCTCATAATGCCACATCTACTGTAAAACAAACGCGTCGCTCTTATATAAATAAAAAAATGCGAGGTGTCAGAGATACTTTGAGCTTGACAAGTTTTACATTACGCACATACACTAAAGGCCCGGTGCCAATGCACTGCCCATAAATTAAAGTGGCACCGAGCATACTTATTGAAAATCCGGAGGGGAAAATGGAATTACTGAGGGCAATCCGTCTCCGCGCTCCACGCAGCAGATGCTAAAGGGGAGGGTAATAGCTTTTTCCTTGGCCGAGGGGGAGCGTGTGCGCACATTTAGGAGGTGCATTATATGCTTCAGGTGGCATGTTTCTTACTGCGGTAAAAATAGCTATGAGATAAAGGGAACATGTTCTTACTAGTAAATAAAGGAGATCGTACAGAGCATATAATCTTATCAGAATAATCTTCCATAAATAATGCATATGTAAAATCATTTAAACAAATGGATGTGATGTACAATATAGCCTTTATTTAAACAGACGTGTTGGATGCATCAGTGTAAAAAATGCAGGTGCGTGGTCATGATGTCACTTGTGGGACAAAGGAAAGTTGCTGATTATTAAAACACATAAATCTCTAATCGACAGTGACTTTCACAGCAGCCCACTGAAAACTTGTATGGAAATTAACTGATATCATAATAAATGACTAGGCACTTCAGGAAAAAGATCAACTATGCACTGCAAAAAAAATGACTTTCTTAGTAAAAATATAAAAAAAGTTTATATTAACGCCATTTTTTAAACAGTTGCATTTTTTTTGTGATTTTCACAAAAGTTTCACAAAATGCCTTCCAGGAAAAATTTCTTTTAAATATATAAACATACAAATATATCAAATAAAAGAAGAGACCCTCTGCTTTCAAACAAACAATAAACAATCAAACTAAAAAGGAAAAAAAAAGTTTCATCTGATCTATATTTTTTTCTCTGCTTATAAACTCTTAAATATGGGTATTTTTTCTTAAAAATACTTTTTTTTTCAAAAAGCTGAAATAATTGCATTTTTGTGAAGGAATTTTGTTAGAGATCAGATTCAGAATGATTATCAAAACATATACAGAGTTTAAAATTAGTAAATAACGTTTTGGCTTCAGGTTTTTTATAAATTGGCTAGCGGATAATTGTATTGCAGATTAACATAAAAATGCAACTTTTTTTATTGCAAATGTTTTCTCCTAATTGACGAGATAACTCGTCAATGGCGGGGAAAGAGTTAAAATGCATTTTCTTAATGAGCAAAATCACCTAAGAAATGAAGTCTAGTTTTGAACTTTTTTCTTAAAACACATAATTCAAGAAAATTTGAACACCCATTTGTTTATTGTTTTAAGCACAGATTCACTTAAATTGTATATTTTTTTACTTAAAACTAGACTTATTTTCTTAGGTCATTTTTCTCATCAAGAATACATCTTGATTTATGAATTTTTAGATATTTGTACTGAAAACAAGACAAAAATACTAGGTGAGAAAGCCATTTTTTGCAGTGTGGTGAATTAGCTAGCTGATTTTCTCTTAAAGGCAGGGTGCACAATTTTTGAAAAATGCTTTGGAAAAGGGAGTCGGGCCGAGTACCAAAACACACTTGTAGCCAATCAGCAGTAAGGGGCATTGTTGCCTGGATTGTGTATGTGTGGAGCGGATTATCAAAAGAAGGTCCAGATTCTACTGGGGTAGGGGCGTGTTCAGAGGCGTCATGCCCATTCAAACTGAGGGGGCACCTGCCCCCTTGGTTTTTTTGAGCCAATGGATTTTGCATCCAACCTCTAAATCAAATAAGCGTCCATTAATCTGTTATTTGACTTTTAATCTGTTAATATGCACAATATTATACATTCTGTGCTGCATCCTTGTCACTTTTCGGAGATTTTCGCCGTTTTGATCGTGTTTTGATCATGTTTTGATCATGTTACATTACTTTTATTCTGGCGGCAGCTGGCGCTGCAGTCAGAGCGCAGCCGCAGACGTCATCAGTGTCTGGGCGCGCTCACGAGCTCTCTGCTGTTGCTGGCTTGCTGCTGCATTTGGCTATCTGAGGAATTAAAACGTGTTAGAAACGCTCACAACATTTCCAAACCCCAGTACGGTAATGTGCAGTTAACCTTCTCTGTGTAGAAAATGTATGGTTTTAAATGTGACCGTCTCAACGTTATATTAGTAAAGATTCATCTTCTTGGCACAACGCCAAAGTTCGCCAAAGTTCACGCGGGCGCGGAATCTCACATGCTCACATGAGGTAAAATTTAATGCAAAAATCCGTTCCTCTAATAATTGTATCTAAACATATTTTTTAAAATCATTATTGAACATTAAAATCAATCACGTGGCTATAGCTGATGTCATTTTCGTTGTTTATATACTTTATGGATTTAAAATTACATAAATTTTATATGATAATGTAGTTGTTGTGCAAAATGCATTAATGACACAATTAAACAAGCCATTAAGACTTAAATAAAACATGCCGTTTCAGATGTGAATATGATGCAAATGTGTCATTATTCCGATTGAATAGTATTTGATATGAAAGTTAGTCATCACTTTTATTTTGGAGGTTTTTGCATGAAAGCAGGGGTTTTCAGATTGTTAGAAATGTAAGTGCCATGGAAAAGACTGAAAGCTCTATAATATTTCGTTTGATGTCTGTGTATACACAAATTTCTGGGAGCTGTTGACACTGTGCCCCCTTAAAAAAAATTGGTGCATGACGCCCCTGGGCGTGTTTGTTTAGGTGATTTCAAATGTCAACATTGGCTTTCAGAGATCATGCACCCCACCTTTAAAAAATCAACAGATAAGAATGTGCAGTGTTTCATCTACTAAAAGAACACTGAGTTCAAATTCAATGTCGAAGTGAATCCAAATTATAATGCAAATCGAGAAAAAACTTACACAAGAGGGGTGAAAGCTTAGTGGTAAAAATGAAATCATGACTAGTCAAATTTAATTTAATTTGTTTCATTCGTTCTGGTCTGATAATAAAGATTATTATTGCACAATCCAAAGAAAAAAAATATTAATCTTTATAATTTTCCCCCAAAAAATTCAGCTTAAAAAGTCAAACATTGCACTTGCACTCAGGAGAATAAAGTCTCAGACTATTAAAGAGTAACTAAACCCTAAACCAACTTTTTTTAGTTAATGATCTGTAAGAATGGGGCTTTATTAGTGCTGTTCATTGATTTTAGTAACTTTTTTGACATTTGGATATAAAGTGTTTCAATACTACAATATATGGTGTAAAAACGTCTGAGTGCTGCCCTCTTCAGGTTGAACGGTGGCTACTGCAGTTGAATTTTCCTATTGGATGTTGGCTCCAAAAAATGACTCGTGACGTAAGCAGGTTCAAGCTCACCACGCTCTTGTTACGAGCTTAGTTCGTCCCCTATATCTCCATTGGGATCTGCCCACTTTTCTTGCATTTTTCAAATATTGCCAGTGGGCGGAGTCAGGCTCTGAACAGGGGTTTAGTTACGCTTTAATAGTAAGAATAAGCAAGTAATATTAAATAGCCCTGGGACATAATCACTTACAATATTGTAACGTTACTGTCTATTTAAAAGTAAAACTAGCTGCAAACACCATTTCATGTTGACTAAAAAATTGGCCTTCAACATCCGCGGGCTGACGTCAAGGTAAAACTGACCCAGATCTTCAAGACTTATTGAGATCACAAATCTGCTCTTTTATCACTTTGCCCTTGAGCAAGGCACTTAACCCAGGATTGCTTCAGGGGAACTCTGTTCCTACTCGATGTTCTGGATGAAATGCACCTGCGTGATAGTCAAAAACTGGGCATTCATTTATAAAGGTGCAATGAATTGACTAAAAATTGTTTAAGTATTTTTTTTTTGCAAAAATCTTCGTCTACTCCCTTACCACCGGCAATCGATTCAAATCAGGAATAGGGCTTTACTGTATTTAAATATGCATACACTACATCAACCAGTCATCACATGCAAATGACCTGCACTACTCCACTGAATGTCAGACTATAACACCCAAATCATTAAATCTTACATCACTCTGAAAATGTAGAAATTCAGAGCTGGAGAGACTAAACTAATCAACATATCCTAAACTAATGTGCGTCTACACTGTCCAGTGTTTACAAAGACAATCATCTTTCCTCTTTCTTTCTCGAAGTGGTTCGCTTTTCTTTCATCTAGACTGTTTTGATGAGTTAGCTTCCGCAGGGAAACTGGCATCTATCCAGAGTATAGCGAGTGAGGATTCGTTGAATGAAGGGTGACGGGTGACTCAGAACGTATAGGAACTAACAGAGCTGCTCGCTGGACTGATGTTATGAATTGTGAATGTGAAAAACACATATCCCAGACGGAAGCGAGGCCATTTCAGGACAGCCATCTCTGTGGAGCTGATACTGCATAATACAGGATGTGCAATGTTGGGTGGAAAACTCAAACTTAACAGAAACTTGGCAAATTTTACAAGCAATTAAGACATTTTTGCATCAAGTAGTGACAAAATGTTGCATCGCTGTATTTGGGTTGTCTTATCTTGCAAACAGACAGCGAGTCGAGGAGATATTCGAAAGCACTTTGCATATAGACGGTTTCAGCAGTAACAACATAAGCGGCTGTCGTGGTCCGCACGTAACTTCCGGTAAACTCTGCGAAGAATAAATAACAACAAAGTTGTTTAAACTTAGTTTATTTATATAACAAGCTAAAAACAACACAAGAGGAAACCAAAACATTTGCTATTTACGATGAGGCATTTGTTCAAGAGATCAGTTTATAAACTAGTCAGACCATTAAAAAAAAACGAAACCGGAAGTAAAGTTCGGATCCAGACGTGTATCGCGTCAGCGCACGTGTGTCCAATGAAACCGTCTACAGTGACATACTGTATGGTGCAGATGCATTTTCGGCGACCAAATTTCGAATCGCTGCTTAAGGTCCTGTGCCAATTCTGTACCCCTCTCTCCACCAAGTACTTTTCTGTACTCTAAAGTCTATTATTTCTGCTCTGTGGTGCACTGCACATTAAAAAAACAAACCTTTTTGCTAGCATAAATTTTAATTTTTAATGAAATCTATTTCAACTCACTATTTTGGACTCTGATAAGGAAAAAATTTTTACCGATCTAAGCGCATGGTCTAAAGTGCACGGCGCAAGTTCACTTGCAGTGTTGGGGGTAACGCATTACAAGTAACGTGCATTACGTAATAATATTAAGTAATAGCATAAGTAATGCATTACTTTATAAATGTACACATTAATATTTGAGTTACTTTTTTAAAAATGTAATGCAAATTTCTTTTCAGTTTAATTAATTCAATTTAAAAAAAATAATGTACTGAATTAAAATGAACATATTAACGTAGAATTACGCACTATGGAACAGTTTGAGTCAGAAACGGAGATGGCAGGCCAGAGCTTGACATTTTTTTTTGAGTCACAGAAGTAAAAACAGCAAGGTTTTAATTGCTGAAAATGTATGGATAGCCCACATGATCAGTGTAATCTTTAAAAAATTATTTATGTAAATATGCAAGAAAAGGTTTCATAAGTAAAATACTTGAAAACAAGAGATAAAAAAATTTGGAAACATGCGGAGAACCGAAACTCTCTTTATTTATGTCTAAGAGACTCAATAATAATCTTTTACATTTTATTCTTTAATTTTTCATATTTGAAATTTTTATGTGCTGCTGCACTGCAAAAAATGATTTTTAATAAAAAAATTCTTAGTATTTTTGTCTTGTTTTCAGTAAAAATATCTTGATGAGCAAAATGGCCCAAGAAAATAAGTCTAGTTTTTAGCCCACGAAAATTTTTTAGTTTTTAGACCAAAAATATCAAATTTAAGTGATTTTGTGCATAAAACAAGCAAAACAATTTGCCAATGGGGTAAGCAAATTTTTCTAGAATTTAGTGTTTAAAAAAGTTAGAGATTTTTTTGCTTACCCCATTGGCAGATTTTTTTGCTTGTTTTATGAACAAAATCACTTAAATGTTATATTTTTGGACTTATTTTCTTGGGTCATTTTGTTAATAAAGAAAAAGCATCTCAATTTAAAAATATTTAGAAACTTTTACTGAAAACAAGACAAAAATACTAAGAATTTTTTTATTGAAAATCATTTTTTGCAGTGTGTGTGTGTGTGTGTCTGTGTGTGTGTGTGTGTGTGTAAATGCAAAGTGCATGCGTGTTATCCTCCCATTTACAGGTGCATATTATTAAGGCGCTCTTTAAAAAAAAAAAAATGCGCCTAGACGTTAGACCAGGTTTTAGTTGGTCAATGGCGTAGTCTATTTCAGTTGCCTCAAAAAGCAATGCACCAACAATGCGCCTGAACACACCTCATTTCAGACCATGGGTGCACAAACGGCCACAAATGCATTTGTTATTTAAACAACGTGGCGCTGCATGTCAAAATGATAACTGTGCTGGGCTGAAACTAGCAGAAAACACTTGCGTCACGCTTTTCGCTGCATTGCGCCGGGTGTTTGATAGAGCCTCTTATTTAAATAAAAAATATTTAGTATTGACACAAAGTGAGTTATCAATGAATGGAAATGTGGGAAATATATGCAAAGACAGCTGGAGTAAACACAGCATATGGCTTTGACCTGTAAAAGTAACGAATCACAAAAACCCCGTTCAACGCTGCTCTTTGTTTGCAACCCTGAATGCGGCTCCAACCGCTCGACGCACCAACCGTGAATGTTTAACATATGAATGGGAAACTTTTATACCCTATGAAGACCGTACGCTTGCTGATAAAATGGCTGACAAAGCTCATCCCACAGCTAAAATGACACACACTTTGAGGACACTTTACAAAATGCCCAATGTGGTACCCTGGGGATGAATGCCTATTGTGAAACCTTCGTGTTTTTTTTTTTTTAAAGATCCCTCAGTCATGGAACACCTTCTCTGCTTTTAAAAATGGAAATTATGTTAATGCGTTCTTTAAAATGGGGAAAGAAAGCACACAAGGGTTGACCTTTTCCCAATTTAAAAAGATACATTCATTTGAGGGAAACGGTGAATGGCTGCTGGCCCCTGTGATAGAAACCAAAGTCTTCCGACAAACCTGCAAGAGAGAAACAAGGTGGGGGGGAAATGACAGAAATGCGCCCTACGAGAAGAACAGATCGGATCAATGGCTGGTGGGAAGGGAAGAAGGCAAACCTTTTAACCAGGTCCTTGAAATACAAGCTGCAGGAAGCTAGAACATTTTGGTGGACTTCAAATTCTTTGCCTTCAACTATTATTTTCAGGTCTGTAAATTCTTTCTCTCTGCGCTGCTGGTTCAACTCCTTCAACATCTCTGTAGAACAAAGAAGAAACAGACAATGCCAAACACGGGTTTAGAAATCACATTTCAGCAGTTGGCGTACAGTAGCAAACGTCATCACATCGGCACAGATCAAAAACACAGAGAAAAGAATTCGAATGACACAATAGAAGCAAATTAGACAATGCACATTAAGTATTAAAATGACACATTGCACATTTTATATCATTATGTATGTTTATTTTAAATATTCAGTCTTCCCGGGAACACCCAACTTCAGGAACTGGTTGACCTATATTGTCCAATATCAATGTGTAAAATACTTGCAGCTCAGGACAAAAAACTTTAAATGCATTTTCTGCTAAAACTATACAGATGTGTAAATCATGTACCACAAAATACTTTTTTCATTTTTAAATCGATTTGCATTTTATCAAATAATTTTTTTTCATTTAAGAACCTGAGGCATGCATTAAAAAACCCGTTGACTTTGATTTCAGAATTAAAACCAAAAACTGCATAATAAGAGACAAGCACTGCTGTATTTTTTTTTCGGTAACACTTTACAATAAGGATGCATTGTTAACATTAATGCTAACATGAGCTAACAATACTTCTGCATTTATTAATCTTAGTTCATTTCAGCATTTACTAATACGTTTTTAAAATCAAAAGTTGTATCTGTTAACATGAGCACAATAAACTTGTATTGGCGTTGACTAACATTAACACATATACATCTCATTGTTAGTTCATATTAGCTAATGCATTTACAAACCCGTACAAAATACTATGCTGGTATTAATTGCACATTCCTGATATCTTTCTGAAATGTTTATCAGCACCACAGAAGCTCCAGCTCAGAGGAAACCAGCGGTACATGTATGAGATGTGGACGCATATGTAAATTAATGAGGTGTTTGACAGCAACCAAGGCAGAAGTCAAGAGACATGGACAGCAGAACCGAGTCCAGTTTAATGAGGCTTCATGAAGTGATTCTGACCGCTGCAGACAGCTGGACTTCTGGAAATATCACAGACAGGGAGCCAGCGCTGCCGACGGTCGAATAAGCCATCATTTAAAGCCAAATCACAGCACAGCGGCCATTTTGTCTTTTTATGCAACGTTTGCAGTCATCGTTCCCTTTATGACAGTGAGGTGATAAACAACTCTCTTTTCTGTGAAACATAACAGCTGAAATATATTTGAGGCGCTAAGTATTAAATAAATAAAATAAAAAATCAATTACTGTCCATTATGAGACACTGTATTGACAATATGTTATGCAACTTGTCATGGCTGCAAAATGTCTCTCTATTGTCAACACGCTGGGGATTTTACAGATTATTTATATCTGCAGTCAACTGTATCAAATCTGTGATTTTTTTAACTAATGGCTCATATCGACTTACTGTATCTCCTGGCAGATTTTACAGACCGGATAAAAGCCGTATGATGCAATGAAGTATGATTTTCATCAAGAATAGCTATCACTTAGACTAGTGCGTTATAATAAAATATAACCTCAAATAATTTCCACAACGAGATTAATATTTCTGATATGAACTGAAGATATTGGACATCACTTTGAATTGCTTTGAAAAGTTTTTAGTAAATAAAGCATGCATGTAGGCAGGTAATATAAGTTTAACTACTTATTGTATTTGGATTGCTTATATAACCATCAGATACCTGTGAAGAACCAACGACTGAGAGAACTGAATCAAATTATTGCTAACCATGTGCTATTTCAGAAATAAATTTGATCAGGGACACTAAAGCAATTCAAACAGCACTGCAAAGACATTGCAGAAATAAACGGCTACATTAATTCAGCACGAACACACACACACCTACAGGTACACGTACACAAACAAACACACACAAAAAACAAACAGTGATAATGAGAGGCTTGAGTCCCAGTGGCCGGTTTAGTAATACACTAAACACAATCAATTTTAGGGCCACCTGAAAATAACGAAAACAGTTGATTTATTGATCCTACAACAATGAAGATAAAATGTTTGTACTGTTTAATAATAATTTTGTTCTTAAATAATAGAAATAAATTAATTAATTAATAAAATAAAATAGTAAATAAATTAAAAATAATTTATTTTTGGTAAAAATTAAGATCATCTACCCTTAATATACTGTATGTTTATGTCTGAAATGCATTTCAGAATTAAAGTCTTTTGTAAAAATTATGTAAAAATACAATTTGTTAAAATAATTATGCAAAATGTGGCAATGTTGTGATTTAACTTTTTTATTTATTTTTTAAGAACTGAAAAATACTGAAAAAATAATTTGCAAAAAAATTAACAAAAAATAACCAACACAGCTAAAAATGTGGGCACACTGTGCAAAAAATGATTTTCAAGAAAAAAATTATTTGTATTTTTGTCTTGTTTTCAGTAAAAATATCAAAAAAATCTGAAATTAAGGTGCTTTTTCTTGATGAGCAAAACGACCCAAGAAAATAAGTCTAGTTTTTAGACCAAAAATATCAAATTTAAGTGATTAAACAAGCAAAAAAATCCACCAAAGGGGTAAGAAAAAAATCTTACATTTAAACACTAAATTCAAGAAAAATTCAGGAGAAATTAGCTTACCCCATTGGCAGATTTATTTTTGCTTGTTTTATGCACAAAATCACTTAAATTTTTTGGTCTAAAAACTAGACTTATTTTCTTGGGTCGTTTTGCTAATCAAGAAAAAGCATGACAAAAAACTAAGAATTTTTTTATTGAAAATAATTTTTTGCAGTGATAAAACAAAACGTAAAGCAATTTTTTCGATTTTTTCCTACAAAAATAATCTTACATTACGCAAGCAAGATTTTGTAAAAAAATAACCTGAAATCAATCTTTAATGCTCTATAAACTCATCATTAGATTGCGAGCCTTTAGCCTGGATTTCACACGCGGGGTCGCATTTACAGTAGTAAAATATAAATACAATTATACAATGTAATGTCGTAAGCAACAAAGACCAAACATCAGCGACAAAACCAAACATCACCACCAAAGTAACACAAGCCTTCCTCCTCTGCTTGATGTAAGATGTGGCAACCACTGAATAATAATTGTGCCCTAAATACAGTATGTTAAAATACATACAAGTTTAATTTTGTATGCGTATGAGTGTGTAGTATAATCAAATCAGCTCCCAAACAAAGCTTTGTGATTCATCGTCAACCGCCGTGGCTTTCACCTCCAATCTACAACATTGCCCACAACAACCAATTGGTTTCAGAAAATGACAGCGAAAGAGCGAGAAAGAAGGAACTGTTGTTGTCAGAAAACAATGGTTCACCCACCAGGTCGTTGGATGCAGCAGAAAATCCGAAGGAAAGCTAATTATACGGTGTGGCCGAGGGTCAGCTCCTACTGAGGGCCAGCGATCATTAACACAGGCCACGAAATATCACATGGCAGGTGAAATCTCCCCCGACCCGCGGTGTGCCGACGAGGTTGCTGAACCCAAATCGGACATAGAGGAAGCCAAGAAGATTATCTGATATTTTGAACGCGCACAGCATTGGAAAATTACAGCGAGTGTTGTGCATGTAATGGGAAAATAATTGTCTGTCTCGCAGAAATGGCACAACAGTAACCTACTTTCTTTGATGGTGCAGAGGTAATGACAAAAGCTATGTATAACACATTTGTGTGTCCATACTAATATTCGAATGTGCAACATTACTTTGAGGATGAGGCTCAGTAATGTAGCATGGGAAACCATTAAGACACACAACATTAATGTGATGGTAAAGTCATGTGTCACCTTCAGGTCATTAGACCTCCCGATCCCACATCTCACCTGATTTAATCCTCTGTGGCCTTAAACAGCCAATCTGCATGTTTTAGTCCATTAACCACAAATAAACAAAGAAAGTTCAATAGGACAACAGTGCATTGAACTCTGGGTAATTCATTCATGGCGTTTGTCTGTATTTGTTAACATTACTAAATGGATAGTTCAACCAGAAATGAAGATTTTGTCATCCTGTTTAAAGTGTATACTATGGACGTGACGGGATACGGGCAGCTGTGTGCTTACCATCATTTATTCATTATTAATTTTAAAAAATGTATTACTTAATGCCGAAATTAATATTAACTAAGATTAATAAATGCTGTAGAGGAGTATTTTTTTGTTAGTTAATGCTAACTAATGCATTAAGTAAGGAATAATTGACGACGGGCCATTGAATTATAAGAAAATAATGCACACCAAGGTGGTAATGCTTACCACCGTTACACCGCAGGTGTGCATTATTTTCAAATAATTCAAAGGACCGGAGTCAATTATTCCGCTTATACCACGGTTACCACAAACATTGCTCTGGTGTAGGGATGCTCATATCAGTTAATTTTCCCGACCGACAACCGTAGCTTCTAAACCGAACATTAACCGTTAACTTATAAGATTTTAATATGAAATTGTCATTGAGTAAAAATACAGTTGACGGTTGTCTGTGAACTAGTAAAAACAAAACATTTAATTTGAACATGCAAACAGCAGCGACAGATCAACAACAGAACCAGGATTCATACATTATTAGATATTCACGCAACATTACCTTATTAAAAAGCACACGATCGGTCCAGAGGATTAATATCCAAAGGGCAGATTGTCTCCGTTTCATCTACCACAGTGGAGCAGGACGCTTTTCAGAAAGTTTTGGTTTTGCGTCGTCTTTCTCCGTTTGTGCAAAAAGAGAGATGTTCATGGTCAGGGTCAGAGGCCATCAGGGAATGTCTGTCCGGATGTGCGCGAGACAGACCGCGTCATCTTGCGCAGACACGCGCGCGTCTCCGTTCAGCTTCCAAACACGCATACAAATGATTTCTCATACAAATGATTACTTTATCAGACCGTCAGGGCAGCAATCATATGTGTCATTTACAGGACATTCACAAATTAAAGATAGAAAATGTCTGTCGGCTCATGACGACACGCACCATGGACAGTATTAACAATTTTTTTTTATTTTAACTGATAATGTTAATCGGTCATAAATTCTTTCCTTCGGTTAACGGTTAAACGGTCAATGTGAACATCCCTACTCTGGTGCCTATTTTTAAGACATTTGAAAAATTAGGTGTGCGGTTTACAGAAAAATAATCAACACCCATAGAACATTTCTCAGCCAATCAGAATGCAGCATTCAACAGACCCGTGGTATAACTAATGTTAACAAATACTGTACAACCTTATTCTAAAGCGTTACCAAATGTCTTACTTTCCATTTTAATTTCAGTTTATGCTTTGTTGGTTATTTCCGATAACCCTGGATTCCAAATAGTATATCAGACAACTAACTTAAAAAAACAAAGCTGATGTTTGAATAAACATATATAATTTGAAAATGTAGATAAACTATGCATCCTAAAAACAAAATGTTATCATTTGATATATATTTATATTAATGTTTTTTCCTCAAAAAAACATTAATTTTGACCACCATTAATTTTGATCATTTTAACAAAAAATATATAATAAAATTAAAAGAAATACATATTCAACTATTTTTTTTAATTTTCACGTCTCTTTGGATATACTATTTGAAATGTAAAAAAAAAAATCAGTTTTTATTTATTAATATTTTTCCACATTTTAGAATAGCAATAAACTCATCAAACGATGACATAGGATTTATGTTGTATCAAAAAGCATCTAAAATAAATCACAACTGTGAAATTTCACCCTGAGATGATTTTTAAACAATATCGAAGGAGCTCACATCTATTCTGGACTCTTATTGGCTGCTTTTTCTTCATTATTTGGTCCAAGTGATGCTTTTCAAAAACATTTTTAAATAAAACATTTTAATGTTTTCTAAGGAAATAAATGTATATGTTTGCAAAATTTATACAAAAAGTTGTGCTGGGCAAAGATTAATCGCGGTTAATCGTATACAAAATAAATGTTCTTTTTTGCATAATATATATGTAACCACACACGTTTAATATGTTTTTATTTATATAGAATATATAAAATATAAATAAATATATATATATATATATATAAATATTCTATATTATATATAAATAAATACAAATATTAAATGAATATAAATATTAAATGAATGCAAAAAAATAATTTGTAATATATATATACATATACATATATATACACATATATATATATATATATATATATATATATATATATATATATATATATATATATATATATATATATATATATATATATATATATATATATATATATATATATACACACACACACACACACACACATTTGTTAATGTTTCTTAAATACATACATGAATGTGTGTGTGTGTGTACTGTATATATATAATAATTACACACAGCACACATTCATATATTATGCCAAAAATAACTTTTATTTTGTATGCGACTAATCTTTGCCCAGCACTATAAAAATGATATTATTTTTGTCTACAAAACTAATTTCAAACATTTAAACATAGACATTTGAACAAAAGATTTTTAATTTAATGAGAAACATTTCAGTCAAGTATTAAAAAACTTTTGAACGGTAGTGTACTGTATGTGGGAATAGTTAAATTAAAGCAAGTCACACTGTATTACAGTCTCAAATGCAAAAAGTATATGATTAATCTTGTCTGTTCGTGATGAATTTATAAATGGAAAACCGCAGAACGTGACTCCTTTTTGTATTAAAACAAGAACAAAAGAGTCCTCAAAATCTATCTGTTCAGGTTGGTGGAGTTTAATGTGTAAGATACGAGATCAATTTTGAGCGGCGGTCTAATTGACGGACCGAGCAGAAGAGAGAGGTTACACTACACGAAAGAGCTTTTAGCAACACAAAGGCGGCAGCTTTTCAATGGCGGCCTTCGCACATCACAAACACGGCTGGAGCTTCGATTCAATTGAACTGTGATGAACCAAAACACGATCACAATGAACAGATGAAAATAACAGGAGGGGTATTTAAGACTACTGGACAGATAGACATGTA
This sequence comes from Paramisgurnus dabryanus, assembly GCF_030506205.2. NCBI lineage: Eukaryota > Metazoa > Chordata > Actinopteri > Cypriniformes > Cobitidae > Paramisgurnus > Paramisgurnus dabryanus. The sequence continues at coordinate 7,226,240 of NC_133348.1, forward strand.
ATAGGCTCAGACAGAACAATCTCTCGATTTCGAGTTGCATTATTGAGCTATTTTAAGGTTCACTGGGCAGCTTACAGGTTTTTAAAATGGCAGCTAGTGTACAGACCGACTCTGTTATATCAGTACAGTGGGACGCGTGTTATTGGTGGATGTTTATTTTGGGAATCCACAGCGTCATGTGGTACGTCAGAGTGATTTCTTTAGCAGGGAGGTGGGGAGTGAATCAAAATAATATATCCAATCAGAAGCCGGCAAAGTGTGTCATACCTTACATTAACAAAAATTATTTGTGGTAGAGTCCATTTATAACTGCACAGGGAGGGAGGTCTTATAAAAACATTTACAAGACAAAGATAAAGTTTTGAAAAAAAGGGGTGTGTTTTAATGAAGGTAAATTTAGTGAAGAAAAATTAAGAAATTTTCTACTATCTATTACTATAAATTACTGTACTTATATGTATTTAGTTTAAAGCTGCCTTGCAACAATGCAAAACTGTGAAAAGCACTATACAGACATACATTTGAATTAAACTTAAAATTTAAGAAAAAATATTAAAAATATTCATTTTATTTATGAAATATACAAAATACCAAACTTTTTTAATTACATTTAATAGACTATTGAAACAGCGACCACAAATGCAACAATTTAATACATTATTTTGAAACATAATACTGAAACAGTCGTGCGTCTCTGTGTGACATGCTGTATTGGACAAATGAACCCTGATCTTGTGTTATATCACAAGAGGACATCTGTCAAAATTCTCTCATCTCATTTCCAATAGAGTCCAAGATGTAGCATAACACACACACACAGACACACACACACACGGTTACACAATAACAAATATCTTACAATCTAACACGACAGAGGTTACAAGGGCCACCCATAAAATCCATCAAGGTTACCAAGGCAGTAGCTGTTTGTCACTTGGAGGTTCAGAGATCACCAGCTGATATACTATATTACCTGACTCACAGTGCTATAATGTGAAACGTGTTCCCTGTTTGTTCAAAATAATGACAAACAGCGCACAATACTACACTATAATGCAACATGCAGTGTTCCTGTATAGCTCAGTGGTTGATCATTGCATTAGCAGTGTAAAAGGTTGTGGGTTCGAAACACACACGCTGATAAAATGTATAACTTTGTAATGCACTGTAAGCCACTTTGGACGTATAAAGCATAAGTGGACCCTGGACCACAAAATTAGTCATATGGGTTCATTTTTTAATATAGATTATGCATGAGTAAAAAAGCTTTTCATTGATGTATGGTTTGTTGGGAGAGGACAATATTTGGCTGAGATGCAACTAAGGCTAGTTGCAAAAAAAATAAATAATAATAATAATAATAATTGAGAAAATCGCCTTTAAAGTTGTCCCAGTAAAGTCCTTATCAACTGCATCCAATTACAAAAATATAAGTTTTAGTATATGTAAAGCAGAAAATTTACTAAGTGTCTTTATGGAACATGATCTACTTAATATCATAATGATTTTTTGCATTAAACAATCGATAATTTGACCCATACAATGTCCTTTTGGCTATTGCTACAAATATACCCATGCTACTTATGACACACTTACGGGTAACAATAAAAAAAATATTGTTACAGACTTCTCTAAAAGTTAACTGGAACAACAAAATGAGTTGTACTTGACACTATACGATACAGTTTAATGCTTCATAAACTACTTTTATTTGTAGCAGATAAATATAAAAATATTGTATCAAGACATGCCACATAAATTACAAGCTTTTGAAAAATGTGTTACACTTCCTAAACTCGTCTACTTAATATGATTTATTCATCTAATATTAAAGCAAGACGAGTCTTTGACATTGGAAAGCTTTTGAAACTACTAATGCAAAATATCTGATGGGTATTTTAAAGTGCTTTTGCAATCTGGTTTAAATTTATCCAACTTATTTCCAATCTGTCACCGCTCATCTTGTTTTCCTGCCGGATTTAACTTCATCGACTGTGACAAAAGGCAGTTAGTGATGATAACTGTATGGCGCAGCATCACAGCTGAGGCTAAACATGTGCGGACTCACTTTTGGGATATACACACTTTAAAAAACACACAAGTTTGTAAAAAAAACAATACACCAGATACACAGCTGCTGACTGTAACTTTTACTTTATGTTGCATTAATGGGTAAAAAAAATCAATAATATTTGTAAAATTAATTATTTTTCTTCACATTAAACAGAAACGTTACCTATTTCAGTATTTCAAAAATATTAAATAAATATTTTATAATATTTTATAATATAGATTTTTTTTATAAAAAGTAAAAATGTCATTATGACAGATCCAACATCCAGATTAAGGCTGATCGAGTAATGACATTTAACACATCCATGTGATGACATTTAACATAGATGAGACATACATTAGTCTGACAGTTTATGTCAAGATTTAAAAAGGGAATCAAATGTGGCCCTGTAATTCAGATCGTGGTTTTGACCCAAGGGAACATACTGATAAAATTTATATCTTAAATGCTTTGGATAAAAAGGCCTGCCAAATGCATCAATGTAATATAACCATAGAATCATCCTAATACACAGATACACATAAAAGAAAACACAAACACACTATATATTCACAAATTTTAAATTAAAAATTGATTGAACAAGCTTGCTAATGTAAAAACATGCAACACGGCAGCCCTATATATATAAAACCTCCTAAAGTGTATATATTTCTCATTAGTGGTCCACGTTTGGTTGAATTCCCTGTAAATGAAAATTAAACTGGTTTACAAGGCAAAGTTATGTTCCAACACAGATTCATGTAGGTTGTGAGAGAGGGTAACCGTGACAAAACTGCATAATTGACAAGCGACGCAAGGACACACACAGACACTCGCAAACGCATTTATCTGACTAATTCAAGAATTCATTAACTGAATTAATTGCAGTAATTTGAAACCTATTAGCTCATGGAATAAGCAATTATTTTTAACGCATAGTCACAACTTAACACATACAGACACAAACCCTGACTGATCTGGAAACCATTAAACTCGATGAACTGTTTTGGATGGTCTTGAAATTTAGTTACATTTTTGATAATTTAAAACCCCTAGAACAAAAAAATACAAAGGTGTCTCTTCTCCTCGTTGTCTGTTAAAAAGCGAACAATATAATCTAACGGCGCATGACGCCTGAATCACTTGGGGTTTTGTTGTACTGTCACATTATCCCAGAAATGAAGCCTAAGAACAAAACTTTAAAATTACTTTTCGTTCTTTCCCAAAGTCACGTTCAAATGCAAAATAGATTTTTCAACAAAAAAGCCTTTTAACTATGAGATGATATATTTCATATTTATTTGAGTTAGTAAATTAAATCTTATGTTGAAATACTACCAGTTAATTTGACTTGTGTTTCATTCCCAAGTTATAATTAATTTTCTTTACAAATAAACATTTGCATTGTTTTCAAACACAAAATCCTGACAGCCCAATTTTGTCTCAATTACTTTAATTCAACAGTGAATTTACTTTGGTAATACGCACAAAAACAAAAAGAGCTGAAACACACTTTTAATTTATTTACTAGACTTCAAAACAAAATTACGCCTCTATTGTATATAAATGATGCTTTAAAGGTGTTTAGCTAATACAATTTCCTACCCAAAATGTTAACACAGAAAATAAATTTAAACTGAAGTGTATTTCACTTATGGGAATGCTTAGTTTAGTTTACTCCATGTGCTGTAAAACAGTAAGCCCATGAGTGAAGTCAAAACAAAATCTGTTTTTATTTTGACTCCTTATCATTTTAAACATGATGCTTACAGTACAATACATCTTGTTTTTACAACTCTGACATTATTATGAACTTCTAGCTACAGAGAAGCAATTTTCAATGAAAGATGTTCGAATTAGTTTTCTTGTGTGCATGAATGCTCTCCACATTCTTCAACATTAAATGTCACAGCTGGCGTTCATTTTGTTCGGTGGAAGTAAATCAATGACATCTACAGTATATACAGTAAACTATGACCTTTTTATAACCTGTAGTCTCATAACATTTCAAAAACAGTTTCACCCTGGACCACAAAACCAGTCAATTGGTTTTAATTGAGATTTATACATTTCTAAAGGCTGAATAAATAAGCTTTTCATTGATGTATGGTTTGTTAGGATAGTAACACATTTGGTGAGGTATAACTATTTGAAAATCTAAAATCTAAAGGGTGGAGAAAATCTAAATATTGAGAAAAATTTAAAGTTGTCCTAATAAGTCCTGGTCCCTCAAATAAATGGCTTGTGCTGCATTCACCACCAAATTTTTTTTTTTGAAAAGTTGCCCGCTAGCATTTTTTGTGATTCTCACAAAATTTTCAAAAATGTTTCCAAAAAAAAAAAAACTTTCATCTCTGCTTATAAATATGTCTTTAACAATATTTTTTTTAGCAAAAAGCTTAAATAATTGCATTTTTGTGAAGGACTTTTGTTGGAGATCAGATTCAGAACGATTACCAAAACATACACAGAGTTTAAAATTAGTAAATAACGTTTTGGCTTCAGTTTTTTCATAAATTGGTAAGATAATTGCGGTATTGCAGATTAACATACAAATTCTTCAGAGACACTTTTTTATACAAATTTTTTCTTTTAATGGAGGGGAAAGAGTTAACACACTTATGGCCGTTTCACACATTACGCAGCAAGCGGCCAAATCGCCACACGGCTAGAGCTTTTCTCGTGTAGTTGAGGCATTTTGTGCAACATTTAGTGCAAATATGTTTATCTTTAACCATGCCTAGAGGGAGCCGTGTCCGCGAAAGAGGCATGATTTTGGGTAAACAAGCAAGGCGTGCGGACCAACTCTGCTCCGCTGATAATGAACTAAACACTTGTGGCTGAGGCGTACCGTGTGAAATCGCCATAATGATAAACATATTTTTATACACTCACCTAAAGGATTATTAGGAACACCTGTTCAATTTTTCATTAATGCAATTATTTAATCAACCAATCACATCGTTTAAATGCCACGACCTACCTGAGCATTGTTTCTGACCATTTCCCTTTAAGAGGATAATGAATGTACATTTATATGGGGCAGAGACAGAAAATGTTTTAGATGTAGTTTTCTTAGAGTTATAGTTATATTTTTAACAACTTCAGTCATAATTAAAAAATTTTGATTAGCATCAATTTTAGGGGACAAAAAGACCATAAAATGTGTTGAAATCAGTTTTCCAAACATGGACTTTACGTCTTACTTATAAAACTGTTACACCATCCTGGACCCGTCTACTTACTACATGAGTTATTTGATTATTTTCTGTGCTGTGCATCAATTGCCTTTCATTTCATGTACTGTTACACATCATAAATTTCACTTTTACAAGCTTAACGCTGACTCCCCCATCAGTATCATAAAATATGACAAAGCAAGCACATCTACTGTACGCTTTCCCTTATTTTATTAGATGCATTCAAGCAATTCTCAAAAATGTTTTCTTCTCGTGTTTCTGAGAAACACGTTGTTTTAAGGAACAGTCTAAAGCAGCTATATACTTTATCTTTACACACATACTGTATATGGAAACGCATATATCATTTGAATGCACTTACTGTTGCCAACATAGTAACAAGCTTAGTGATGGTTATATTTAAAAAGCTTATAGATTTGATTTTATCCCCGAGTTATTTATACCACGCAGGCACTAAAGCACTAAAAGAGAAATCGTTAGATCTTTATACACTTTAGCAACCAAATATAGATTAAAAACAAAATGAAAGCACAAAATAATTACAGACTATTTTCTATTTAAAAGTGTTTAAATAAGCAATACATTATTATGAAGACAGCTTAATGTATTTTAACTCTTAGCTTTATTTGACCAATCAGCATCCAGCATCAGCATCATAAGAAATCAGATAACCACTGCTGTCGTGAAGATAAAACACTACATCTTAGTTACTGTAGATGATTCAATTTTAATTAAATCACTAGTTAGTTATTAAAACATATGATTATAAACTAAATACTGTACATGGTCTGTGTGTTTGTACATTGAATCTTTTGTTCATACTTGCATGATTCTGTTGTTTGCTTGTGTCTTTGTTTCTCAATCCCTAATTCCTCGACTCTCATTATTGGGAAAATGCATGCATCATTTGCACGCCGCATGCAAGCATCTGCTTGCATAACAGGCAGATTCATTCAACGATAATACATCGCAGTCTCATATTCAAAATAGCGCACATATGTATCACCTCGGCCAATTAACTTTTTATTTTGGGATTCCCTGACACGCAAGAAACTCAAGTTGTACTGACGCGCGCTCACCTAACACCTCAAAAGAATTTTGAAAAGCCTCGCGTTTCTCGGGGAAATTTCTCAGAAACGATTTCGTTCCCGGCACTGCATTGCCCTCAATAAGTGCTGCTTTGTAACGAGCATTTAAACATCTCAGCTCATCCTTCATCTCTCCACTACAGACTTCCTAGACTTCCAAGACGTCCAGCTGGGAAGGGGGCGGGCTCACCCCGCCGGCTTCCGCGTGCACCCTGTTGCGAGCGTTCCCGGAGGAAAAAGAGGACCGATTTGATTGGTTACAAAAAACGTCCCTCGGTGCATATGCAAATGAGACACCTCTGATTGCGAGCCGTAGCTTGAATGTCACTTTGTGGGATAAAAAAGGCCTCGTCTCCGGGTGAAAATGAAAGGAACTAGTTTGGCATCAATTTTCTCTGACCTCAATTCATAATGAGAGCGCCGGACGTACGTCAGCGGTACTCAAACGTGAACTTTGTAAGGAAGGTATCTGACGCAATGGAGAGCAGGGGTTCCTGTGGAAAAGCTATTTTCCGGAGGCTTCCAAATTGTTAACATTCCCTGCTTTAAAAGGGCCACTAAACACCTGACATGCACAGAAATCTGAAGGTTGAATTTATAATGCATTACGCAAAATATCCATGAAGCATACTATACACATACTTTAGTACAACACAATATTTTGTGTTAAAAAATCTTTTCACCAATTGCAATCATCACATTTACATTTATGCATTTGGCAGAAGTGACTTACAGCATTTTATCAGTTTATGTGTTCCTGGGATCAAACCCCTGACCTTTTGTGAGGGTAATGCAATGCTCTACAAGTTGAGCTACAGGAACACATTTAAATCAAAGCTCTTAGCTCAAAACGTTAAGAAATGTTTAGGTGATTCTGTAAAACTGAGAATGGCTGTGCAAAATCTGCCAATATGCTGCTGGATGCGGTTGCTAAGGCATTCTCTGTGGTTGCTAGGCAGTTCTGGCTGGCTGCTGGTCCTGATCCAAAGAGCCATATGATATTCCAGATATGATCATGTTTGTAGCAAAACCACTGCAGGGTTATCAATTAAAATGTTATATTTGTATAAGCTACACTTTTCTTAAACATATTTTTGGTTTACAGTGCCTATGTTTCATGTTATAGGTAATTATTATGATCATAATATAGTAACTTAAGCATCATTGCTGTACATGAATATATTTAAGTACGAAATATGTACATTACAGTATTATACTGTAAAAACGATGGCTTAAAATAAAGAGTAACCCAAATTTTTATGAATCACATCAATCAATCAAAGATGGTCAGTATTTTAATATACTAAACCTGCAGTTTTAAAGATGGATAGATGCAACAATGAATGAATCGGTGGATGGCGTGAAGAAAGAGAGAAAGACAAAGAGTTGTTGACAGTTTGCGGACCTGCCAAGAGTTCTGAGAAACCAGCGTCTGTTGTGGCTGAGCGTCTCACAGTGAACCTGTCATGCGACGCGGTTTGTTATCTTGAAAGGCGAGTGATTAATGAAGAGCGGAGTTTGGGTACGGAGGAGGCGTTCGGTGAATGATCAATCTTAATGAGCCCTCCTGCCGAATTCATATTAACTGCAGGGGATGTAATGTATGGCACATTGAGGCTTTCTTCTCCTTAGATACCAAGAAGTAACAAGAAGAGACTTCATCCACTTCTTCTCAATAATAATCTGGAGTTGACTTCACACTCCTCTGTAATGTAGACGATCATGTGGGAATTATATTATAATTCTTTTAGTATGATGTTTACAAGCTGCGGGGTTATTAAATATGGACTTATTTAGTCTTTTCACATTACAAATTGACTAGTTTAATCAGACTCGATTTATACCAAATATATCAGAATTAACTTCAGGTCGTTCCCACGATAAAACCGTTGGTGTGGAGAACTAAGTTAGACAAGTTAATTTGTTTGGTGTGAAATGAAGTATTGTATTTGGTCGATCTGTTATTGCTGATGGTCTCAGTGTTAGCAGAGAGCATTCTTCATGTCTCCTGTATTGATTCAGCTGTGCTGGTAGAAAAAACAAAAGCAGAAAAACATGAAAAAAATCAAAGTTTTAAAAGCGCTTACGGTCAGAGCTGCGGTGAATCATTAACATTGAATATCATTATGAAGCGTTTCTATTTTTTTTAATGCTCTCTCATGCTTTATAACTTTGTTTTAGACTTTTTTTGTTGCAAAGTTTATCAATACTGAAATTTATTACACTGTAAAAAGTGAAAGCTGCTCTACTTAAAAAAAAAACTTTATAAACTTCTCACTTTATTTAAAAAAAATTGTTCAAAAAATGTATTTTTATTTAATGTATTTTTATTTATTTTTTCTTTTAGTGTTTAGTGTTTCATTTAGTATTTTTTCAACAGTTGTTGTTTTTCATTTATTGTTATTAGGAATAAAGAGAGCTAACTATTTTATTGTAATATTGTTGTAATACACAGGTAATAACTTTTTTTTTTATAAAAACCTTTAACCTTTAAAACTTAAAGAAAATTGAAGTTGAAAACTTCACAACTTTAAGTATATTTTTTTTAAAGGTGCAGTGTGTAATTTTTAGAAAGATCTCTTGATAGAAATGCACAATGATATACAAAACTATATTATCAGGGGTGTATAAAGACCTTTTTATAATGAACCATTATGTTTTTATTACCTTAGAATGAGACGTTTTTATCTACATACACAGCGGGTCCCCTTACGTGGAAGTCGCCATTTTGTGCCGCCATGTTTTCTACAGAAGCCCTTAACGGAAAAACTTTTTTTTTACCAAGTTTTCTGTCAATTACATGTTTTTCCAGTGGCGGCTACCATAGCTTTTCTATGCGCTTCAAAACGAGGAGTGAGCAATGGACTGAGCCATTGGTTGCAATTCTCAACCTCACCACTGGATGCCGCTAAAATTTACACACTGCACGTTTAAGTTGATCTAACTTTTACTTTTTAAAGTAAAGCATGATGGGCATATAGTTCCCACGTGGCCGTATAAAGTGCTTTAAAAAATGGTTCACAATAAACAAGAGGTTCTTCACAAGGACACAACTTTTATTTTAAAACGCAACTTACAAGTAATTAAAGGGACACTCCACTTTTTTGAAAATATGCTCCGAGTCAGGTGCTAGCACGTTTAACATAGCTTAGCATAATCCATTGAATCTGATTAGACCATTAGCATCGCGCTAAAAAATAACCAAAGAGTTTGGATATTTTTCCTATTTAAAACTTGACTCTTCTGTAGTTACATCGTGTACTAAGATCAACGAAAAATTAAAAGTTGTGATTTTCTAGGCCGATATGGCTAGGAACTATACTCTCATTCTGGTGTAATAATCAAGGACTTTGCTGCTGTAACATGGATGCAGCAGGCGTAGTGATATTACGCAGCGCCTGAAAATAGTCCCCTGCTATTGAAAGTAACCAAGGGGACTATTTTCGGGCAGTGCGTAAAATCACTACGCCTGCTTCAGCCATGTTACATCAGCAAAGTCCTTGAATATTACACAATCTTAGTACACAATGTAACTACAGAAGAGTCAAGTTTTAAACAGGAAAAATATCCAAACTCTTTGGTTATTTTTTAGCGCGATGCTAATGGTCTAATCAGATTCAATGGATTATGCTAAGTTATGCTAAAAGTGGTAGCGCCAGACCCAGAGATCAGCTGACTGGATTCCAAAACTGTAAAAATCAAATGTTTAACTCTAGGGAAGCTGGAAAATAAGCCTATAGTGTAATGTCCCTTTAAAGTAATTGAGAGATTCAATAAAAATTTAATTTTCACAGTTTCGCATTGTTGCAAAGTGTCTTTACAAGAAACGTTGTCATAATTAAAGTAGCGAAAACTAAAGTTTATGATGTAAACGGACTGTAATTCAAAGTCAAAAAGGGATGTATGAGATCAAGGGACGGGGATTAAAATCAAAGCAAAAAAATCAAAGCAAGTGAAAAACAAAACTGACAGCCCAACCTTCCCATCACGACTGATAGGAGAAGAAGAAATTTTATTTTGATGATGATTAATGACATTTTAATCTAATATCTTAAGCAAGCTGTCAATCCAAATTATATTTACTGTGCAACTCATGCATTAAATATTAAAAGAAATAAAGTGTAAAGATGATAAAAAAAACACTCACTGCTCAACTTCATTAAACTTTATGAAATTAAATAAAAAATTTAATTAAATATCCATCTTCATTTTAGCTGTGACATGAAATCAGAAAACAGAAGCGAACTTAATACAACTTAACCTAATCTTCCTTCATCAATAGATGTTCATCGGTAAAGACCACAGACGTATCATCCTTTTCATCTAAAATTATGCCGAAAAGATTTTAAATTCAAGATACGGTGCAAGCATTTTTTTCTCTTAAGGTAAGGGTGCAACGCATCTTCTTTGCAAAACTAATTTTGTTTGCTTATTGCAAGCACAGCCATTCCTGACACCTCGCTTGCTAACTTCACACCAAAGAGGTAAAACCGCTGCTAAATAATAATCAACTACATTTCACTCTCACTGAAAGACCGCATAAGCTCAAAATTGCTTCCTCAACAGTCAGGCAACCCATCGTAAACATCTCGCTTTTAAACAGCCTGCATTCACAAACAGGTGCACAACAGACTGAAATTTGTCATTCAAAACATATGAAATTTAAATGTGATAAATATGTTTCCCATCATGGCTAAGATAAGATGGCTGGCAATCAAATGTATATCTCATATAAGATCTGTGGAGGGAAATCTGAATAATGATGAAGGCCCACCATTTACATCACACTTACATTTATGCACTTTCATCCGATGCAATTTACAGTGCACTTAGGGCATTTTTTTACTTTACATTTATGCATTTGTCAGAAATTTTTATCTAAAGCGACTTACAGCGCATTCCAAGGTAGACTTTTTTTATGCTAATGCAATGCCTCACCTCTGAGCTATACAGGAATAGTTTATGTCTGTGTAAGACATATAAGCTATTTAATTTATTGTGTAGCATGTTATATCTTAAAGCAGTAAAACCTTGAAATGACACAGTAAAACATGCACACAAAATCAAATTTGTGTTCCCATGCAAGGGTTAAAAAATGAAAACCAATCAGATTGCTGTATAATAGCTGTAAAACATAAAACTGACACTCGTTAGTTAATATTTAGACTAAAAAGACTATATGCAAATGTATAACATCACATAACACTTCTGTTAGCACAGATTTGCTCCGACAAAACCCAAAACCTAAACCAATGTTCTTTCAGATTAGCGTTTTAAGAACATACAGGAAAATAGACAGCTTTCCAAGACAATGCATACTTACGGTGGGCCTTTCAGATAAGCTCGTAATTAGAAGACACAATGACAGGAATGTTTTAATAAATGCATGCAATCGCACAACTGTATATGCAAAACAGGAGCGCCGCCCGGCACCAAAAAGGGCCGCTCTGAGGGTGGCCCGGGCATCGCGGTGTTAATCATCTGTCTAAACTGATTACTTTCCTAATTGAACAGCCGACAGCCCGCGTGCCATTATAGGTCATTTGTCTGGAATGGCAGGGGAATGGTGCTTGAACACACGCAAGCTGTTTGGAAAACAATCCCAATCCTTATGAGCAATGCTTCTGCGGCTTTGCGTTAAACCAGAGGCTGTTTTATTTACAATGATGCATCTTGGGATTTGGTGTTCTGTGGAAAACCAAACACTCCTGAAGGTGCTTACGAGCAAACTGAGGCTCATTTTCTGTGTCTACAGTTTCATCTAGACACCTTGAAAAACAATATCAGGCGGTGAAAGATTTCGCACAGCCAACTGGGGAGCTTTTCAGGGTGTTTTGGGATATAAACACAATACTATGCAGCTCACGATCGACCACTTCCCGTGCCGGGAATGGGACTGTTATATGTAAGACGGCATTGTCCGTCGTGAGCTTATCTATGCCGTTACAGGGAGGAATCATATTTCAAGTTTCTCCTCATTAACATGCTCTCGAGTGTATCACGAGCGGTCCGCAACTTTCGTTTCGCCACGTGTGGCTCTAGCGGCGGGGAATGCCGGGTGCAGAGAGAATGGCCCGGGGCAGATCTGTCCTAATGAGACGAGGAATTCTACAAAAAGTCTGCGTTTGCCTCCGTGTCAACCGCCCGGAAGCTCGTCTCCATTTATTCACAGAGATGGGACTCACAGCGAGTCGGAACAGCTCTGAATAACGTGACTGTCATTTACAACCAGACGGATCAAAGTCGGAAGTTCTAGTGTCACTTGGATGTGGAAAGCGGCATGGCGGGGAACAGTGGATATGGTTTTCCGACTGCGCCTCTGAATTCACAAGTAATACACACACACACACTTGTTAAATTGTCAATGCAGGCTGAAAATGAATTGCAATTCTGAAAGCAATAAGTAAGCCAACTCTCTGCGTTTTTGTGTATTGTATTTGGTATTTTTAATGTGCTTACTTTATGGCAATGCTACAAAAAATCATTTTATTTCAGAATGCTGATGGCAGCAAGAGGACAGAAAACCATATCTGCCCAAAACTGAATTTTACAGGCACTGGCATCAAAGAAAAACTTGAAAAACCCGGAGCCAAAATCTCGACACCAAGGAGGCAACATTGTGCTGATGAGACGAGATATTCGGCTTCTGTCGTGCCAATCGGGACCGTTGAAAGTCTAAAAGTACAAGCTTACGCTTTAAATCATTGCTGTTTTCTTAAGAAATGCCATTTTTTGGGCAGCTGTTCATTGAGAAACAACAAATTTTGCAACTTTTCTTTTCTCCCAAGCGCTTTCCCCGCCAAAAAAAGGTCTGCCTAAAACACAACACGTCAGTTTAAAAGACTATATTTCCACACGTTATGATTTAAAGACAGATTTTTATGCTGATAGGATCCCCGAACAAATATAAATCATCCCAAAAGCTCTGAAACAACTGGGCAGCCCTAAATTTCAACCCTAAACTTCAGAGGTGTCACATCAAAGATGAGATCGGTCCATTTTTCCCCAGAAACACTCTGAGCCTGTCAATCATTTTAGGTTTACTGACATGGGAATGCAGGGATGTGAAGAAAGACCGTGTGGATACAACTAACAGAATTAAAACATTTCGATGTCAAAACATTACGATTTAAATTAAACTGTGTGAAATATAAATCACTTTGAAGGCCCTAATTTCAATGTATTTTTCAATTTTTCTATTCTATAATTCTATAAAACACAAATACGACAGAATATGTCCAAATAAATGAATGCCAAAGTCAGATATATTTCATCTAAACATCTTTCTGATTAAAAAGGAATTACAGGAAATCCTAAAGAGAATCTGGACTCACTAAAGAGAGCTATTACGCTAATGACATCCGCTTTTTATATATGGATTTTTTTATACCATCGATTCAACTGATGCATTTTTCACCAGGTACTAAACCACCGATGAAATGAATAGCATCACTCATTCTGCAGTGCTTCTGTGCCGCTTTACCTTTAATACCCATGAGCACCTTTTATGTATAAACCTATAGAAAATAAAACTGGCTTCAGACAACAGACTGAGCAACTGAAGGCAACACTATAAACCACAGAAACAATATTATCTACTGAGAAGTCAGTTTTAGTACTGTGTTGTCTCAACGCATGAATTGCTTCAAATGCCTCAAACTAAACTCGAGCAGGATTTAATAATATTAAAGTCCATGTAAAGTCATTTCAGAGAATTGTTTCTAAACGCATTATAATGTAAACACGTTGCAAAGTCTGTGAACTATGTAGCACTGAAATGTGAAGTTACAACGTTTTTCCACATTTCTGTGTTAAGGATTATTTGGGCGGGGCTAAAATGGTGGCTCGATGATGCATTGGAGCCTCTAAGCTTGGCCCCGCCCCTAACACAATCACAACATTTACATTTAATCATTTAGCAGATGCTTTTATCCAAAGCGACTTACAAAGATAATGAAACAATCAAGTGATTTGTCATAGGGAGGCAATAATCCAAGATTATACCAATGTACAAATCACAAGCAGCCATTAAGGGTGTAGCAGTATTTGACAGTCGAGAGAGACCAGCAACTATCCTGTGAGTGGGCGTGGTTTCGCCCCAGCATTTGAGAGCAGAGAATCCTTTCGGTTTTTCCAAGAATTTTCCGAGAACGTTTTTTTTTTTTAAATCATTAAACTTTGGCTGCATAGTTAATATCACATTTTCTGATGTGTCACAAACTGAGAACACATTTAGGGCCAGATTTACCATCATTTTGGTGTTAAATAACGACTTAATAAAGACATGCACTGAATAATTTCTAGGAGTTTCTCTTTCAGAAATCAAAATTTATGGTTTATGGTTCAAAACACATTATTTTCCACAGACTGTACATTTTTGTAGCTCCATATTTCACTCTCTTCCTGAAATGCACAGATTTCGTACAAAACTCATCAAAAACGTGTGTCCCTGATTGGCCAGGACTTAAGAGCGCTTTCATTCGTTGTTCATTTACGTGCGTTTCCCAAAGATGCACGTAAAACGATCGCTCGCAGCTTGGTTTTAAGTGCTACTTACGAGTCACTATCCGTTTGTCAGGTGCTGAAATGTCACCAATAGAATGGCTCGATTTGTAGCATAAGCTTGTTTAGGCTAATGATCTTCAGCCGATGTGCACTAATATTTTTTATAATATTTTTTTTATTATTGTTCAATGACTTTTTGAATGTTTTAATAATTTGTGCATAATGAAAAATTTTTTTCCGTATTTAGTTAGGACTCGTCTCACTGCGAAATGCCTTCTGCATTTTATATTATAGCCTGGGTGCCAACATTTTGAGCACGGGAAGATCGGTCTGGGGTTTCTCCGTTGAGGAGCTACTATGCGAGACCCAAAGCTGGTCGACCAATCAAATTGTCAGGGGGGGCTTTATACGATGATGGACAGATGATCAACAGTAACGTAATCAACCACGTCACCAAAGAGCGCGTGTGTTGAATCTATTTACAACGAAATGGCTGCCGATATAGAATTCAGATGTGTGGATTCTGACATTGAGTCTGTTCTAAAAGATATCGACAGAGCATTGATTTTAAAAGAGGAACAATGTTATTTTTTATTTGCTGAAGTAAATAAAAGAGGAGTCACTAAGCGAAGTCACACAATACCAGACGTTTCAAAACTTCTTGTAAATCTTAATGTTTTGTCCCCGAGTTCGGTTTAGTGTCCTATGGCTTTGTTAGCTGGGATTACACATCACGCATTTTCCGCTGTGCTATCCATGGTGCTTGAACTAATTTGCGATGCTCTTAGCAGTATTAGCATTTTTAGTAAATACCCCGCAGATTTTACCACTCCCATTTGCGCTTTTTGGGAATTGCGCACTTGCACTAATTTGCCCCATTTAGTAAATCTGGCCCTTAATATTGGACTAAATACAGACTTTAAACTGGTAACGTGTGTCCAGTGCAGTGATTTTAGTACTCACAACCAGCCTTGAAACCACAACTGTTATCAGTGCTACCACAAACTCATCAAAAGTGACTTAGAAATATGGAAACATCACAAGCAATTTCTCCTAAGAGCAAACAATAAAACTACATACTATTACAAGCAAACTATAAACATGTTTGCCTAAAGTATGCATCAGGCACTGAGATCTCACATTGTGTGTTAAGGCTACGACTAAGCATAGACATAAGAGCAAAGTAAATAAAACCTGATGAAATATCAGATAGAGCAGTCTGTCCAAAGTCCTCTCAAAAAACATTCCCAAAGCATTGAACGCAACTCAACACTGATGGATAAAAAACATCATTCATCTACATTTCTAAAAAATGCCCAGAGCTTCAAAAGAAAAGAAGAAAAGACCACAGAGAAGACGGTGGGCACTTTGTCCTCACTTTAAGCTCACGGTTTTAGCGCTACAATAACCTTGCCAACTGCACTTAGGCACAATGCATTTGTATTAAGCCACAAAACTTCATACTTTACACCGCTTCTGCTGTGTGCTGACCCGTGAAGGATTCACGGGTCTTTAAGGGGTTCTGTCAGCGGGAAACGCAGCCAAAAAACACCAGGGAACCCACGTTTTCTGTCAAACCGAGCTTGGAGGTGAAGTGCTCTTAAAAGCCAATGCGGTCAGCAAGGTGAAATGTACGACAAGTTTCTGAATATATCAGCTATCCGAATAAGTCTGGTCAGTTTAAAAAGGTAAGTGTGAGATTTTTGCACCACTAGATGATTTTAAACAGCACATTGGTTTTACAGATAGCTCCACATTGAATTCACGCCATTGGCTTTTACAAGTTAGAAATTTGGGGAAACAACATTTCCGTCAAACTTCCAGTCCCGTAGTCATTTTCTTCTACACCTGTATGAATTTCTTTTTTCTCATGAGTACAAAAGAAGATATTTTGACAGATGATGACCATTGAATTCCATAGTAGAAAAACAAATACGGTGCAAATCAATGGGTATCAAAATATTTTTTTGCGTTCAACAAAATATAAAAACTCATACAGGTTTAAAACAACATGAGGATGAGTAAATGATGACAGAATTATCATTTTTGGGTGAACTATCCCTTTAAGAGGCTTTACTGTAGGCACATTTCAGTCAACCAGGCTGGTAGACCAGCTGGCCATCCAGTTAACTTAGCTAGGCTGATTAAAGATGTTTTATTTAGCAGGTAAGTACAGTACAACATTATCATTCCTGAAATGACATCACTTTACTGATGGTATCTGACCCATAACACCAAAAAAGCACTTAATATTACATTTAAAATATATTAACCAATTGCATTATGTTGTTATGCAAGCTCTCCCTGCACACATGGCAAATTAGTCGGCTATGGTTCTCACAACAAGAGATGGATATCTGCTTTTTAACTGCGTTTTGAGCATTTCAATTGCAAAAATGCACGGAAAGTCCAATCTAATTGGCTCTATTGCATCTTAAAAGACAATTGCAAGTTGCATCGATGTGGAAAGCAAATTGCACTCATTTTATTGAGCTCATAAAAAAAATCAAATGAGCTCAGAAAGCCAATCTAAACCTAGATTAAAAGCGTCATTAAACGTGGAAATTGCTGAGGGAATACGCAACATCTGTTTCTGGACTGACAGTCTCGTCCAAGGTTATCTTGTACAAACAACAATTTACAGCTTTTCAAACCAGTCAAGAATTCACAGCGGGAGAATCGCCAAACCCGGCGCAGAAGTTTTCAGAGAAGAGGCCTGCTTATGTGTTATTTGTTTTTAGACCGGATCTGTCGACCTTGGTGATGCTTTTATACAGCAGGCTGCTACTCACAAGAGAAATTTCGACAACATCTTGCCGAAGTGTTTGTGGTCAATTTTTCTTGCTGGCATCAAATGCAATACCCTGCAAAACATATTTCACAACATCTTGGTTTTAGTTTAAAAGTACCCACCGAGTTCCACCCGGACTTTCTTACCTTTCGGATGACTGGGGTCCGTGAACTCGTACTTCCCCATTCCGACCGTACGGAGCATCTGAAGACCGTTCGGACTTTCCGGATTTGTGGAGGCTGGCGTGGGTTGAGTAGTCGCCTGCCCGTTGGTCAGCGGCAGTGCGGCGGATGGCAGAGTGGGCGGATGTAACAGCGGATGGGTCATGTGACCGTTACCCACCACGGGGTGGACTACCTGGCCAACTGTCGTTAGGGCCGAAGGGGTGATTGGCAGCTGGCTGGTGACGTAGTGCGAATGGTTCTGCAAGCTCAGGACCAAGCTGCCTGCTTGCTGGGAGGACACTGGAGGAAGCTGAAAATGGGCAGCCATGAGCGGATGGTGCGGGGGGACTGGCGTCTGGATGGCTGGGGTCACACCAATGATCGGAGACTGGACAGACGCTCCTTGACTGTAGATGGCAGGTTGTGGCATCCCATATGAATGAGCCAATAGGCTGGGCTGACTGACTGCCACCACTGGCGGCACCCACGCGGGCCCTGCAGAAACAAAAAGGGTTGACGGATAAAGCATATAAACATTTGACTTTGTGTCACCGGCATTTCAGCAACCTCAAGACTATCCAATTATCAAGCCACTTTGAAAAAAAGGTGTCTACTAAGGGCGCACTCACATTATCCAAACCAAACCAAACCAAGATCCAGCGCGATTGTCACCCCTCCCTACTCCCCCAGATGCACGCACTCACACTGTACTTGTATCGATCCGAGTCCGGGCGCACTTTCGTCATTAAGATGCGATTGTTTTGAAAAAAGCAGGAAGTAAAGCTCTCTCTTAACACTGGAACCCACCGTAATGATAAGTCTGTGTTTTTTATTCGGAGTCGTTTGGTGCGCGATTACAGACAGCCCTCTCACATGTTATCATATTACTTAGTTGATCTGTCACGTGTGCAGCTCGGACATTCACGTACCCCCGCGGCGCGCATCAAAAGGTTTTTACGGAGGCAGATGAAGGTGAGTGGTCGCGCAACTGACGTCTTCACCTTTTGAATCGCGCTCAGGCGCGATTACGCTCACACCACAGCCTTCCGCGCATGAGCCCAAGTGAACCGCGCTCCGGCCCACCTCTGCAACCCGGCCGCGGCGCGAATAACCAATCCTTGCTCGGGCGCGGAACAGAGCGATCACACTAGTCAAACAAACCAGGCTTTGGGGGTCAAACACGCCCGAGCGCGGTTTGGTTTGGATAGTGTGAGTGCGCCCTAAATGACAAATAAACCTGCAAAAACAGGAACTTGGTGTTTATCAATTATTGAACTTGAGTAAGAAAATTATTGTAATTTTATTATTATTTTGTAAACTTTAATGGTATACTAACACACATTGACTTTGGACCACAAAACCAGTCATAAGTCGCACAGGTATATCTGTAGCAATAACCAACAAATGCCAAAAATCATTCGGACATTAAATAAAGATCATGTTGCATGAAGATATTTTGTACATTTCCTACCAAAATATATAAAAAATTTATTTATCATATATATATATTTGTGCACCCTTAGATTCTAGATTTTCAAATAGTTGTATCTTTACCAAATATTAAACCCCCTTTCAAATCAATAACAAAACTTATTTATTTAACTTTCAGCCGACGTATAAATCTCAATTTACAAAAATTGATCGTGATGGGTTTTGTGGTCCAGGCTCACATATGGCCTCAAAGCTTAGAAACACCTAAATCACCATTTTTATTTCATGAGGTCTTTAAAAGAACGACAGGGTATTTTGATGGAAATTCCTCGGCAAATGTCGATCCGTGTTCTCTAAGATTGCATCCGTGTTTCCATCAATGAGTCATTAGTGTAGATGTTTGGGACAAAGCAGAAATTGGGGTGTGGGACGAAGGCCACTCAAAAGTGTTTTTAGTGTCAAGAAAATAACTATTTCTTATTCATTCATTATTTATTTTTACCAGCGCAGTTCTGCAAAAGTGTTCAACAAACTCAACTTACACTACAGTTCAAAAGTTTAGGGCAGGGCCGCGGGGCAAATGCGGCCCGCCAGTCTTCTTTATCCGGCCCAGCTTTATCAGATTTAAAATCAGCATAGTTACTTTAAAGCTGTCCTTACTCTGTACATGACAAATGACGGTCGATAACCCAGAAGTAATTCCCTATAGAGAGTCGCAAAGGGGCTGCGTGGGGTGCCGACCATTTGCAGGTGAATAATTTTCTTATCCAAAAAAAAATATATAAAATAACTTGTGTGACTACACCACATCCGACACATATAATAGGTAAAAGTTAAATATATATAAAAGGTAAAAATAGGGGTAAAAGTTTGACCCGCATCATTTTTACATTTTTAAAATCTGGCCCTTAAAGAAAAATGGTTCTTTTTGCACAAAATAATTCTTATTAGTTTTGATGACTGAAAATTATTCATAAATGTATAATGTATAAACCTTTCAAACAATAAGGAGGAATATTTTCTGCAGCGTCTTTAAGGGTTAGTTCATCTGCTGACGTAGTTGCCAAAAGATTGGTAGGGTGGCAACTATGTCAGCCGGTGACGTCAGCAGCCTGTGCCGTAGTCTGCTCGTGAATGCCCACTGAATGACCAAGGAGAATCAAATTGTTGAATAAAATCTTTGTTTGGTTTTCTTTGCGCACAGAAGTGCTCTCGTCGCTTCATGATATTATTATTAAACTACTGATGCCACATTGACCTTTCATTCTTTTCTGGGCTTATTTGGCAAAATCAAACAGCAGTCTATGGAACCGTCACAAGCCTCTCAGTTTTCATCAAAAATATCTCAAAAAGGGGTTCTAAAGTCAATCAAAGGACTTTATGATAAATTTGTCATTTTGGGTTGAACTAACCTTTAAACTTTAAAGGTGCATGATCTCTGAAAGCCAATGTTGACATTTTAAATCACCTAAACAAACATGCCCCTACCCCAATAGAATCGAGACCTCTTTTCTGGTGACGTCTGTGGCTGTCCTGACTGCAGCGCCTGCCACCAGAATAAAGTAATGTAACACGATCAAAACGGCAAAAATCTCTGAAAAGTGACAAGGATGCAGCACTGAATTGATAATATTGTGCATATTTAACAGATTAAAAGACAAGTAACAGATTAATGGACGCTTCTTTGATTTTGGTTATTTACATCTGGTTATATACATATGGTTATAACATATGGTTATTTAAAACACTCGACTTAAAAGCAAAAACATGCTTTTAATCGCACTATTTGTCGTGTTTTGATGGTGTGGTAAACTAAGTTTAGCTAAGCTAACGTTTACCTGTGTCATGTTATAGATATGAAAAATAGGTTTAGGAATGATTTTGAATGGTAAAGCTCATTGAAATGTTTTGTTTTGGAAGAGAGGCATTTGAAACAAAGTCAAAGAAGGTAAAGTGAGACATTTAATCAAAGAAAAGAGGGATTAAAACACTGTAAATAGATCAATGTCAGTAATTTTAATGAATACAAAAGAATGATATAGATGGCCATTATTTGTCTGAAAAGGTGTGAATGTTTACTTCCCTTGACATTCTTATTAAATGGGTCAGTCTGACACACTAAATAATGGAACAAAACATTCAAAGAATGCAATGGAAAGATGTGAGTAAATAAATGTTAGCCTTTCTGAGATTTCTCTAAAAAATATCTCATGACATAGTTTTAAAAAACATTTCATAAAACTGAGAGTTTTAAAGATATCATCTTCAGATTTGAAACACAACAAGGTCAGACCTGATGCTTTAGATTCTCTAGATTCTTTTATGGACAATATAAATAGTTTTTTATGAAGATGTATCAAATGTATTTTTGAAGTTATTCGAAGTGTATTTTTTAGCCTTTCATAACTAGTGTTTTTATTATCACAAAAAAATCAGTCTTTACAATAAACTTCCAAGTGTCTGCAAAGCATTCATGAACTGAATCTAATTTTAGTTTGGGTATGACTTTTTGGGGGTTTTCAAAATAGGCTGTTGACTTTTAATTGGTTAAAAAGTAGTGTCTAAAAATGACCCGCTCCACATGCAATGGGAAATATAAAATACAAAAAAATAATCCATATATAACTTAATTCCTCCACTTTCCAGGTCAGAATCCACACTACGAGCCCACAGACTAAAGCACATCAAGTCAAGTTTTGATCATAAAACATAAATATATATAGTTATATATATAGTTTACATATAAATTTCCCTACATTTAAAAATAATTCCCATTAATTCCTGTTAAATTCGCAATTTGGATTTTTTTTCCAGATTCAGTTTTGTTTTTTGGCAGCCCTTTTAGTTTTAGTCTTAGGGCCCTATTTTAACGATCTGAAACGCAAGTGCGAAGCGCAATGCGCAAGTGACTTTGTGGGCGGATCTTGGGCACTGTTGCTATTTTCCCGGCGGGAGAAATAACTCTTGCGCCAGGCGCAAATCAATAAGGGGTTGGTCTGAAGTAGGTTCGTTTTTCATAGGTGTGGTTTGGGCGTAACGTCAAATAAACCAATCAGAACGCTATCCAACATTCCCTTTAAACGCAAGGGCGCAAGTTCCATGGCGGGTTGCTATTATTATGACGGATTTACCAGGCGCACACCAGGAGCGGTTCACAGCCGAGGAGACCGACGTTCTTGTAAGAGCAGTCAAAGACAGAGAAGTTGTTTTGTATGGGGATGATAGGAGAAACCCGCCCAAATCAGCGTCGTTTAAACAGGCGTGGGAGGAAATAGCCACAGTCTCATCAGCTGACATCCCCATCGTTGCGCCAAGCGCTACAATGATGTCAGGAGACGGGGGAATCCCAAGCTTGCCAGCATAAATCGGCCATGCCGTGTAATGGGAGGTGGATCTGCCTCAGGACCTGACACCAGCAGAGGACATCGCTGCGTCCACCCTCACCACTGAAAGGGTTTGGGGGCTTTGAAATCAGACCCAAGAAACGCAAGCAAGGTCCAACCCCAAAGTACTCTTACAAATCAAGTTCATATACATTAAGGTTTCTTATGAAAATATTTTAATCGTTATTTGCATGAGAATTTTTTAACCCAGCCACACAATAAATAAAAACTATCACCACAAAGCTCACCACAATGATTTCCTTTATCTCATGTGTTAATATTTTTTATTGTAACAATTTATGATTTGCATCTGTGTAACTGTTGCATCTGTGTAGATTAGATAAGCAAAGTGTGTGCGCATTGTGCACGCTATACATTATGGTCAATCATGCGCCCTTAAAATAGCATAATGAACAACGCGCAACACGCCACTGACTTTAGACTAGTTTTTTTTGGTCAGTGGCGCAATTGTTTTTTGAAACTGCAAAATAGCATCAGGGATGGTTTGTGCCGGAACACGCCTCCTTTTTTGCGCTGAACCTCCCAGGGAGCGCAAGTTCATTCCCTAGTTTGCCGACGTGCGTCTGTGGAGGGAAAAACCCGCTGTGCGCCGGTGCAAAATACGAATGATACATGCGTCACTGACAAAGTCAATTGCGATGGGTGCAAGATAGGGTCCATAGTCTTTTGGATGAAAATGCTTTTTTAATTTTTGTTACATTTTAGTCACTTATAAACTTGATAGTTTTAGTCAAGTTTTAGTTGACGAAAACACCAAAAGGTTTTTGTCAAGTTTTAGTCGATGATTTAGTTGCTGATCCTTTTTAGCTAAAAACACGCAAAATAGGCAGAAATTGCATGCATTGTGAACGTCAGCCTTATAATCATTTTCGTTCTGCCTCGTCTTGTCACCGAAAACTCGAAAGCGCCTTGTCATCATGTTTTCTTCACCTTAGAGCCATTTTTAGCTAGTTATCGTCGCGTCATAAAAAAGGTGCGTCAACAAAATCATGTTGTTATCGTCATCGTTGACAAAAACAACACTGCCTAGATTAAATTCCCATGGAAACTTTTTCGCCCCTTTGAAACTTTCCCTCCTGACTCATCCGTTTAAAAATACACTGACATTTTAAAGTTTCCTC
The DNA here is from genome assembly GCF_030506205.2 of Paramisgurnus dabryanus. Taxonomy (NCBI): domain Eukaryota; kingdom Metazoa; phylum Chordata; class Actinopteri; order Cypriniformes; family Cobitidae; genus Paramisgurnus; species Paramisgurnus dabryanus. The sequence continues at coordinate 7,249,997 of NC_133348.1, forward strand.
CCCTAATCTCACCGAGACCATGATTCATTTAGAGCATCTCAAGCTGAAAACAGATGTACACAAGACTGTGTGAAAATATGAGCTGTGAACAGAGATCAGTTCAAACATCATCTACTTGATCCTAGATCTTCAGCAACTCAGCACTCAGATTTGGTGTCTTCTGTGAAGAGAACGGCAAAGCTTTCTTTCTCGGGACACCGTGGATCCAAACCAGATTGATGCTGCTTATGGGAATTACCCACAATGCAACAGGGCAGATTAATCTCGTGATGAATATGCACTCGGTTTGGACCCGTGCTCTTCCATCTCTGGAAAGACTGCACGTGTAGCTCCTCAACGGTGATGGTATACGAAATACAACAGGCGAGGAGAAGATTAAAAACCATTAATCATGACATTGGCCTTTACCAGTGTATGGTCTGAAGACACAAATGTACCAGAAAAAAGTAAATGTACAGTACAAGCAGCCTTATTAGAAACTAAGGCTGCCTGATATTAAAGTAAAAAGCAATATGTATATAAGTTAATAATATAAGTTGGTAAAATCGACCTACTGTAAACTTTGACTATACGTAACTTTTTGACTGTATGTGCATACTGCATTACAGTATATATCTTCCAAACCTATTAACTATTCATTTCAACCATTACAGACACTCCAACCCAAAATGTTCTGTACCATATTAGTACAAAAGTGCTATAAGTCACAACTAATTCACAGCAATCAAGGCTTTTGACTAAAAATATCATTCGATTATTACAAAAATTTACAAATGAAAATTAAACTCAATTATAGCCCTTAGCTAAATCAGGAATTGAAAGCTAATGACATTAACAGTATGGATCCTTGCCTGGTTTGCTCATATAATTACGTGCACTAAAAAATCTTTGTTTGATAAGTGCTTTTGCTTTTTCCTGCATTTCTGTTAAATCAACCGCGAACTGTTGGCATACGAGGGTTTCCTTTCAATGAATTCAATTCAAATTTGTCATATAAAGAGCCGAGTCTTTGTCAACTTCTGTAACTTTCCAAAAATTAAAAATGAAGTTGAAACCGCTGCTAACTGTGATGATTAATGAGCGCCCGCAGAGCTGTTATGAGAATCGTGTTGCTGTTTGTCTGTTGAGCGTGTAGTTGGTCTCAGTGCTAATGTGAGCCACGTCCCTGAATGTGTAACAGTGTTGTCGCTGACTGACATCTCACTTTGTGTCTTGAGGTAGGTGCCGGAAGCGGGGTCCCGTTGAGCTCAGCACAATGCTAATGTTCCCTCCTTCTGCGAGCTGTTCGGTTCCTGCCACACCGGCACAGCGGGGGCCCTCTGGAGACCCCGGGGGGCTCCGGAGAGGCCAGTTGACAACACACATCTGCCCTCTTGAGCAATAATGTTCAATTTCCCCATGTATAATCGATCAAAAAGGGCTAGTCAGGTCAACAGTCTATCTTTATTAAAATGATTCTGTCTCTAGACAACAATACGGTAAGAAAACATCAGTGTAGCGTGAAACACTTTGGCTGATCTCTTATTACTGGCTTGCTTCTCTTGTTTGATGTTTTGTAGTTTTTCCATGCTGAAGTTTCAAAAGCAAAGTTTGAAAAGTCACCTCATGAGACATCTCACAACAGAGATACATCATTATCTGACCCCTGTGATTCAGTTTAACTAACAGTCCTGCTTTTAAAGAAAATAAAGATATAAAAACAGAGTTTTTCTTAGAAGTTTGTGAACTCAGAAACCATTTAGTTCCTCAAAGCTCAGTGTGACTTCATCTGACCAGATCAAATTCAACAGGTGTTTTGAAGGGCACCTATTATGGCTTTTTTACAAGATTTAATATACCTGTAAGTCTCAGGTGTGCTTTGAATGTGTCTGTGAAGTTTCAGCCCAAAATACCGCACATATTTATTATAGCATGTCCAAAATGCCCCTAATTGGATGAGAGCAAAAACGTGCTCAAAATAAGAACTGTAGGTTACACTTTATTTTGATAGTCCACTTTAGACATTCTACTTACTATAAATAACTTTGCAACTACATGTCAACTAACTTTCAATTATTTGCAACTATACGTCAACTAACTGTCATTAGTGTATTAGTAGACTTTAAGGGTTGGGGTTAGGGAAGAGGTTTGGGTTAGTGGAATAAGTTGACATGCACCTGCAAAGATACTTAAAGACAGTTAAATGTCTGTTGAGATATCATCACAATAAAGTGTTAGTAGATATTAAGCAGACAGTTTACTAATTCTCCAAAGATTGGTAGTTGATAAGTAGTTGCAAAGTTACTTATCGTTAGTAAAATGTCTAAAGTGGACTATCGAAATAAAGTGTTACCGAACCGTATAATGCAAACTACAAAAAAGTGTATAGAAAGTGTACAACGTGTAATAAAGTGAAACTAGAAAACAATATAAATGTTATTAAAGATGCATGTTTCTTCTGATGAAGCATATAGTAAGTAAAATATTCACTCCTTAATCATACTAAAACATTTCTTATAAAGCGACCCGTTCTGGTCCTTCATTCTGATTGGTTGAAATGCGTTCTAAGCCCTGATAAAATACCCCGGTAACCCCACGGTTCAGCCGCATTACATAAGTATCACCGCGCAACTGTTGCTACATACTGATTTATGAAAATAAGCATCACATTCTTTAATCATATTATTTATTTTTCTACAATTGCACAATTAATGGCGATATCCAGATAAATGTCAATACACTTTTTTTTGTCTTCTAGTCAATACATTTTTATTGTGTCTGCACTCTGTTGCAGCCACACTTGTTTTTTGAGGAACTACTTTGTTTGGTGGAAGAGTAATATTTGTACTAATATAATTACAACTTATTTGTGTTTTATTTTATGAAATCCAGCTATGCATATAAAGTAACAGTTTTATAAAAGCAATAAGCCCCGTGAAGCAGTGGTGTTACAGTGCATTTTATAACAGCTTTGTGTCGTGCCTAACAACGCCCCTTAGCTGTTATAAAATGCAATGTTAACCCACTGCTTCCTGGGGCTTATTGCTTTAATTTATGAACATTAACCATGGTTTTATTATAGTTAAAATGTAGTTACCATGTTTTTGGTATACATTTGTACTACAAAAATCATAGGTAGAGGGATAGTTCACCCAAAACTGAAAATGTCCTCACTGTCATGTTGTTGTAAACCTTAATGAGTTTGAATATGTTTAACACAAAATTTGACAAATAATGATAATCACACAGTTGACTTTACTTACTGATTTCCATAATAGGAAAAAACAATACTATGAAGTCAATGGGTACTGTCAACTGTGTGATAACCATCATTTATCAAAATATCTTCTTTTGTGTACAACAGAATAAAGACAGTCATCTTGGTTTCCAATAACATGAGGAAATTATGACATTTTTGTGGTGAACAATCCCTTTAAGCTATAGTTATCGTATGGTATCCAAAGGGTGCTACAATATGCTACAATATAAGTCGTTCATTCATAAAAAAATCTGTTGCACATTACAGTATCTGTAGTACCGATGAAAAAGAGGCCATGTAGATGTAAGGATATACGGTACTGTACCTGTGGTGTCATTCTCTCTGTGCTGTTTGTTAGGCGGCTCATCAGTTTCCCACGGTGTGGTCTGGTTGATAGGGGTCTGGCCCCATCTCACCCCAGGGGCCAACAAGAGACTCTGAGTCTGATTCTCACCGGGAGAAAGGCCTGATGCCTGTGGAGAGAATATAAAAATACATGTTGAGATCAGACAATATGACACAAAACAGCTTTTGTCTACACATTATGACAGTAAACCCATGCAAACCGTTTAGTGTCCTTTATTAGAACCTTCTACAGCATCTTTATTTTTAAAAGTCTTAAAAAAAACAAAGGTTCCTATACATTTTTTTCTAGAGCAGTATGGTTCCATAAAGCCCTTAAAACATCTACAGGAGCTTTCTTAGGGTCCTATGATTCCCACGATGCGGAAACACGGATGGAATCCAAGCATAAAAATGTAATTTACTGTACAACGCGGAATGTCACGGAATTTGGTACATTTTGCATTCAGTCATTTTTAAAACCCATTATAACTCATTATTCGTTCATAACTCATTTTTTGTTTCATTAATCAGCAAATGACAGAAATGTGCAGAAACATTTTCCTTAAGTGTAATGTTGGACGTAAAAAAAGGTAAGTTCGTCCCTCGTCATGCATTGCAAACAATGATAAGCGTGGTCTCTATAGCTTAAGCAAAGCCTGAAACACAGCAGACTAAAGGCACAGTATACTTTCATCCCCCGCCCACCTTGCTCGTGCACACATCCACTCAATGCAATGCTCTTCACATCTATTTACCAGCGTGTATAGCTTGTATATGTTCCTCAAATAAGAGGGCTCACGAAGTAAGCACACAAAGGAATTGGCATCGGCAGTCAACACGCACATAATCACTGAACTAAGTTTTCTTTCTAACACTGCAAAAATTATTTTCAAGAAAAACATTTTTGTCTTGTTTTCAGAAAAAATATCAAAAAAATTCTTAAATTAAGATGCTTTTTTGTTGATAAGCAAAATGACCCAAGAAAATAATACCAAATAAGACCAAAAATATCAAATTTATTATATTATATAACATGTAATACAGATGCCTAAAAAAAGTAAAACAAGATGAGTATAGTTTTATGTTTAAAAGAAAAAAGTAACATGTGGTTGCTTGTCAATAGAATATTTGTAGTACATTGTGGTTACAGTGACAGCAAACTTACATCGGCCTAATGTCATTTTAATTTTTAACTTTCAATTAATTCTTGATAAATTGATTTGTTTAATGTTTTCAGCCGATAAGATATGCTTTTTGATAACTTAAATTTAATTTAACCATTAAAACCAGAATCCAGAAAAATTTAATACACAAAATTTGAAAATAATAGAACGGGAAACACGGAATTTAAGAATAAATAAAACGGAATTTGGGAAAAAATAAAACGGATTTCATAGGGCCCTACTTTTTCCCAAAAGGTTTATTGTAGTGGAAAACATTTTGACTATAAAAGGATAAGAATAAAATTGTTTCTTTTAAGAACTTTAATGTTCTCTGGGGAACCAAAAATGGTTCTCCTTTGATATTGCTGTAAAAGCCTACAGACCTATGTAGATTTGCTTATGATACATCGCTTTGGATAATAAGATAATATATATAAATAAATATATAAATAAATAAATAAATAAATAAATAAAAAATATATATATATACACACACACACACACACACACACACACACACACACACACACACACACACACACACACACACACACACACACACAATAGGATATTCTTTCATTAAAAATATTGCACACTCTCCTGAGATTATAAAAAAGTATAAAGAAAAAGTATAAATAATAAAAAATTATAATTTAATTAAATCTTAATAAAAACAAATAATAAGCAGCTTTATCACTATATATAAATATACAGAAGACATTTTGTAATCACAACTTAATTTTTTACTATTGTTATATTTTGATTACAGCCTGTTCATGGATTAAAAAAGTCATTTTCCACCCAAATATTCACACAAAATCTGAATAACAGTAATTAAAATATGCAAATTACGGTTTTGTGTATTTCTACCAGGTTTCTGCTTTAACGTTTGGAATGGATTGCGAGATTCCCTCCGCGTTGACGATATAAGACCCTAATTACACATTGTTCTGACTCTAATCACTATTTCTCAATGAAGTGCTCATATTAGGCCGGGATTGGCAATTAATTATTAAGTATAAGAGGCAAAAAACGCAAGTGTCAAGGAGACGGGTACTAAATGCCTTCATTATATCGCCATCATTTAAAGTGCTTCATAAAATGAGATTTAAACCCTAAAGAAACATTAGAAAGATTATACGGTTTCATTCACGGCATATCACATCAGTGCTATTCATTGCAGCAGTGATTGTTTATCACCCTATAATGAACTATAACCTCTGTATGGAGGAGTAGAAAGTAAGCATTCAAAAAAGTGAAAAACAAGATGACGTAAGTAAAGATTGATAGTAGAGGAAGTTTAGAAACCTTGCTTTAAGTTTAATTGAGTTGAGGTTTTATGTCAAACATGCAGGTGGAGTGACGGGTCGATCGTGTGATCCAGGCAGATGTACGAGAGTTCCTGAGAGATGAGTTAACCTGGCATCGCAACCTCACCCTGCTCACAACCTCTGAGTTAATGGAAAAGACCTCGTCATCAACCCACTGCTTCGGTCCATGAGTTTTCCTCCATTCCATTATCATCAGCGACCTGCGTTTTACTTCATCAATTTACCCATCGTGCATCTCCGTCACCTCCACCTTAAGCCAATTTGTTGTGGGGTTACACTGCACACAACAGCGTCAACACGCAAAACGTCTCATCGTGATTGGTTTGCGGAGATGCAGAGGGTCGACCTTCGGATGGTAAGTGCTAAACTATCTGTCCATTAGGGGTGTCAACAATAATCGATTCAGCGATGCATCGCAATGCGCGCATGCCCGATTCAGCATCGATGCAGCAAAGTGCCATAATCGATTATGTCACTGTTTATTTTCTGGCCTCGAGTGGACAATAAAAACGCACTATTTTCCATGGAAAGCAGACATATGGGCACATTTCGGATTCTACGAAGTTAATGGGAAACTAGACAAGACTTACGCTGTGTATAAAATTCTCATCTCAGGTATATAATTGTCATTGTCTTAAAGCTGCTAAGCTTCCATTTTGTTGAGAATAGTTGCACTTGACTTTACTACTTGACTGATGAAAAATTTGCCTTGTTGTGTACAGTAGAATTCTGATGCATCGCAATGCATTGTAGAAGCGAATTGAATTGAATCGTTACCTGGTGAATTGTGATTGAATCGAATTGTGAGGGCAGTGCCAATGCACACCCCTACTGTCCATACACCGGATAAACTCAACTCAAAGTGGTGCTGTGTATGTTTGGCAGAGGTCGGGCCATGTTATTTCAACGCTCGATTTCAATAACTCACTTCAGGTTCTGGGACAAAACAAAAAATATTACTGTACAGAACTGGAAAAAAAGAACAATTATTTTATTCATATTGACCTGCATATGGGTGCCATGCCCTGCAATCCATTTTCAAACAAAATGTGTTTTTTTTATTGAGGTTCTCACACTGGTTAAAAAATCATACCACATAGCTCAATGTTCATTCATTTCATTCATTCATTTATTTAGCTGACGCTTTTATCCAAAGCGACTTGCAATTACTATATATGTCAGAGGTCGCACGCGTCTGGAGCAACTAGGGGTTAAGTGTCTTGCTCAGGGACACAATGGTGCATCACAGCTGATTCGAACCCGGGTCTCTCACACCAAAGGCGTGTACCTTATATTAGTATATTAGTACCTCAAAGGTAAATATTAGTACCTTAAAGGTGTATATAGTATCTCAAATGTGTATATTAGTACCTCAAAAGTGTATATTAGTACCTCAGGTAAATATTAGTACCTCAAAGGTAAATATTAGTATCTCAGATGTGTATATTAGTACCTCAAAGGTAAACATTTGTACCTTAAAGGTTTATATTACTACCTCAAAGGTAAATATTAGTATCTCAAATGTGTATATTAGTACCTCAAAAGTGTATAATAGTACCTCAGGTAAATATTAGTACCTCAAAGGTAAATATTAGTATCTCAAATGTGTATATTAGTACCTCAAAGGTGTCTATACCATCTCAAATGTGTATATTAGTACCTCAAAAGTAAACATGTGTACCTTAAAGGTGTATATTAGTACCTCAAAGGTAAATATTAGTACCTCAAAAGTGTATATTAGTACCTCAGGTAAATATTAGTACCTCAAAGGTAAATATTAGTATCTCAGATGTGTATATTAGTACCTCAAAGGTAAACATTTGTACCTTAAAGGTTTACATTAGTACCTCAAAGGTAAATATTAGTATCTCAAATGTGTATATTAGTACCTCAAAAGTGTATATTAGTACCTCAAAGGTGTCTATACTATCTCAAATGTGTATATTAGTACGTCAAAAGTAAACATGTGTACCTTAAAGGTGTATATTAGTACCTCAAAGGTAAATATTAGTATCTCAAATGTGTATACAGTATTAGTACCTCAAAGGTAAACATGTGTACCTTAAAGTTGTATATTAGTACCTCAAAAGTGTATATTAGTACCTCAAAGGTGTCTATACTATCTCAAATGTGTATATTAGTACCTCAAAAGTAAACATGTGTACCTTAAAGGTGTATATTAGTACCTCAAAGGTAAATATTAGTATCTCAAATGTGTATATTAGTACCTCAAAGGTAAACATGTGTACCTTAAAGTTGTATATTAGTACCTCAAAGGTGTCTATAGTATCTCAAATGTGTATATTAGTATCTCAAATGTGTATATTAGTACCTCAAAGGTAAACATGTGTACCTTAAAGTTGTATATTAGTACCTCAAAGGTGTCTATAGTATCTCAAATGTGTATATTAGTATCTCAAATGTGTATATTAGTACCTCAAAGGTAAACATGTTTACCTTAAAGGTGTATATTAGTACCTCAAAGGTAAATATTAGTATCTCAGATGTGTATATTAGTACCTCAAAAGTAAACATGTGTACCTTAAAGGTGTATATTAGTACCTCAAAGGTAAATATTAGTATCTCAAATGTGTATATTAGTACCTCAAAGGTAAACATGTGTACCTTAAAGTTGTATATTAGTACCTCAAAGGTGTCTATAGTATCTCAAATGTGTATATTAGTATCTCAAATGTGTATATTAGTACCTCAAAGGTAAACATTTGTACCTTAAAGGTGTATTTCCCTTTCAGTCGGTCACTACGACGTCACGTCGTGACAGACGAATTGGGAACTCGCTTAGAGAGACCAATCTGCTTCGTATACAACTAAAACGCCAATGAACTTGGCCTTGAGATATTTGCATAATGCTGGCGCCGCCCCGCCAGGTGCCTATATAAGCAGCAGGTGCAAATATGGAAATTAGCTTTTTCGCTTCGAAAGCCGGTATTATCTGCTACTGAGAAGCTACTTGCTCTTCTGGGAACGGTTGCGGAAGTTGATTGACAAGCAGTACTAATACAGCGGACGCTCGCAGTATTCCACTGCTCGGCATATTTTTTGTTTGAGTTTTGTGTGTGCGTTGCCTCTCCCTGTGCACATCATCAGCTGAGCACCTAAAGAGTGATTTCCCTAAAGAGTGATACGTGAGAGCTCTGTGTCTTTTTAAAGACAGCCACTCTCTCGTATATTCGGAGATCAGCGTCCTTTTCAGGATTGCTTTTCGTCCGTGCGATCTTGGATGCGAGAGGTATAAGGGTTCCAGTGACGGTCACGAGCGCTATCCTCGTGCTTAGGCATCAAGCACTCCGAGGCTGCGTTCGTGGAGAGTTTTTGTTCTCTCTGTGAGAGCATAACCCTCTTGGATTGCGGAGATGACTGACGTTCTACGGGAATGCTGTCCGCGCCTTTGCAGTGCTGGCGCCGGCAGGGTGCGGCTGTCAAGCGCTCGCAGGACGCTCTTCCCATCACTACGCTGAGTAGGACGGAGGATACGTCCTCCACCTACCGGCCTTCTCATCCTCAGCAGGTTGAGGCTCCGGTGGAGACTGCAGAGTGGTGTTCTACGATTTCTGCCGAATCCATTGGACCTCCTTCTGGTCCCGTCACTTCTGCAGCATCAGAGGGGTGTCCATCTTTTCCTCCGAGGCGGAGTCGTCCCGGAGATGGCGGCCGTGCCAGCTCGAGCGGCGGAAACGGTAGAGTTGGAGAGGTTAACCCCTCTCCGCCCGAACCGTACTGCCCACCTGATTGGTACTTCGGAGCTGTTCGGGCCTCTCGGTCCTCTCCTCCTGTGCCTTTCTTTCCCGACGGCACGAAGAGCTGACGTAATTTGCGGCCGTCTCGGCCGTTCAGCTTTCACCCCTCACCTCCCTCACAAACTATTTGGAAGAAGTTCGGTCGTGCGTAGATGGATCTGTTTGTGTCGCCGGACGATACCCACTGTCGCCTATTTTATTCACTAACCGAGGGCAGCCTCGGCGTGGATACGTTGGCACACAGCTGGCTGCGGGGGATGCGTAAATACGCATTCCTTTCAGTGAGCTTTATCGCACAGACACTGTGCGAAGTCAGGCAGGACGAGGAGAGCCTTTTTATTAATCGTCCGTACTGGACGACCAGGAATTGGTTTTCATAGTTAATGCTCCTCGCGACAGCCCTCCCTGGCGGATTCCCCTGAGGAAGGACTTTCTTTCTCTAGGAAGGGGCACATTTGGCACTCGCGCCCCGACCTGTGGGATCTCCATGTATGGTCGTTGAGCGCGCGCAAGGTTTAGGTGATTTACCACAAGCGGTATCTAACACAATCGACGCGGCACGAGCTCCGTCCACAAGATGGGCTTACGCGTTTAAATGGAACCTTTTCGTCACCTGGTGCTCTTCGCAACGCGAGGACCCCAGAGAATGCCCTATTAACATCGTGCTTTATATCTTCTACATAGGTTAGATGGTAGGCTGTCCCTCCGCTATTAAAGTTGATATCGCCGCTATTTCTGCTCATCACTCACTCACTTATCAATGGCAGATTAGTTGGCCAGCATGATTGGTTATTACATTTTGAGAGGCGCTCGCAGGCTAAACCCCTCGCGCCCTCCCTCTATTCCTCCTGAGACCTGTCCATGGTGCTGAAGCCCTTCAGGTCCCCCATTTCAGCCTTTGCAGTCTGCGAGTCTGAAGTTTCTGTCAATGAAACTCTGACCCTGCTAGCATTGGCCTCCGTGAAGAGAGTAGGGAATTAACATGCATTCTCTGTTGACGATTTGTGCCTTTAGTTTGGTCCTGCTGTCTCACTGAGACCCAGACCAGGCTACGTGCCCAAAGTTCCCACCACTCCCTTCAGAGATCAGGAGGTGAGCTTGCAAGCGCTGCCCCCGGAGGAGGCAGACCCAACCGTGGCTTTGTTGTGCCCCGTACGCGTACTGCGACTCTACGTGGTTTGCACGCAAAGCCTCAGGACCTCAGACCAGCTCTTTGTTTGTTTTGGTGGCCAGCAGAAAGGGAAAGCTGTCACTAAGCAGAGGAAGTCTCTTTGGATAGTTGATACTATCGCCCTGGCTTATAATCTTCAGGGTATTCCTTGCCCCTTTAATTTGAGAGCGCACTCCACACGGAGTGTTGCCTCATCTTGGGCTCTCGCTCGTGGTTCCTCGCTAACAGACATCTGCAGAGCTGCTGGTTGGGCGACACCTAATACGTTCATTAGATTCTCCAGTGTCCGTATCGAGCCTGTATCCTCTCGTGTTCTTTCCTCATCAGGGGGAGCACGGAGAGCAGTCTCGCAGGTCGGCTTGCAGCCTCCAACTGATGCTTCATAACTGTGTCAGTATGGAAGGCCTTCAGAGCAAAAATGCGTAATGTGATTTGTTCTTCCTCTGCTGCCTTGGCAGCCTTTGTTGCGGAGCATTGGCTGTCAGCCTTTCACTAGCTGTATCCTCGCGAACCTACGTGTCTGGCTCGGGCTCCACATTATGTCCCACCGGGTTCCTTTGTGAGTATTTTTCCATGGGGTTAATCCTACCAGCCCACGTTTCCCTTAGCAGAGCACTGCTTTGCTTACACAGCCACGGCTGTCTTTTTTCCTCCTACGGTTGACTTTCGCCCACCATTAGCCCTTAACAGGGTGGTAGCTTCCGCAGCGTTCCTATACCGCTCAGATAGGGCGCTTCCCAGTCGCTGGCACTACTGTGGGGTTAAGGAACATCTAGTGCCCGGCCTTCTGCCTTAAAACCTATTCTCCTTCTCCTTAAGTGGAACCGGAGGGCTTTACGCAGTCACTGGAAGAGGTCAGCCCTCAGTGGCGTTTTGGTAGGGATTCCCAATTCGTCGGTCACGACGTGACGTCGTAGTGACCGACTGAAAGGGAACGTCTCGGTTACGGATGTAACCCTCGTTCCCTGAAGGAGGGAACGGAGACGTCACGTCCCGTCGCCACAGGGCTGCCCCCTGCTGTTTATCGGCCGGTCTCTTTCTCCCGGTTTTCTCAGCGAAAAGAAGCTAATTTCCATATTTGCACCTGCTGCTTATATAGGCACCTGGCGGGGCGGCGCCAGCATTATGCAAATATCTCAAGGCCAAGTTCATTGGCGTTTTAGTAGTATACGAAGCAGATTGGTCTCTCTAAGCGAGTTCCCAATTCGTCGGTCACGACGTGACGTCTCCGTTCCCTCCTTCAGGGAACGAGGGTTACATCCGTAACCGAGACGATTAGTACCTCAAAGGAAAATATTAGTATCTCAAATGTGTATATTAGTACCTCAAAAGTGTATATTAGTACCTCAAAGGAAAACATTTGTACTTTAAAGTTGTATATTAGTACCTCAAAGGTGTATATTAGTACCTCAAAGGTCAACATTGCTATCTCAAAATTAAACATTTGTACCTAAATTTTGTATATTAGTACCTCAAAGGTAAACATTATTACCCCAAAATTAAACATTTCTACCTCAATGTTGTATATAAGTACCTGAAAGGTGTATATTAGTACCTCAAAGGTAAACATTAGTACCTCAAAATTAATTATTAGTACCTCAAAGTTGTATATTTGTAACCCTGTGTTGTATATTAGTACTTCACAGGAAAATATTAGTACCTCAAAATGTAATATTAGTACATCAAAGGTAAATATTAGTACCTCAAAAGGTGTATATTAGTACCTCAAAGTTGCATATTTGTACCTCAGTGTTGTATATTAGTACCTCAAAGGTAAATATTAGTACCTCAAAGGTAAACATTAGTTTCTCAAAATTAAATATTTGTACATCAAAGGAAAGTATTAGTACCTCAAAGGTAAACATAAGTATCTCAAAATTAAATATTAGTACACGTTGTAAATTTGACTTTTGCCAAATGTGAAATCTGGGTTTACACATTCAGATACAAAAATAATGTGTGAAACATTCAGTATAACATTCAAATAATAAATAAATAAAAGTACACATTGACAGTACTACACTTAAGACACCTATGAACCCTAAGCAATTATCCAAAAGTCCCTCCAAAAATTCTCCACAGATTGATCTAAAGAGATAAAAAGGAACCCATTAAGTTCTTCGTCCCCCAAGACTTTTATAGCCCACCTACTTCAACTTTGTCCTAGTTCACAAACCTGACAAACTTCCCATTAAATAAAGGCAGATCTGAAAAGCCTGGGATCCAGCGAGATTGCATTCATCTTGCATGTCTTTATGGGTCAGGATTGATTTATAATATTGACTGACAGTAACCTTTCTCATGAATACAACACAGCGTATAACACCCGATAATTCAGCCGCCTCTCGCTCGTTCACGTTCATCTCTCGAGCGCTCTCTAATCCTCTTGAAAATGGATGATTTATAACATGGTATTTTGTGCCGTAATAATCCTATGCATTTCCGACGACCAGCTGTCACAAAATATTAAATCTTTCTACTCAGCTCTGCGTTTTATAATCACGATTGTTTCAAAAGTGCAGTATTAGAAATCCCTTTTATTTATTTATTTTTTGCAGTCCTGGTAGGCAATGCATAAAATGTACATTTCAGACTTTTACAGGCATCTGCTGTTGGGTGATGACAGACACAGTAAAACGTCGAAGGACCTAAGAGTAGACAAGCGTTCTCTATTCTTGCTTTTTTAATTCATCTCCGGTTATACAGGCTCCACGTCCCTGGCGGGCCATTATCGCCGGGTGGCAGATGGCTTCCTGACTCGACAGAAAACAGCTTGGGATAGCGCGCCTGTGTGTGTGTGTGTTTGTCCTGTGCAAGCCAAGCAGCCAAAAATAAATGAATAAATAAATAAATGCTTCACAGCACAAAGAAGTTTAATGCCTGTAGTCAGTTTAGTGTTACATGGGCGGCTGTTTTTCTCTTCTGCAGTACCAACATGCTTGTGTACAGATCATTGCCATCATTTACAGATGCCTGTTTCTGTGAAACAGCTTGAGGCAGGAATGCATCTTTAAAAACTGGAAGTGTCTGCTGTTCTTTACATTTCATCAATTTGTTATAATGAGTGGCGTTTCGGTGCTAGAATGTGAATCTGTGATCAAGTGTTTGTTATGCAATGTTCCCTCCCGCTCGCTCTCCTGCTCGATATTGGTTTTAGTCAAATCACCAAACAAAATACAAACAAGCGTTTCTGTACTCAGTGATTTAATAAACATTAAAACCAGACAAACAATGATTCACGTGTCTGGATTACATTGAAGTACAGTACTAGTACAGTATGCCAGACAGCGTCATCATCTGCACAGCACAGCTCTCAGAACAGCAGCATGGGGAATTGCAATGTGCTACTTGTGGTTAGTAATAATTGTTTGGGCGCATTAACTAATTTGCATAATTCCTTTAATGAATCGGATGCTGAAAAACCCCTGACAGCACATGCAAAAAACAATGTTATCACCAGTCGCCATTCATTTTTACCAAACTCCCCTCCAAGTTTTCCCCAAGCTGCTCCCAGATCAAAATGAACAACATTATTGTTCATCACGCTAATGCTGTCACATCAATCAAGTTCCTCTGACATTCAAAATGTACTCAAGTTATAAAGACTACAACTTTCACAATTTAATCTCCTTAATGTCATTTTTAATGCATGAGGTGGCAGCCAGATGTAAGGACGCATACAACGGGTCAATCACTTCTTGCCCATTTTAAAACTTTAATGGCCGTGTTTCTCCATACATACTGTACAGCAGGTACACAAATGAGGTACTGGCATGAACTGGATTGGTCAGAAACTATTCCAATGGACCTTATCTGAGAGCACTGCAGCCAAGCAGGGAGCTGAAGTAAATATCACCATGGTAACCCTCTTACCATACAGCACAGCTGTGAAATGCCTCTCTTGATATCAGACTAACATACAGTATACTGTAACATCCTGCATTGGCTCAGTATTGATTTACAGTTTACATATACCATTGCAGAATATGCGAAATTTAAAAAAGGGGGATAAAAGGTAATTTTGTTTTAAGGCTTTGTTATACTCGCGCTTTGCTCTGCACCGCTAGCCACCACTGATCACGCACATCTCAACAAATGGACGAGGCGTTTATAGTTGAGGCGCTCGCTGTTGCACTATTCTGTGAAACGACAGGGGGTGACTCGAGCAATCGAGTCCAAAACCAACACAAAGTATAGGATAGAAGTCGCGGTTCACAACCCAAAAAAAAGCTTCCTTGCCAATGACAAGTTTTTACGGCAATCCATATTTCTGCTATTATGCACTAGGTGGCGCTCTTACCCAACTTATAAAACACTGAATCATCCATTGATTCAAAACAGTAAAAACTGTGTATGTCTTGATCATCGTTCTGAATCTGATCTCAAACAAAAGTCCTTAACAAAAATGCATTTATCTCTTTTTTATTAGCTTTTTGATTAAAATTTGGTATTTTTGAAGAAACCTAGCCATATTTGAGAGGTGACAAAAAGAGAACAAATTAACTGACTTCTTTATGGAAAGCAGATGGTCTGTTCTTTCATTTGATAACTTAAAAAACAGAGTAAAATTAACCCAAAAGTTCAGTTTGTCTATGTTTTACCCAACATTTTCTGGGTTGGTCTGCCCTAAATAAGTTATTTCACATAACAGATGTTTACATGTATCATACAAGATAACTTACAAAGATAAGCTGGATTAAAAGTAGATTTTTGCTTAGATATATTTCGGCCACCTCCAAGCAGTGTTTTGATTCATTTAGAAAATTTGGGTGTCAAAGATATTTTATTAACTTTAAACATCAGAGATATTGTGTCTCTTTTCTCTTTAGTACAGATGATGCAAAGTCATTATTAAATTAATCATGACAAAAAATGATGATATTTATGTAGTCCGCTATGTTAGCGATTATAACGTGACCATACCTAACATTATGTTAAAATAAGTTTAAATTTCATTGGTGGCTTGATTGTAAACAACTTCAATAAATAAATGGTTTTGAAGAAGAATATTAGGCTTTACATATAAGTACAATTTTGGCTGTATTATTTGTGCCCCCTTCAAAAATTGATTTTAGAGAATTGTATGTTTATTGCCTACCATTTACTCTTAGATTAAATTTACGCCCATGCACCTAGGAAGGCATTAAGGTGAGTAAGTTATGGGCTAATTTTTACATTTTTGGTAAACTGTTCCTTTAGGATGCTGTCATATACCAAAACCGAAATATCGTTCAAAACATACCCCACATAAGGCTGTGGTTTTTGCAGAGGTGTCCCGTATGCCCCATGCACGAAGCCCAAGGTGTCATTTACAGTAAATGGACGTAATTTGCCGTAATGGAAAAAATCTGCAATTGCAAGTCGATCAAGTTGTCACATCATTACAAAGAGCATCTCTTTGCACTTGAGAGAATAATGAACGTAATTCAGGCCCTCACCGCAGACATTTGGGGCCCCTTGATGCTTTTATACATCCCGCAAAGCTCTTATATTACCGTGAGGCAGAGATGCTTGCTGGTCATGCACGCAAGCCAGCGTGAAGAATAAGACCGTTGAACGTAGCCAACAGAAAGTCTTCTTTCATACAGAGCAATGCTGTGTCGAGGGGGGGGGGGCACAGAGATCAGCACCAACAGATCTATCTCCTACTACAACACCACCCTGTCCGATGCACCGAAGCATACCACACATAAAAAAGCTGGGAAAGGGAAGACAATGGTACTCTGTCCAATAGGGGGTTTCTATATGCCGCTATTGTTCTTCTGCCTGGGGCAACCTAAGGCCTCTTGATCAAACGTAAGCCATGATGAATAGCAATGTCGAGCACTTGAAGAACCCATTCTGTGTGTTTTTCTTTTGCTGGGAGAGCTATGGCGTGTTTAAAGGACTGTGTGAGGCCTTCACAATGGCCTACCTGACAGCGTTTGTGGATCATTAAACACAAGCCTAAGGGGTATGACAACATCTAGTCTCAAAGCGAGTTGACTATCAGCTTAAAGTGTGGTTCACCTTACGTGTTACTCTTTACAAAGAATAACACCTTTGCAACCGCGGGCCATCTGACACAGGAGGTCGAGGTTTGGCTAGATAGCATGGCCCGGTTAGCCTCTACTTGTAACGACGCCATCTGTTTTTTTTTCTCTAACAGAGAAAACCATAAAATGCTCTGAAATGAACCAAACCAACCTGCTTTGAGATGAATCACAATATTGTAACATTTGATTTTCTAAAGCAAAAACACATTTGAAAATTCAGAGAAAAAGACAAAGTTGTGTATGATGTGAGCAACTACAAATCGCCCAGTGACTAAGTGATTTATTTATTTAGCACACGCTACTATCCAAAGTGACTTACAAGTGAGAGAGCATTAAACTTTTTACCTTATTTATACATTATGTAAGGCTGTTTTTTACGCATACGCGAGTGTAACGGACAGTCGAATGCACTGCTTGGCAAAGCATAGCTCATTTGACTCATACACGCATAATGACGTTTGACGCATGCGCATTGCGACAAATTTCAATACCTGTCGTAGCCTACATACTCTCGCATGCGCAACCTATGCATACAAGTACGAAAGGTTTTAAAAAAAATGTTTGTACAGTATGCGTGCACTCTGAAAATTGCATCATGCACACTGTACGTGGACCCTCACATACGCGTAAAAATACAATGCTATTACAATACAATACAATACAATAAGCATGGCGCACAGAGCTGCGCTTACAAGTACTAAATAGTATCAGTCACAGCAATCACGGATGGAGAAAATGGCTTTGCTATATAAAAACTACTGTCTTCTAATAATTTATTAAGTATAGAATGCAATAAATTTAAGTGTATGGCAAATTGTTAAAATTAGGGATGTACTGATATATTAGCCTTTAATCGGTATTGGCCGATAAGAGCATATTTTTCCACTATCAAACATTGGACGATTGTTCAAAAACAGCCGATAGTCTGCATTGCAAAAGATGATTTTCAAGAAAAAAATTCTTAGTATTTTTGTCTTGTTTTCAGTAAAAATATCTAAAAATTCTTAAATTAAAATGCTTTTTCTTG
This sequence comes from Paramisgurnus dabryanus, assembly GCF_030506205.2. Taxonomy (NCBI): domain Eukaryota; kingdom Metazoa; phylum Chordata; class Actinopteri; order Cypriniformes; family Cobitidae; genus Paramisgurnus; species Paramisgurnus dabryanus. The sequence goes on from NC_133348.1 coordinate 7,268,065, forward strand.
ATGAGCAAAACGACCTAAGGAAATAAGTCTAGTTTTTAGGTAAAAAATATCAAATTTAAGTGATTTTGTGCATTAAACAAGCAAAAAAATCTGCCAATGGGGTAAGCAATTTTTTCTTGAATTTAGTGTTTAAGAAACATTTTCAAGATTTTTTGCTTACCCAATTGGCAGTTTTGCTTGTTTTATGCACAAAATCACTTAAATTTGATACTTTTGGTCTAAAAACTAGACTTATTTCCTTGGGCGGTTTTGCTCATCAAGAAAAAGCATCTTAATTTAAGAATTTTTAGATATTTCTACTGAAATCAAAAATACTAAGATTTTTTTTTCTTGAAAATCATTTTTTGCAGCGTGGCCAGATTATCTTGGTAATCAAAATGGGCACATCTAGGATTTCGTAATATAATTTGAAATGGAGTAAAATGCAAAACTACCCTTATCTATCGGTATCAGCAGATGCCATTCTATGTAATCAAATATCAGTATTGGCACAGGAATTTTTTATCGGTGCATCCCTACACTGCAAAAAATTAAGATGCTGCTTCTGGATAAACAAACGACCCAAGAAAATAAGTCTAGTTTTTAGGTAAAAAATAACAAATTTAAGTGATTTTGTGCATAAAACAAGCAAAAAAAAATCTGTCAATGGGTTAAGCAAATTTTCTTGAATTTAGTGTTTAAGAAAAATGTTCAAGATTTTTTTGCATAACCATAACCTAGATTTTTTGCTTTTTTTATGCACAAAATTACTTAAATTTGATATTTTTGGTCTAAAAACTAGACTTATTTTCTTGGGTCGTTTTGCTCATCAAGAAACAGCATCTAATTTAAGAATTTTTTTATATTTTTACTGAAAACAATACAAAAATACTAAGATTTTTTTTTCTTCAAAATAAATTTTTGGAATGTAGTAAAAATACATTTTTTAAATGAAAAAAAAAAATAAAAAAACTGATTCGACTGTATCATTCACCATGCATCAACAATATCTAAGCTCTGAGCAGGTATGTATTGACAGATTTATACAAATCAATTTCTTTATGAAAATGAATGAGATTTTTTTGTTCTAGAGCCTTTCTGCTGCGCTCTGCGATCTGTTAAATGGCAACGATTAGAAAGCAAAGATGGCAGCATCTGGTTCACATACACCCTGGGCTTTGTGTGCCAGCCAAGCAAATGCCATTGACATGGATGACGGATTGTTCTTGCCAGGTATATTAGCCTGGCTACCTGTTCATACCCATCTCACCTACACATAACAGTCCATTCCCAAACATTTGACTCCTAAGTCAGCGATCACAGAGCTTTTATTCCTGAGAAACAGAGAGAGCTGGAGGGTGAAGGTCTGGTCTATGGAGGGGTGGGCGCGTGACTCATTCACAACCGGCTGGACCAGGCATGCGGGAGACATCTGCTCCCCCTGGCAAAAAACGTGCCGTTTGAGAACATGCTATGTGACCGACGTGTGGTAATGTAGCGAGCTTGGTGTGCAAACTGCAGTAAAGCAGAGAAGAGCGTGAGGGAGAAAGAGAAGAAATGGAATCAAACAGTAAATTAAAGTGTGAGGTAGACAGAAAGAGGTTGATGGGTCACTAACGGGGCAGCAATGAAATGTTAATCACGCCTGTGCTCAACAGTATAAAGAAGTTCACCGTGAGTAATAAAAAAGCTCCTTAACACTTCATTACTCCGTGTGTCTGCATTCACTCACACCTGAACGCAAGCTATTACCAAAGCCCAAGATTTCATTTATAGCCTACTTTGGCGTCATTGTTCATGTCGACGTGCACTTACACATGCAGACCACTAGTAAGCACGGCACTAGTGTATAGTGTCCACGGACATGTTACTGGTGTAACCTACAATATCAATGCAAAAGCCGAAGAAGTAGCAGCTTGTTGTGGACACTATTGGAGAAGCATCGGCAGGGATGGAGGTAAATAGACACACGGCTTTTGATGCAGCTCAAGTTGTTAAATCTCTTGACAGAAATGCAATATAATATACATAAAAATATATTGTTTGTGATGTATAAAGAGCGTACATTATAAACTTTATTGTTTTATTACCTTAGAATGAGACGTAATTTAATTTTATCTACATTCATTTTTTTTTTTTTTAAATTAAATTACGTCTCATTCTAAGGTAATAAAACAATAAAGTTTATAATGTACGCTCCTTACACGGAAGTCGCGTCATGTTTCTACAGTAGCCCCAAATGGACAAACTGTTCTACGAAATTTGGAATTGGAATTTTTGTCAAAACCATTTTTTTTTGTTTTAACTGTAATAAAACCATGGTTAATTTTCGAAAGGGTACAGGCGCTGCAGCTCCCCCTTGTGTTTTTTAAAAAGATGTGCAATCATTGCGGTGATCGGAAATCATCACGATGAGGTCAAACAAGCGCAATGAGATGATTATTTAATCATTGTGACAGCCCTACATGAGGGAGGGATCCAAGCAGACCAATCACAGCACAGAATTCTGCATAAAATTGAGCCGTTTTTATATTTATAGAAAGGTGTGCGTCAGGCTACATGTGTCTGATGCAGAAGTATAAATAAGGCTTTAGTTACTCACTAGGTCTGTTTACATGCACAAAATCTGATAGAATTGAATATGATTGAAGGTTACGACAATACAGTTTACATGCACCCTAAACATTGCAATCTGATGTAAATATTTGTTTACATGTACATTATATAGAATCCGAACCAAATGTCTGCGCACAGCCAGGGTTGCCAAATTCGTGTATGAGAACCATCCCAAATGGAAATTCGAAACTATCCTAAAAGCATACCAATGTATATTTACAGGCCAAATACCAATAACTAAGCAACGAAATCATTTAATATTTAACACGCAGAAAAAAACACTTGGTTAAAACAGTTTAAATAGTAGCCCAAATCTAAACTCGAAAAAAGGCAGAGGACTTGGCAACGCTACGCTGCATCTCTCATTGAGTTTACGCTTTATCTCTGGATTAAAATCAAAGCTGAGTTGGAGAAAGTTGTTCTTAAGACGTTTGTTCTGCGCATGTGCATAAGATATTTTTGCACAATTCACGCGTTAACATGCATACTTTTCTCTTGCTGATCAGATCACAGATCATAGTACACAACCCTCTTCAATATGACCCAAATTTGCATCCGATCGTCCTCAATTGTATTGATTAAGGTGTTTACATGAAGGCTTTTCAATACGATTACAAACGGATTATTTGGTTGCATGTAAACGTATTTACTGTGCATATGAGCGACTGGCAAATGCATGATAATGTATAAATTTTGTTGTTGTTCACCAGTGCATGTGCTCTATTCATCCTCCTCAAAGCCTGTATTGATTCAGGAACCCAACGGGTCAACTACAAAACACGGCACCCAGGAATGCCCCTCTCCGGAGTTACAACTATTCTGGGTCTGTTTTTGTGTTTCCATCACATTTCAGTCACATTCATTGTATACAAACTCAATCAAAATCAACATTTCAATAACACCACCTGTTCACAGAAACCACCTGCCACAAACAATATCTTAATTCCTGAGCGCGGAAATAACACAGAAACGAGGAACACACAGAACACAAAGACATAATGAATTGTTCGATTTTGTTTTTCTCCTCCTTTTACAACATGTTACGACCAGTGGCTATATTGGGACATAGTGGGAAGAGAGAGAAAAGGGGGGGGTGTAGACTCAAGATCTATCTATCATCAGGTGTCATATAATTTCCTTTGACATGCTATTTTCACTTGGCTCAGGTCTGTCTGTTCTGATTCACAAAACGTAGTCACCACTTTTACCCAAAGAGCCACAAAAAGAAAAGACCTCTCAACGACTCCGAATCTCTTTTCTTTAACCCTCACAGCTGCGTGCCAAAGTAAACAATCAACTTGCCAAAATGTAGGGCTAGTTTGGTCTGGACGCCGGCCATTTGAAGTGTTGAATCACTTGAACCAGAAGCATTAATGTTGATTGAAGTGTAAACATCGAGTCAAATCATAAGCGGACAGCAATAGGCGAAGTGGAAAATGTAGCTGGCGTTCGAACTGCCAGAACTGTTTTAACATTTATTTTAACATTAAGCTGCTTGCACATGTCGGAGTTCAAGCGTAAAATGCGGGTGGTGTGTAAAAATAGTTTCAGGCACTTATACGGGGTTGCCAAAGTTGACTTGTTTACCGAATAAAAAGAATTCCCAGCATACCCTGAAAAACCAGCAGAAGATACTGAGCCCGTGATTATTTGCAGAGGCGAAAATTACTCGTCAAACTGAAAACAAGACACATTCACGACAATTTAATAGTTATTAGGCTTCCTCTACAGTGCTTTAATACAGTGCACAATTATTTTTGCAAAAATAAGGATTCATGTAAGATGCTAAACATATCGAAAATGCTAAAATATAACTTGGTTTTCATTAATTGAAATTTTTTGTTTGGATTGTAGTTATTCCTTAGTTTGACTTTGCTGTATTCCAAAATATTGTACTGTAAAAAAAGTACTGTATAAGAAACCCTACATTTGCTGTCTTCATAAACAGCCAGCCTGATCTCACAGGAATTCGTAACTAATTTATGAGCTGACTAATTCGTATGAATCTGTATAAAGTAAATTATACAAAAACGTTTGGTTATTAGATTAAAAGTGACAAAGAAGCCCCACTCCCAAGTCCGCTCATACACAGGTGGTAGATAAGTTACTAAAAAAGTAATTAATTACCAGTTACTTATTACATCTTCAATAATGTAATTGGATTAATGTACCAATTACTCAATCTAATCAGAAGTAACTGTAATTAAATTACTGGAAAAATAAAAGTAATCCCTTACTTTACTTTTTAAAGGAAAAAGTAATTAAATTACAATAACTTATTACTTAGTAACTAGCTACACCCATCACTGTCCTACACCCAACGTCACTTGGGCTGAAGTAAATTGTACCAACACATATAAATCAGATATGTGTACAAATTCGTACGAATCAGCTAGCTCGTAAAATGGATACGAATTGTGTTGAAACAGCTCCGGTGTACGTAGTGCCTAAAAATGATGACGTAGGAGAAAGACGTTATGAGATGTGAGCAGTAGAGTGACACATTGTTCATAGCTGATTTAAAAGGCTGATTCGAATTTATCAAGACTCACTTTGACTCATTTCATCTCAATGATCAGTGCGTAGTTTTGTGACAGACCCTAAGTATTAAAAATGAATGCTCAATCTTGCAGATAGGACATGCTGTGATAGGTGCTCGTCTCTTGAGGGTGGTTAAGCCATAAAAGGATGGATCGTGAGAACACAACGCACATTGTGCCCTATAAATGCCAACGATGAGTGCCAGCCATTCAGACACAAAATATCTGCTGCTTGTCAACAAAAAGACCAATAGGAAAAAACTGATTGACTGGGAGTATAGATTGGAGAGCTTAATATATTGTGGCATTACAACTGCACAGAGCGAGGAAGATGGGTGAAAGACAGATATAACGATTGAAAAAGACAGACAGACAGATGGACCTAGACAGACATTTGAAAAATCTATCAAACAATAACAATCTGATCTTTCTGTTAGCAAAACAAAAGGACCGCAGTGTTAGCAGCACAATATGTGTCCGCATGTCATAATATTAGTTAAAACTAATCGGACCTGACTTAATGTTTCTATGATATTTAGATGATACTCATATTAGTTCATTATTCTGTTATGTAACTTTTTTTAGCTTTCTATTTTTATTTCTATATTTTGTTCACTTTAATTTATAAAAATATTTCACTTTTAATTTTGCACTAAATACTTTTTAACTTTTATTTGCACTATTTGTATGTAGCCCAGCTGCAAATGCTAAGGCAATACAAGTGTACAGTTTTTGTCATGCCAATAAAGCACACTTGAATTATAATTCAATTAAATTATTGACAGGCGGACAGACAGACATAGAGAGGCAAACAAACAGATACATACGGTAGTCAGACAGACACAGAGAGACAGACAAAGACAGGGAGACAGATATGGCCAGACAGACAGTCAGATACATATAGACAGACAGAAGGACATGCACAGAGAGATAAACACAGAGACAGATATAGTCAGACAGACAGATAGGTATAGTCAGACAGACAAACAAATTGACCAATAAACAAGAATAATTCATAGACAGGGAGATACAGACCGAGAGACAGTTACAGTGAGGGAGGGAGACAGGCACAGAAAGACAGACAAAAACATGGAGACAGACAGACATTTCAGACAGATGGACAGACAGACAAACAGATACATATAGACAGACAGGCAAAGAAAGACATACATAGACAGGGAGACAGATATGGTCAGATAGACAGTCAGATACAAACTGTATAGACAGACAGACATACAGACAGGAAGAAAGACATGTCTAGTAAGATAGACAGAAAGGCAGATATGGGCAGACAGATAGACAAACAAACAGACTGAAAAACAAGCAAACAAGACAGACATAGACTGAGAGAGCCAAACAGATACATATAGACAGACAGACAGACAGACAGACAGACAGGGAGACAGGCACAGAAAGACAGACAAAACATGGAGACAGACAGACAGATGGACAGACAGACAGACACAGAGAGGCAGACAGGCAAACAGATACATGTAGTCAGACAGGAACAGAAAGACAGACATACACAGGGAAACAGATATGGTCAGACAGACAGTCAGACAGAAAGAGAGACATGCCCAGTAAGATAGACAGAGAGACAGATATAGTCAGACAGACAGACAAACAAACAGACTGAAAAACAAGCACAGAAAGACAGGCATAGACAGAGAGACAGGTATAGAGACACAGATAGGCAAACAGATACATATAAACAGACAGACAGGGACAGAAAGACAGACAAAAACATGGAGACAGACAGACAGTCAGACAGACTGATGGACAGACAGACACAGAGAGGCAAACAGATACATATAGTCAGACAGGCAGAGAAAGACAGACATAGACAGGGAGACAGACAGATGGACAGACAAACACAGAGAGGCAGAGAGGCAAACAGATACATATAGACAGAAAGACAGACAGACAGACAGACAGGGACAGAAAGAAAGACAGACAGACATAGACATGGGGATGTACTTTACTCAGACAGATAGTCAGATACATATAGACAGACAGGTAAAGAGATGGATATAGACAGACAGACAGAGAGACGTGAACAGAAAGACAAATACAGTCAGACAGACAGTCATATAGATACAGACAGACAGACAGACAGACAGACAGACAGACAGACAAAAAACAAGAGAAGGACGGACATAGACAGATATAGTCAGACAGACAGTCAGATAGATATAGACAGACAGACAGACAAACAAGAGAAAGACAGATATAGTCAGACAGACAGTCAGATAGATATAGACAGACAGACAGACAAACAAGAGAAAGACAGACATAGACAGAGAGACAAGTATAGGGAAACATGAAGACAGACAGACAAACAGATACATATAGACAGACAGACAGTCAGATAGATATAGACAGACAGACAGACAAACAAGAGAAAGACAGATATAGTCAGACAGACAGTCAGATAGATATAGACAGACAGACAGACAGACAAACAAGAGAAAGACAGACATAGACAGAAAGACAAGTATAGGGACACATGAAGACAGACAGACAAACAGATACATATAGACAGACAGGCACAAAAAGACAGACAGAGCCATGGAGACAGACAGACAGACATGCACCGAAAGACAGAGAGACAGATGTACAGTAGTCAGACAGATAGATACATGCACAAAAATACAGACATAGACAGAGGGACAGATATAGTCAGGCAGGCAGATAGATACAGACAGACAGACAGACAGACAAAGAGATATGCACCGAAACTCAATTCAATTTATTTGTATAGCATTATTATAGTACAAAAGGCTACAAAGCAGTTATAAATAAAAGTGGCATAAAAACCTCACAGGAAACAAGCCATATATGAGACGATCATTATCGTACATACAAACTTTTATCTTAAAATAATCGTATAGTAGTAGCTCAGTTTTAAATATGGGAAAGTTAAAGTTATTATTAACCTTCTATTATTTATCTTCTATGATATGTTTTTATCTGGTAAGATCGACAATTCATACATATTTGCAAAGTTCATTGATGATTTAATGTAACATCATCCAAATGGATGCTTTTCGATCATAACAAGGTTGTCTAATGAGATTGACAGTCTGTGGGTGGAGACAGACAAAGTACCAGCAGACATCCAGTACCCAGATTTGGAAACAGAACAGCACAGATCTGCTGGTACTATGAACTGTTAACTACTGGCCCATTTCCAGCACAGGTTATAAATAGATTATATGTGCTACAATATTTTTATTCAGAAGGAGGTTACATTTTAATTAAAAAAGGGGGACAGTTTGTTTTATTATTTATAGTACAGTCAAGATGATGATGAAGAATGGTGGCATGGGACTGAGTTATAATAAAAGACGGATTCAAAACTGGGAGCCCACACAACCATCACACGTGTTGAAGCATGACACATTTATGACCTCTCAAATTATTTTAATTGGGTAAAACCAAAGCCGCAAACTAACCAAACAGTGCTATCTATTTCTGTGCCGAAGGAAGTTCGTGCACACTGGCAATCAATAGCCCAAACTTTGCCCCAGGTTATGAACATATTCACAGAAAAAAACGCTGACCATGGCAAACAGGACGTTCTAGATGATGTTGACTGGCACAACAAAAACACTGGCACCAAAAATAACCGTCTACGCCTCCCCAGAGTTATGATGTAATTTTCCTTGAGACGAAGTAGAAAATCTTCGGTGAAAAGGTGCTTTGCTTTTCTATCCAATTATCAGTGGGCAGAAATAGCCTGATTCTGTCCTGGCCTTGGGTTTGTCAATGCAGCCGCATGGGCAGGAAATCGGGTCATTAAATGGCTTAGGAACCCCAGCAGATTGTCTCAGATCAGCTGGGGCCTTCGTCCCAAACCACATGACGGTCAATCACGAGGAAAAATCGCCAAACAACAAAAAGACACCTCAGCGTGGGTTGTGAGGTTATTCACCCGCAGAACAGCGGCCTGATACTCCATTTAATCTCATGACGTATGATTTGAATCATGTCTGGTCTAACTTTAGTTCATCTGATGAGGGGTGCTGAGAATATCACGCTTTGACTGCTTTTACTGACCCTTACAAAATGTATTGTAATTATACTATGGGGTACCATCAAGGAATTTGTGTTTGTCCAATGACGTGCTAAGCATTTTACCAGAGTCGCTAGACTTCCACGCCTTCACAACCAATCTAATGACAACTCTTTCAAACTTTTAAAAACATTTAAAACATGTTCACTGATAAGGATATACTCTGTTCACAAATCTTTTTTGGGAATTATTGCCATTCTTTTGAGATTTCATACGTGATGACGTTTAAAGGCCCAATATGTAGTTTTTAGAGGTATCTAGCGCTGAGATTGTGAATTGCAACCAACGGCCACACCTCACCCCTTGTTGTGTTGAAGTGTTTAGTCATTCAGAAAGAAGTTCAATTCCACACGAGAGCTCAGAACGATAAACTCTTTATTTCTAATGCTACACATTCTCACAACGCATGCGGACACACTGAACCCCCGTAACAAAAAACCCATTGACTTAGGACGAAAGAACCGGAAGAGCTAAAATGCTAACTTGTTTCTGGGATTTGCCTACAAAAACATTCCTGCAGCTCTGTCAGACCAAAATATCACAGACTTAAGTCATTAACTCTTTCCCTGCCAGCGGTTTTTTGAAAAGGTTGCCAGCTAGCGCCAGCATTTTTCGTGATTTTTACAAAAGTTTAATGCCTTCCAGAAAATGTTCTTCTTAAAATATATAAACATACAATATATCAAATGAACAATCAGATCCTCTGCTTTCAAACAAACAAGCAAACTAAAATTTTCATCCTACCTTCATTAGTTCTCTTTTTATTACCTCTCAAATATGGGTAGGTTTCTTCAAAAACACAAAATTTTGAGCAAAAAGCTAAGGACTGTTGATAAAGATAGATTCAGGGCGATTCTCAAAACATGCACAGTCATACAGCTGTTTGTGCTAGGGTTTCATAAGTTGCGAAAGAGCGCCACTTGGTGGATAATAGCGGTATTGTGGAAAGCCGTAAATACTCGTCATTGGCAGGGAAGCGTTTCTCTTAATTTACAAGTTAACTCGTTAATGGCGGAGAAAAAGAGTTAAGCAACACTTTAGTAACACCGGTCCCAGCATTTTAGCCTCATGGCCAGAGTTCTGCACAGCCAAGAAACACCAAAAATGTTGACTTTGCTTTCTCAGCTTGCGAGCGTTCTTTACCCCACTAAGACCAGCTGTACTTATACTGTACATTTCACATCTATTCATGTTACAGATGCTGATGTAAACAACAACACGAGCAGCTGTTATCATGCTAGCTGAGAAGCTTTTCCAAAAAATAAAATAGCTTCTGCTAACCCCGTCAACTCAGCCTCCAGCACACCAGAAGATTACAGAAATCCACTTACAGAAATGAGATTGAACTTTGCCGTGGTATAACATTCGTCTGCACATGTTTTTCTTTGTTGTTTAGATTTTTCTGCCAACTGAATGGTGGATTTCCAGTGACGCATTTACAAGCATCGATAAACAGCAACACGCCGAACGTGATGCACAGAGATCAAACCTAAAGTATAGCACATGTTACAGGCTTAACAGGTGTATAATAGCCATCTGTTGTTCAAGTTTTATTCGGTCCCATCTACACACACTGAGACACTTTCTGTTGTCTCAAGGGATGTTGTGCATAATAACGGCAAACATATCAATTCCTCAAACTGGTACCCACTTGTTTTCAATCTATCAACCAAAAACAGATACACTACATCAGTGCTGACTCAAATTAAAAATGGTTATTAGGAGTGAGCTAGTGAAAACAAAACGAATCGAAATCTAATTCACATGAGAAGGGGCGTTACGTTAACATGAAAATAGTAATTAATCTACCCATTCTCACATTGTAGCAACATCTCTTGATTTAGTCAGATATATGGAATACAACCCCTCAGATGTTAATACGGGCACAGTTTACATGTAAGATTTTAAAAAAGCTCAATTTAAGAGATGTGTCAAACCATGTATCACCTTGGCTTGGCACATTGATTTTCTTTTGCTTTTTGTCACTGATTGACTTCTAACACGTATTGGCTTCCACACTGAAGGGAATTGTTGTTTTATTCGCTCTGACCTCTTCACCGACAGTAATTAAGTCTAGACTCACTTTATCAGATTTTAGTGAGCGAGTAATTAAAGACTTTTGTAATGTGTGAAAACAAGCGAAGATTAACATCACTGAACAAAGCAACTAGAACTTTTCATTTTAATAAAGGAGCGATAAGACGAAAGATTTAAATGCTAGCAATAATAATAAAACATTTTGTAGTTTATTAAACAAACTGTAAGCTGTTCACAGATGCCCAGCAACAAAACAAAGACCAATTTTAATGATTCTTTAAATACTCTGTTTAGAAATACTTTTACTCTAGAAGTCTAGAATTTGTGCAATAATATTCTTTAACTTTTATTACTTATTATATTCATTATATATTATATACAGTATATACAATAGGGGTCAAAACTCATTTTTTATTTATATCTTTATTGCACATTACAGTATAATAATAAACTATGGCATAACACAAATGTAACCGTGAGAATTATGTTGGGGACTAAAAACCTCCAAAATAAATCAAAACTCTGTTAAGTTTTATCATCTGAAGTGCAAAAAATTGCAAAGCTGTACTCGTGTCATTTTTAGAAAGAAGCTTCACCGGATGAACTTTAAAGAATATTGAAGGAGTTTACATTTAACCTGGGATCTTATTGACTGTCTTTTCTTCAATATTCAAGTCATCTATTTAAAAAATTATATTTAAAAATAAAAATTTTGTTTTCTTTAAACAGAAATAAATCTGTTTTGCACAGGTATATTTTTGTCTAAAAATAAATTCAAGCATTTAACACCTTCAAATTAAATGATTTTTAAGATCATATTTAACATTTCAGTCAAGTGTTTCAAAACTTTTGACCAGTAGTGTATATTGCATGCCATATCTGTTGTATGTGTTTTCATGCATTAGACCAGTGGTTCTCAAACTTTTTCAGCGTGCTGCCCCCCTTGTGTACGGTGCATTCCTTTGCGCCCCCCCCCAAAGAAAATGTATGACAAAACTGTTTTAAAATGTAACATTTTAATTAAACAAAACATATTAAGTTATACAAAGTAGTGCTGCTGGTTAGTAGCCTTATTTTTTTAGGTTTAATTACACAGAATTCATGATAAATGAATGTATTTTATAAAATGTCATAATACTGGGGCCCCCCCTGGCACCATGTCGCGGCCCCCCTGGGGGCCCCGGACCCCAGTTTGAGAACCACTGCATTAGACCATGGGGTTTCAAACCATTTTGACAGCCGAATCCCTTTGTCCTAAATTATTTACCTAAAGTACCCCCTGATATTTTAAGTAAATATTGAATTTACATTTATGCATTTGGCAGCGCTTTTATAAAGCAACTTACAGTGCATTACAAGATATACAAGGTATTTTTATCAGTTTGTGTGGGTTTGAACTCATAACCTTTTTGCATTGCTACCGCAAAGCTTTACCACTAAGCTATAAAAGGAACATAATAGCACATTTCCATGTAACTTCAAAAAACATTTATTTATTATCCATTTTATTTTACATAATTGTTGTTAATATTATTGGACCTTTATCTGTTAATCTTCTTTTATTGGCACATAAAACGCATCTTTCAAATTTGCATGAGTTCTCAGTTTTTAGATAGGGAGAACCGGGGCAAAAGTAACGTGGGACGAAAGTAACAAAGTGATTTTCTCTGAGCCCTGAAAACATTTACATCCCAAACTATTACAGCATCTTAGGCACACAACCCCTGACAGAGCTGACAAATATAGCATTATTTTCTCACAGTTTTCCGCGTGTAGATCCAGAAAGGTGTTTTCAACCATGATAACTAAATTCCTAAAGCGGTCATTTTTTTCTTATAACGTGTTGTGTTTCTCGTTTCATGTGTTAAAGTACTGATCAATCTACAGGTTACCTAACACATCCTGAAGTTTCACTTCTCTGAGTTTTTCAAAATAAAAGTAAATCGTGTTTAAATGTGAGGAGATCCTTTCGTGTTACTTGTTACTTTTGTCCTGCGACTAATACTTTTGTATATGTTGAAAAATTATGTTATTCTAATTTGATTTCATTTCATTTTTTTATAGTGTCAAACTGTTAAATTTTGTAGTGTTTGTACTGTTGGTTGCTTTTGAAACATTTGATAAAACTAAAATGTTAAAATTAAATTGTAATTTCATTATTTTTTACAAAGATAAATTACAAAATATGTTTGCAGTTACATATAAACAAGGTCATAGTCATGTATATTTAATAAAAAAAAAACGTGTAACACAATAATCTATCTTGTTTTGTTGTGTTACTTTTGTCCCTGCAGGTTGGGTCGAAAGTAACAATTCACTACTTATGTTTAAAGTGAAATTATACTAAAGTTGTTTTACTTTTTTTTTTATTACACCTGGTATTGATAGACAACACTTGTGAGTTATTCACCACACAAAAATATATAGCTGTCTATAACATTATCTTTTCAAATTAAGTTTTTCTGAAAAATTGTACTTTCGTCCCCGCTCTCCCCAAAAGTAGTGTGTAATGGTCAAATGCATGCAGAATATTCAAATAAATATTTTATTTAGTAGATTTTTATTTAGTATTTTAGATTAAAAGTATTTGTGTAAATTTTTATGATTTAATTGTAATTAATTATTTTTTTCATCAACTCACTGGGGGTTTGTTTGGGAAACCGCGCATAGGCTACTGAGAAGCATTACATTTTAAATGCTATAAAAGTTAATTGTTAGTTCTATTACAGTAACTAATGTTAACATATACAACAAACTTTAAGTTTTACCCTAACAACACTTTTGTATATTGCATTCTATTGACTATACATTGCTCCTGTAACTTAGTTGTAGTGCGCATTGCGTTAGTAGTTTTACATTTGCATAAAAGCATAAACTGTAAATGACTAACAAAAAGTTTGCATTTAGGATTTCAGAAGTACGTACTATCTTCAGTGAGATCATACTGTTAACTACTATTCACCATCGCATGAACTCAGCTCCCAATACCAGTAACCATGATAAATAACCTATGTGCAAAAGCAATAAGAAACAAGAAGAATAAAAGAGGTAATATGAAATTACAGCACAGTAAGAGTACAATACGAAAGACGAAATGGGTACAAACGGTTGCAATGTTTTCTGCACTCTACGGCCTGTAATTGGCACGCAGCTGCACTCCAGCGCTTTTGCTCTCTAATGGAGATGCATGCGGCCGCATGGAAAGATGCAGAGGACGCAACCCTCAGAGAGTAGCCCGGGAAACCGTTCCTCCACCCGGACATTTGTTAGAGTCATTAAGTGCGTTTAAATGAGGTCGTTAAAACTGATGAAATGAGGCAGTATATTTGAGCATGGACACAGAAACCATTTTTCAACGTTACACACTCGGGGCCATCATCCATCTTCACCCGAAGGGAGGCAAAAGTCCTGCCACCACAGTGCTTGGGGCCGAATGTCAAAGAAATAAAATGCACGTAACCGGCCCCATTATCCCTGTAATAACGAAACGATGAACGTATTTGTTTCAATTACGTCGCCGCTGTCGCAAACAGAAACGTGATGCGCGATGGGTACGATGCGGCCACAGATGAATTTGGCAGTGATGGTGAATTAGTTTTCTCAGCGGATGTTGCATATGATAAACGTGTGAACCACGGTTCATTTTGTAGCTTGGGAGATAATGAAATACTTCTCTCGAAGAGCAGCGCACTGTCGCCCTGCATCAGTGACCCTGGCGATGGCGAAGCCCAAGGATGTGATAACACTCGAGGGCCGGTCGATCAATGAAAGCTGGCACGTTTAGCAGTGACCTGGTGTGACAGTGAGAAGTCGGAGTGGTCAAAGTGTGAAGAATACAACATCACTCCCTCGCACACACACAAATATGAAGAGAAGCAGTTTAACACAAATGTGCTGCTGGGTTGACAATTATGTCGTAAGAAATATCACAGGTGAAATCTCTTTAATATCTCAATTATTGCTCCTGCACATCAATAAGATGAGAAGGCACTGAGCAAGAAAAAAAGCCAGCTGCTGACATTTTTGAAAAGAGTGCCGGTTCCATTGGAAACAATTGAAAACATATGCCAGCGCGCGGCGTAAACGCCTTGGTGTGCATGCCCTCTTAAAGTGAGAACATTTTAGTTTATAAAACTTTTTTTACCAATTGAAAGAATTTTTTAAGTTGATCCAACTTTTACTTTTCATAGTGTGGACATCAAATTGAAAACTTTTGCCTAATGTCGGGGTCACACTAGACTGCATACGCATAGATACGCATGCAAATGCAGGCTCCCCCAAAGAAACGTAGCATTTTGCTGCATTCTCTGACATGCAAACTCATATTACGTGAGGACATGTGACCAAGAGAAGATCGACACATTGCATTTGTGACCTTTCAGCCTGATCTCATAGGAATTTGTACGTATTGTGCTTATTTGTATTAATCCGTATGAAGTGCACTATACAAAAACATACAATTATTATCAAAAACAATAAAAATCTCACCTCCTCTAACCCCAACGTCACAGGGCGAAAGCACATCGAACAAAAACAATAAATGTGGTCGTACAAATTAATATGAATTAGCCATCTCAAAAATGTATGGATTGCCATGGACATAAGTCCAACATGGAGGAATTGTTAACTCTTTCCCCGAGTTAACTCGTCGATTAAGAGAAAATGATTCCCTTCCAATGCCGAGTTTTTCCGGCAATCCGTATTTCTGCTATTATCCACCAGGTGGCTCTCTTACCCAACTTATAAAACCCGGAAGCAACCCTTCAGGGCAAATAGTAAGAACTCCGTGTATGTTTTGATCATCACTCTGAAACTGATCTTTATCAAAAGTCTTTCACAAAAATGCAATCATCTCATCTTTTTGCTCAAAATTTCATATCCTCCAACCCATACGATTGCTTTGGTCGTTTGTCCATTTCACCAAATACGACCAATAGATGCATTTACTAAATTAGCGCCTCTACCGGCAGCAGGTGAAAGTTAATATATTATGGTATAAAATTATATTTTGGGGTATAATTTTGCTATGATGACATGTACAGGGATAACATTTTCAATTTAAACCACCAGGATTAATTGTATTTTATTACACTATTCAGGCATTTAGGGCAAATAACGTACCCATTTATTTATTATATGATATAAACACAGCATACAAAACAGTCACAACTTTTAAAAAATTTACTTAAAATATTCCAAGTGTATCGAGGTCAAACGATCGATTTATTTGAAGAAAAGATGCAAAAGTGATGACAATTCCCTGTAAATATCAGATCCAGTACACTGATTCAAAGTTCTTCATATAAAAAGTAATTGTATGGATTCAGTCCGCAAGGTTTGCAACGCAAATGGTTTGTAATACTTGTATACTGTTTTATGCAATAAATACCTGACTGTACTTTTACTTGTGTGTTGTGTTTTACATGGTTGAGAAGTGGTTGGGTTTAGGGTGAGGGTGGGGTTAGATGCTCCAAAATATCTTTAAAACCATAAATGTTTATGAAACCGTTTCTACATTTACAAATTCATAAAATTAAATGTCTAATCTGGTGTATAAGGCAAAAAACTTAAAATGTAACAACAGGTTGTATTCATAAGCTACTGCCGCTATAGGACACTAATGCCTTTATATGTCACTTTACGTCATAATTAGGTGTTTGCACAAACGACTTATGAGGTCGTTATTTTTTGGAGGACCGATTTTTAAAGATTTCTACCAATATTTGAGAGGTGCTAAAAAGTGATCAAATGAATGTAGGATGAAAGTTTTTTTTTTTAAACCATCAGGTCTGTTCTTTCATGTGCTATATTGTATGTTTATATATTTAAAGAAATACATTTCCTGGAAGGCATTAAACTTCTGTGAAAATCATAAAAAATGCTGACGCTGGCTGGCAACTTTTTTTTAAACGCTGGCAGGGAAAGAGGTAAAAAAGTTGTGGTGCCGCAAAATCACGTCTTGTTCAACACTGCTTTAAAAGATGCTTAAACATTTATAAAAAGAAACTGCCCGGATAACAGTGTTGCTGCACACTGGGACAGATGGTATATTTTAACATTTAAACAAATAATTTTGTATAGTTTTTAAAGACAACAGCTTGCCGCGCGATATCATATCTGGTTTCTGAGGGGTCTAGTTTAGTGTGACCGTGACAAAAGTCTACTGCAATTCAAATATTTCTCCCTAAAAAAGGCACCCAGAAATCTCACAAATGTCTCCATCAGATCAGATCTCAACAATGTCACAAACTGAGCTCAGATTTGACAGTCTGCACTACAAGGTCAATATTGAAGATTTCAATATGAACTAAACATTTCTCAAATCGTTTCAAATAATTTTTCATGCGCTAAAAGTATGTACTGTTTTTTCTATTGTCAACATTTTTGTGCATAAAATATTAAAAATAAAAAGCCTGCAATCAAAAGTGAATGTTATTGAAGATGTCCATATGAACTAAAACATTTCTTATCAAAATTGAACAATCGAACTTTTTCAGCTAATACATCTAATATTACAGCTCTAGTCTCTCTTAAAGGTCACGTTCTTCCGTTTTTCAAACTTTAGTTAGTGTGAAATGTTGCTGTTAGATTATAAATAATACCTGCAAAACGATAAAGCTCAAAATTCACTGCCAGGCGATATATTTTCTTTAACAGAATTCGCCTTTTAAAGCCTACAGCGAACGGTCGGTTTGGACTAAAGCCCTCTACTTCCTGCTTTAATGACATCAATAAACTCCGCCCACAGGAATACGTCAGTCACCAGCTAAGCTCAAACGGCTCTGCTAAACTAAGCTGCTGTCGAATCAAAACACCCAAAAATGAACATTGTATCATCACTGACTTAACCCTTAAGTTGTACCAAACCTGTTTAAATCTCTTTGTTCTGCTGAATACAAATGAAGATATTTTGATATAGAATATTTTAATAACCAAACAGATCTGGGGCACCATTCACTTCCATTGTATAATTTTTCCCTACTATGAAAGTCAATGGTGCCCTGATATACAAACATTTTTCAAAATATCTTGCAATCAGCAGAACAAAGACATTTATTCAACTTGAGGGTAGTAAATGATGACAGACGTTCATTTTTCGGTGAACTGTTCCTTAAATGTATTTTAACATTGTCTTAAAGGGGACATATCATGAAAATCTGACTTTTTTCCATGTTTAAGTGCTATAATTGGGTCCCCAGTGCTTCTATCAACCTTAGAAAATGTGATAAAGATCAACCCAGTAACTTAGTTTTGGTAAACCATTCTCTGCAAGCATGTGAAAAAATAGTTTATTGAAATTTGGCTCCCTTTGTGATGTCAGAAAGGGATAATAACGGCCATTAGATTAACTCATTTGCATTTAAAAGGACACACCCCAAAACGGCAAATTTTTGCTCTACAAAGTGGCAATTGTAAATTATCTATATGATATTTTGAGCTAAAACTTCACATACGTACTCTGGAGACACCAAAGATTTATTTGACATCTTAAAAAAAATCTTGTGAAATGTCCCTGCAAAAGTTTTTATGTGTATTACTCTTCAAGCAATTTTAGGAAAAACTTCCAAGATTTGCTTGAAGAAAACAAAAGAGAACTCGACCAAATCTCATAAGAAACCTTAACTAACATTATAAAATGAATTTAAAATGCTACTAAAGAGTAGATTGTGGCTTCTTTTGTGTTATGTTACAAATAATAATAAAAAAAATTATGTACAAGACTCTATAAAATACAAGTCCTTGTTTCAACAAACAAAGCACGAGGCCTGAACTGTTCACACTGCCCAGACTTTATTACCCAAATAAAAGGTTTTACAGACATTCAGCCGAGAGTCGTACAATCTGCAAAGCAACAATAAATATCTAATCACAATAAACACTCGTTTTGGATAAACAGGTGTCAGATTTACATTGCTGTACTCTGATGTTTCTCACCACAAGCCGCATGTTATACATTCTTGCTGTGATCTGAGCTAAAGGAGAATTTGAAACGACTGCGTTTATGAAACATCCTTTAAGCTCCTGTCAATGCTTTCACCCCCAGATTTATACTTACGAACAGTTCGAGATGTTCTTTCCCGAAATGCTGTTTTCCCGTTCTGCTCATACATCACATTTCCCGGCGCTGTGTGCCGTTCGCATCGCAACATAGTTCTGTTCAGATTTTTTCCCTACTACGCATTACAAATGTAAATTATCTGAATAAAAACATCGCCTAAATGTTTTCCCTCCCATCACCGGAGTATAAATATGAATAGTTCTCTCTTACAAGAAATAAATCTAAATATTGACGCCTAAAGCGAGAGTATATTACCCTGTAATGATGCCTTGCCCTGTCTCGTGAAGGGCCAGAGGGGTAAGACTTTTCAAAAAAGACAAAAGGAGAATGAAAATGAAACGAAATTGCTTCCCCTTAAGTTCACGGCTGTTTTAAAATTTCAACCCAGCCTCAAATAATGTCACGTGATTCCTAGCTTAAAAATCGTTCATTATCTTTAATAAGACAAAAAGTAATTAATGTTTCATTGTCGTGTGAACACCTGGCTGTTACAATGGGGTCAAACACAAACGCTGTAAGTCTCTGTCAATAATTAGCTGCCATTCGCACAAAACTAATTAAATTTCTCTCCCCGGCTGATTTGTGATAATAACATATTGAAACGTGTGGGCGCTGAGGATTCAAACGACAAAGATGAGACATGGAATTAAAAGATATAAAATAATACCATAGGCTTAGGGTTGAGAACATTAAAGAGGATTTTTAGCTCCATCTTAGGCTTTAATCTTCACCAAATAACATTTTCCTAACCGTATCAATGACACAATGGAAGAAACATTGATTGATTTCAACAAACAACTAACCAAAAGTATTAAAGGGATAGTTCACCCAAAAATTAAAACTCGGTGATCATTTAATCACCATCATACCTATAAACGCCTTTGTTCTGTTAAACACAAATGAAGAAATTTAGGGAATGCTTGTAATCAAGTAGTTTTGAAGCACCATTGACTTCCATAGTTGGAAAAATCTACTATGGAAGTAAATGGTGCTGGATGGCGAGGGAACCACTGTAACTCTCACTGGGGTGGTACCATTCCCATCAATCACTGTTGATTCCCATATATTCCCATAAATTCCCATATAAAGTTTTCAGCCTTGAAAATTCCCATAATTTTGCAAGCCTAGGGGCACCACAGTGACAACTAGGGTTTTTATTTTTCCAATTTCTTTCAAATTCCCAGTTTATTCCCATTAATTCCCGTTAATCCCAATATTTTCACGTTAAATCCCATAAATTCCCATGGAAAGTTTCCAGCCTTGAAAATTCCCATAATTTTGCAGCCTTAGGGGCACCACAGTGACAGCTAGGGTTGCAATTTATGCATTTTTTTTCCAAATTCCCAGTTTATTCCCATTAATTCCTGTCAATCCCCATATACCCGTTAAATCCCAAATATTTCCATTAATTCCCATGGAAAGATTCCAACCTTGAAAATTGCCATAAATTTGCAAGCCTAGGGGCACCCCAGTAAAAGCTAGGGTTGCAATTCTTGCTTTTTCAAATTCCCAGTTTATTCCCATTAATTCCTGTTAATCTCCATATATTCCCATTAAATCCCATATATTTCCATTAATTCCCATGGAAAGTTTCCAACCTTGAAAATGTCCATAATTTTGCAGCCCTAGGGGCACCCCAGTGACAGCTAGGGTAGCACTTGTTTCAAATTCCCAGTTTATTCCCATTAATTCCTGTTAATGCCCATATATTCCCATTAAATCCCATATATTTCCATTTATTTCCATGGAAAGTTTCCAGCCTTGAAAATGTCCATAATGTTGCAACCCTAGGGGCACCCCAGTGACAGCTATGTTTGCAATTTGTGCATTTTTTCAAATTCCCAGTTTATTCCCATAAATTCCCAATAATTCCAATATATTCCTGTTAAATCCCATATATTAGCGTTAATTCCCATGGAAAGTTTCCAGTGTTGAAAATCCCCATAATTTTGCAAGCCTGGAGCACCCCAGTGACAGCTAGGGTTGCAATTTTTGAAATTTTTCAAATTCCCGTTTATTCCCATCAATTCCCGTTAATCACCATATATCCCCGTTAAATCCCATATTCCCATTAAGTCCCATGGAAAGTTTCTAGCCTTGAAATTTTTCCATAATTTTGCAACCCTAGCTGCACCCCAGTGACAGATAGGGACAATTTAAAGGCCATTTCCATGACCATCATTTTTAGACCAGCTGATCTGAAGGCACTGAACAAACAAATATTTAATTAATCTAGAATTGCTAAGAGCGCCGTACAAAAAGCATCTAGTTTCATACTTATGCCAAGAAGTACACTTTAGCCAACAAAGATGGCCATCCATTCAACCGGATATTTGCATTTATGTTATCCATTACTTAAAAAGTCCAGTAAAAGAATAAACCTCAAGGGCATTTCTACAATGCTTTCTTATGGTAATGCTAGTAATAACCGACACAATGCAGCGTGAGGCTTCTCAGAAGTTTAAAATATGAGTGCATGAACCCAGACACCACAGATTTTATCCCCTATAAATCAAAATCAACAGCGTAAAAACTTCCCAGCGGCACCGGTAGAATAAACACTGATAAAAAGCAGAAATCAGTGTGATAATGTATCCCACAGAGCGTTAAGAAATGATCAGGCTTTGCCCTTCAGAAATATTTATTGCACACTCTTACGCCTGACCCTCTTCACAAGGGCGATGATGAAATACATCTAATTTCATAATGACCTTCAAACATCCGTTTCCAGATAGCGTTGATAAGAAAGACGAGAGACAAGAAAGCATTCGCTGGTGAAACGCACGGCACAGAGCAACACGCAGGAGACGAGTGGCACGCGGATACCGTAGAGAGTCTGGGCTGTTTGTTTTTCTCCGGGCCCAACTGAGATATGACTCACAAACTTGGCCTAATCTATCCAAAAGAACGAGTGTGCATGTGTGTGATCATGCGTGCATGCGATCGCATGTACAAAATGTCATCTTGTTGTTTATCCCTCCGTATCTATTCAAAGCTTCATGTCTGGATGCCACTTATGGCATTGTGGGAATTCTGGCAAACCAGTATGCATGTCGCATTTAAAGAAAAACTACTCCGATTCTGCTGCAGTATGCGTTTCTGTACTCAACAAGATAAAAACAACACCGGTCTTGGAGGCGTCTGTCAATGAAGTCCAGGTCAAACCGCAGAGCTCATCATGACTGAGCGGCCACCAAACCTCGCATGAGGTTCGCATGCATTTTCAAGCTCATCTTTAATTAATGCGTGTCAGCTGACAACCCATGATCTCCCGAGAATTCATGAGGTTGAGGAGCAAATATGCAAAACAGTTCTAAGCTGCATATCCTTATCTACCTGTCTATGGGGAGAGATGAGGAGGTGGAGGAGAGGAAAACTTGCAAAAATGCATAAACTCCATCTGCAAATGCAGCATATTCGTTTACTCCTAATACATCAAACCATTAATATTATATGAAATAACGTCAGTCTGTTTGTATACTTCGAAAAGACAAGACTGATGAAAGACCCGCCTTGAACTTTCCCTGGAACGAAATTAAAGGCTATGAAATCACGGTCAATTGGTTATCGATTGTCCTTCCTGCAGAGTGGCCCCAAACAAACTTTAACAATGCACTGCATCTGCCATTAGACGCATCCAATTGGAAATGTAGACAAATGAGTCTGGTGTCTCTCAAAGCCTGGCGAAGAACAGCATTAGTCACCATCAGCCCATGTGAATGCATTTCAATGACTGCGCCTCTTTGTTTCCAGATGAAATCGAGGCAATCAAGAGGCCAATTTGATTTCTCTTATGAAATAATGGATACATTTTCAAATGCCTCCGCATAGCTAAAGGCCTTTCGGGGGTAAATAATGGTCGGATTTTGTGATGGAAGTTTATTTTCATCTGAACTGCGGTTTACAGCTACGGTAGTCGGTCGTGGATCTATTCGGATAAAGACAGAGAGTAGGCAATAACAACGCTCAATGCAAATTACATAAATGTGCATTACTTTGAAAACTAATTATGAAAACTTATCATTCAGTGTTGACATTAGTCAAATGTTACAGTATGTTGGTGCAAATTTGCTTGTCACTTGGTAGAAGTTAACATAGAGGAACAGGATGTGTATTAGTGTTGACCTTTAAAGGAATATCTCACCCAAAAAAAAAATTACCCGATGATTTACTCACCCCCAGGCCATCCTTGATAAATATGATTATCAATCGATGCACGTTTACGAGAGAGCAACGCACGTCCATGAAAAAAAGAGTTTTTCCAGCGTAGGACGTAGTGTAAAGGGCTATTCACTTTATAACGATAACTATAATGTTAACTATACCGATAAATATATGAGCATCCACACCACCGAACGATTACGACAACTTTATGCTAATTATGCAAATCTTTTTACCTTCAAATGTTGCATATTTCCTTTACTAAAAATACTTGGAATTCTTCACGTGTCTTTTAACCCCCTGGAGCCGTGTGGATGGACTTTTTTGGGCTTCAAATCAGAAGCACCATTTACTACCATTATAAACATTGAAACAGCCAGAACATTTTCTAATACACTCACCTAAAGGATTATTAGGAACACCATACTAATACTGTGTTTGACCCCCTTTCGCCTTCAGAACTGCCTTAATTCTATGTGGCATTGATTCAACAAGGTGCTGAAAGCATGCGTTAGAAATTTTGGCCCATGTTGATAGGATAGCATCTTGCAGTTGATGGAGATTTGTGGGATGCACATCCAGGGCACGAAGCTCCCCTTCCACCACATCCCAAAGATGCTCTATTGGGTTGAAATCTGGTGACTGTGGGGGCCATTTTAGTACAGTGAACTCATTGTCATGTTCAAGAAACCAATTTGAAATGATTCGAGCTTTGTGACATGGTGCATTATCCTACTGGAAGTAGCCATCAGAGGATGAGTACATGGTGGTCATAAAGGGATGGACATGGTCAGAAACAATGCTCATGTAGGCCGTGGCATTTTTAACGATGCCCAATTGGCACTAAAGGGGCCTAAAGTTTGCCAAGAAAACATCCCCCACAACATTACACCACCACCAGCCTGCACAGTGGTAAAAAGATTCATTCTGTTTATGCCAAATTCTGACTCTACCATCTGAATGTTCAACAGAAATCGAGACTCATCAGACCAGGCAGCATTTTTCCAGTCTTCAACTGTTCAATTTTGGTGAGCTCGTGCAAATCGTAGCCTCTTTTTCCTATTTTTAGTGGAGATGAGTGGTACCCGGTGGGATCTTCTGCTGTTGAAGCCCATCCGCCTCAAGGTTGTGCGTGTTGTGGCTTCACAAATGCTTTGCTGCATACCTCGGTTGTAACGAGTGGTTATTACAGTCAAAGTTGCTCTTCTATCAGCTTGAATCAGTCGGCCCACTCTCCTCTGACCTCTAGCATCAACAAGGCATTTGCGCCCACAGGACTGCCGCATACTGAATGTTTTTCCCTTTTCACACCATTCTTTGTAAAACCTAAAAATGGTTTTGCGTGAAAATCCCAGTAACTGAGCAGATTGTGAAATACTCAGCCCATCTGGTACCAACAACCATGCCATGCTTAAAATAGCTTAAATTACCTTTCATTCCCATTCTGACATTCAGTTTGGAGTCAGGAGATTGTCAGGAGATTGTCTTGACCAGGACCACACCCCTAAATGCATCAAAGCAACTGCCATGTGATTGGTTGATTAGATAATTGCAATAATGAGAAATTGAACAGGTGTTCCTAATAATCCTTTAGGTGAGTGTGTTTGTCTGAAAAACACTGATAATGGCTCTAGGGTGAGTAAATCATGAGGTTATTTTAGTTTTTGACCAGCTGGAAAACACTGCATTAGACTAGACATATACTGGGCTGCAAAAAAACATGATCTCTGAGCTTTACCCTGCAGAAGTTTTTACTAGATAGTCTGAATGTCTAAATGTCAAGTCTTACTTTGGACCTTTCTAAATGCCAGTTATTTATATCGGCCTTGTGTGGTGAAAAAACAACAACAAGTGACCCAACAGATGGTGCTTTTCCCCCAATGAACCTAATGGCATGATGCTGTGAGCTCAGTAGGGGTGCATTTGGACACCTGGCTTTTTAAAGTCAGTTTGAGGAGTTTAGAGCTCCCGCTGTTCTTTTTAAACCGTCAGATATCCGATTGAATAAATGGTGGGTTGAAAAGCTTCAACTCCTGTCAACAGACGCCTTTGGCTGAGCTATATTTAGCAAAAAGCAATAAATGTCCGCAATTGAAATCAAAAGCGTCTTGCAAGGCAACCGCATTTTTAACGTGACACATTTGACGTGAGTTTCAAAGGTAGATGATATTAAAGGACAAAGCACCTGTTGGACTCCTGTGTGGTATGAGCGAGCAGAAAGTGGGAGACAGAGGTGGATGAAAGAAACGACGGTCCACCTTGAGGCTATCGAAAAACAAACAGAGACAGAGAACTACTGTAAAATGTCTTATTTGGCTTAAATTTCTGGACCACAAAGCGATGCCACTCAAAAAAAAAAAGAGAAAAAACCCCAAGGACATCCGGTTCAATTCAATCTAACATGCAAAATGAAGAAGGAGCTCAGGCTGAAATTAATGGCCCCATGGAAGATCATTTTTATAGCTGTTGGCAGGAGAACCTCAGGGTGTTCGTGAGGTTGCAGTAATGGTGTTACTTACAAAAAATCTGTCAGTGAAAACCAACTCACTGTGTTTCTCCCTGACGTACAATACCGCACACAAAGACAGCTCGCCTGCTCGCTGTGCTCTCCTCTGGAGGTACGGCTCTTAAAAATGACCTTTTTAATGGTGCCATTGGGGCCACTGACCTTTTTCTCTGAAGCCAGGAGAACAAAATCAGGTGTAACTTCAAATTCACAGAGATGAACATGAAACTGTAATCGTTCATAAAAATAATTCATACACCTACATGCAAACATTCTCTGCTGACCTTCTAGCAGTATGAACATATTCAAAAAACACATTTAAATTGTTTGAAGTTGCATACGGTATATTAAAATATGACACGGTTTAAAGGTAATAACATGAAGTATTATCAGTAGTAATAGTTGGAAATCAAAAATATTAATTAACTATTATTGTTATTGTTATTATTTTTGTTATTCTTTTTATTTAAAAATTTGTGGATTACTTATTGTCACTGGTATTTGATTTGATGTCTATTGATAATTTATTTTTCAAATTTCATTTTTATAGTTTCGAGTTTCGTTGCAAAACGTTTTTTTAATTGTTCAGAAATCTCGTTTTTTTGTTGTGCATTCCAATTAATATCAATTCAACTGCAGTTGGTTTGTTTTGATTAAAACCTTCATAACTTAAAAAATACAGCTAAGTAGCACCATAAAACAAAATAATAACATGATAATATAATAATAAACATGTTTTGACAAAAATGTAAAAAAATGGATTTATCTCATTTTGCAACGAAACTCTTCATTTGTTGTGGTACAATTTTTAAAATCTTTTTTGCTTGTTTTGTCGCATTTTTATTTGTTGTTTGTAATGTTAATTGTAATTTTGTTATTTTTTTGTTATTTTGTTACGATTGTGTAAGTTTGAATGTTAGGACATTAATACAATGTTCATATACACTGCAAAAAAGTATTTTCAAGAAAAAAATCTTAGTATTTTTGACTTGTTTTAAGTAAAAATATAAAAAAAAATCTTAAATTTAGATGCTTTTTCATGATGAGCAAAATGACCCAAGAAAATAAGTCTAGTTTTTAGACCAACAATATCAAATTTAAGTGATTTTGTGCATGAAACAAGCAAAAAATCAGCCAATGTGGCAAGCAAAAAATCTTGATCGTTTTTCTTAAACACTAAATTCAAGACAAATTTGCTTACCCCATTGGCAGATTTTTTTGCTTGTTTTATGCACAAAATCACTTAAATTTGATATTATTGATCTAAAAACTAAAAACTTTTCGTGGGTTGTTTAACTCATCAAGAAAAACATCTTAATGTAAGAATTTTTTGATATTTTTACTGAAAACAAAACAAAAATACTAAGATTTTTTTTCTTGAAAATAATTCTTTGCAGTGTAATTGTAAATAATGATTGCTTCTTTCCCAAACTCTCCATTACACCATTGGCTGAAACAACATCACTTCTCGAACAAAAATAAAAAATTTTTTTTCAAAAACACAAAGTCAATCATAAATGTAACTAGTATTTTAACATTCAAAAGTGTATGTAGCTCCAATAATAGGGCATGGCATTAGCACAAAGGTCACGGGTTCGATCCCAAGGAAAACATATAAAGTTTAGATTGAATGTACTTCGAGTCCCTTTGAAAAAGGCATTTAGCAATATATAAAATCTAACAATAACAAAACACAAAGCATTTTGGTAATCATTGGGTTACTTCACCCAAAAATGAAAATTATGATTTTCTCATCCTCATGTTGTTCTGAACCGGTATAAATTAATTTTTACTGATAAACTCACAAAAGAAGATATTTTGATAAATGATAGTAAACACACACCTGATTGTAACCATTGACTTCCATAGTAGGAAAATAAATACAATAAAATTCAATGGGAACCATCAACTGTGTGCTTACCATCATTTAACCATCAAAATATCTTCTTCATCATTTATCACAATACCTCCATAATGAACATCACACGCATGCCACTCAGAAACAATGGATGAACAAACCAATTTCACACAGATGTGCATGCGGTCAACCCGGCCTCAACTCCTACAAATGTCCTCCACGAGGAACTGCCTGCACCACACAGGATGAAAGAGATTCAGGAGCAGAGACAAAACGTGTGAAGGTAGATCAGGAACACGAAAGACCTCACAACATCGCGTCTCTTATTTCTACAGATGTAAGAACTGTCAGTTCCACAACACAGCCAGATGGAAAAAAGAGCAAGATCTAGATTCCTCTTCCAGGCACTCTGCCAGACACCTAAGACTCTTAAGGCAACATTGCTGTAACTCAGTCAGCACAGGACTTGACTTCTGGTGCTGAAAAATGCAAATCGGTATGTTACTGCTGGACTTTCTAGGAGGGTGCTTAACAATATATGTTTGCATGTCGTGCAGCCCGGAGCATCATGACAGTGCCTAGGGCTTTGGATTTCATCCACTAACAACTCCAAACAGAAAAAAACTATAATCAACTATAGCATTTACGGTAACTTTACTTGAAGGGGTGTTCATAAGACTGATATAACACCTTCATAATCATGCAATGACCCGTGTCATGAACGTAAAGGAGATTCTATGCACATTTATGACAAAGTGTCATTCGATCAATTACTGTATGTCATTTTTAATGCAAAAATGACATTGTTTGAGATGTCTATGTTTTGACAACTTGACATAAACCAATACATCATAACTTGTCATAAATCTGTCATAAACATGACATGGCAGAATAATTATCAAACTTAAGAAACAACCTAGCTTTATGGGTCAACATTACATTAAACTGTCATTTAAATGTCATTAAGTGTTAAAACTCTGTCAAATAATTTTAAATCCATTAAAAAAATGCAACAAACACTTCAAAAGATTATAATTAACTTATACTTTATGTATGTAAAACTGTAAAAAACTGACAACTAACAAAACTTGTTCTTCCTCACACAGAGGGTTCTGAAATTTTCTGACATAAAAGAAAAAAGAAACATTTAATTTATTTAATTAGTCATATTTCAGGGATACGGACCCAACCCTACATGGCTTAACCCATAATTTTACAATTTTTTATTTTATTTTAGGTGAATCAGTCTACAAATGCAATAAAATATAATTGTATCTATTAGTATTATTATTATTGGATGATTGGTTTTATTTCTTAAAGGATAATTCCGGTATTTAACACTTTGAGTCTCATTTCTGGTTTGTTTTGGATGAACTACAGTGATGGACACAGAAATTTTGACAATGGGTCGTGTCTTGAGTTTTTGACTCATTTAGAAGCGTCTCTTGACTGCTTCAGAATGGAAGTCAATGTCCATGCACAAACATGTCATTAAAACAACACTTAACGTTCATTTTCAAAACTGTACTACTCACCGAGTGGTTCGTGGTGTTCGGTGATGTTTTATCGTGAATAAAGCACACTTATTGACCAATCAGAATCAAGGATTGGAACTAACCGTT
Organism: Paramisgurnus dabryanus; assembly: GCF_030506205.2. Lineage (NCBI taxonomy): Eukaryota > Metazoa > Chordata > Actinopteri > Cypriniformes > Cobitidae > Paramisgurnus > Paramisgurnus dabryanus. Next base: position 7,297,518 of record NC_133348.1, read on the forward strand.
TTATAACAGTTAATGAAATTTTAAAGATAAATTATATTTGTACTATTGTAGCTGAGGTCAAGAAAAATATTCATGATGCTGTTATAAAACTATTTGAGAGAGTATTAACACTTAATGACAAATTCAATTTGTATCACTGGTGAAAGTGGTCAGTTATGTTGGTAATGTCAAGTTGTCATGACAAGTTATGATGTATTGGTTTATGTCAAGTTGTCATAACAAAGACATCTCAAACAAGGTCATCTTTGCATTTGCAAATTAATAATTGAATGACTGGCACTTAATGACATTTGTCATAAACGTGCATAAATTCTCCTTCATGTTCATGACAAGTGTCATGTCATGATTATGAAAGTGTCATGTCAGTCTTATGAACACCCCTTCAAGTAAAGTGTTACCACATTTGGTATAGTAAATTGTAATACGCTATACTGTGTATGGTAACATTTATGTGTGCTGGAACACACTGGGCTATTTATAAAAATCTGAGATTTTTTGATTTATTTCCAAAATGAGCGTGTAGAGCTGCACATGGTCAGGTCCGTCCTACGCACTCCCCCAAGGTTCTGACCTTCTGTTCTCGGTTACTGTCCAAATCCAAAACCCTATTGTGTGATATTCACCAGCTTGAAAACGGACACAAAACATAGCTGTGATGATGGGACTGTTAATATGTACCAACAAAACATCAATTTAGATTTATTTTGTGTCATATGTTGCAAGGCGCACAATGCCAAGCAGAAAATGTTTACATCTTTGTATATACAGTATTCTACAGATAGACAGAGATAAATTATTATACATAAGTAATAATGCCAAGCAGAAAATGTTTACATCTTTGTATATATTCTACAGATAGACAGAGATAAATTATTATACATAAGTAATATAATAACATATTGGGAAATAAATAAATAAATAAATAATATATATATATATATATATATATATATATATATATATATATATATATATATATATATATATATATATATGTATGAAGTCCTTAGCACCACATATTACTAATAATAAATAAATTTTTGATGTATTAACAGCATATCGGAATCAGATAAAAATAAATCATTTTGACACATACAATGTATTGTTGGTACAAATATACCCGTGTAACATATGACGTATTATATTTACAGAAATCTCAAAAAGCTGTGTTATTTTTAACACAACATTGGATTAAAAAATAACCCAGTATTTTTAAAGTGTATCTAAAGATATTTTATGCAGATATTGAATATATTGTATAATATATTAACATGCATAATTAATATGACATTGGGAAATATATATACACAGAGGAATATAATATGTATGACATATTAAATATGATAACATACCAGGAAAACAGAAGTTAACAAATGCATGTTACTTCCAGAAAACATGCTGCCCACTGTGTACAATTAGCAGTTAAAATGTGCAACTTGGCAATAAATGTTTTTGCTGTGGGAACAGATCAAACAAATTAATTTGGGACAGAACTGAAACGACACCCGAGCAATTTGGATTCGCCTTTGAACAAAGACACGGTAATAAAACCGTCTGAGAGATCCAAATGAGGCACAGTCGGAAACTGCAAATCATGTTTAATATAGAAAGCTGCACGGGCAAAGTAACTGGATCGAAAATACCGTACAGTACATTTACAGTACAAGTATCCCGAGAAATCCATGTAAACCCATCCTACTGTGGAAATCCATGTGATTGGCACTCCTAACATTTCCTCTCAAACACTCCATAGACATGCGCTTATTATATAATCAGGAAAATGTCTCTATGATCACTTCTTAAGAGGGCCGAAAACAAACTTTTCGCCACACCTGCCCTTGAGAAAATGTACAGACAATAAAATGTTATTATATATGCACTAAAAATATATTTAAGTAATTCTATGCATTAATATTTAGCTACATTAGTTAACATGAACTGAAAATAAATACTACTTCTATAAAATGTATTAATCTTAAATGTTAATTAACATTAATCTAAACATTTTCAACTTCAAAAATTAATTGATGCCCATAAACTTGAACAGACAATGATTAACCAATTGTGCTGTCAATTATTTTTTTCTCTCTCTCTCTTTCTCAAATGATTGGATAGTGCAGATTAAGGGGTGGTATTATTATAATAAGATCCCCTTCTGACATCACAAGGGGAGCCACATTTTAATGACTTAATTTTTCACATGCTTGCAGAAAATGGTTTAGCAAAACTTAGTTACTGGGTTGATCTTTTTCACATTTTCTAGGATGATAAAAGCACCAGGAACCCAATTATAGCACTTAAACGTGAAAAAGTCAGATTTTCGTGATAGATCCCCTTTAAATAAAGTACAAATACAAGTGCTTCTTTTCATTTTAATCACATTTTGAATTTAGTCACTCGTTGTATCTGGAACAATAGCCCTTTGCCACCATTTAACATTTCTCAACTACTCTACACTAAAGTCCTTCAAAGAAAAAAATACTTAAACGTTTCAAAGAATCAGGTCAGAGAGCCGCAGTGCTCTTTAAAGTAAATGTAAGGTTGACAATGTATTATTACCACTAAACAAAGCCTTCCCGTATGTTTTTATTTAGCTCACACCTGCACGGTTACGAGTTTACGTTTAATACTTTAGTTTCTAAACACAATAACGTGATAAAATATTCTATTAAACTTCATTTAGTGAAATGATTTCCTTTAAATGAAAACACACTAACAGGTGGTTTGGGTCATTGTGTTTAATTAGTAAAGCAGAAAGGAAAGTAAAGAAAGGCAATTTATCGACCCACCGTACTGCCCCATTTATTCCTGAATTGACCCCATGCTGTTCTTTGCAATACTGACTTGCGTTTTACGACACAAAATTGCCTGTACTCTTTCTGCCCGTAAAATCTCACCTGAAAGTCTTTTTAAAAGCAGTTCAGAGCATTATTATTACTGACTAGAAAACAATAATAAACAGTATAAAAATAACTCTCTTTACACCTGTGGTGTTTATATGAGAAATGATCAAATAATAGACTAAAAAGAAGGTTAATTATAATTGATTTATAATAATTAGGCAACTAAATATTGTTGTTACTGTATTATGTACTGTAATTAATATTTCAGTTATACAATAAGGTTGCATTAGGTAATTGAATAGTAAACATTAATCCTAGTGTTAAGTTAATTTCAGAATTTCTAGTAGAATTATAAAACCAAACGTTGTAAGTGTCCATGAGTTAAAAGGATAGTTCACCCAAAAATGTCATTATTTACTCGCCCTCGTGTTGTTACAAACCTGTATGAATTTCTTTGAATTTTGAAGATGAACACGAAGAAAGATATTATGAGATATTATTTTTATTTGTGGGTGAACTATTCCTTTAATGCACTTTAACTAATATTAACTCATTCCCCGCCAGCCATTTTTTGATAGCTTGCCCGCCAGCATTTTTTTGTGATTTTCACATAAGCCTCACAAAATGCCTCCAGGAAAAATTTGGGACCGGTCAAGGAAACTAGTGACACAAGTCGGCAGCACAACTTTCGAGAAAATGAGAAAGAAGGTTTTCTTCAAAATTTTTGATTTTCGTTTTATTACAGAATCTGTTAGTTGAGATCACGACGAAGCCTCTCTATGTTTGAGATAGCAGTTTTTGTACATTTAAAAGTGTACATTTTGCAGTTAAAATTGGCTAGTTTTTCTAGAGATTCTAGCGTGCAGCGGGGGCGTCATTGTCTCTGTGTATATTTACATACTGTATAAGCAGCTTGTGTTTTCGCCCCCGCCCCCGCCCCCAAAGCACAGCGTGACTAATAAATAAGGATAGTTCGCCCAAAAATGAAAATAATGTCATGAATGACTTACCCATATGTCGTTCTAAACTCGGAAGACCTCCGTTCATCTTCGGAACACAGTTTAAGATGTTTTAACGTTAGATTTAGTCCGAGAGCTTTCTGTCTCCTTCCATTGAAAATCTATGTACGGTTTCCATGTCCAGAAAGTTAATAAAAACATCATCAAAGTAGTCCATGTGACATCAGTGGGTCAGTTAGAATGTGTTGAAGCATCGAAAATACATTTTGGTCCAAAAATAGCAAGAATTACGACTTTATTCAGCTTGGTCTTCTCTTTCGGTTCTGTTGTGCAGTCGGATGACGTCAAAGTACGGCGACGTGACTTTGACGTCATCTGTCGGTCAGTTCTTGCAGCGCAGCATGAAGTCAAACACACACACGTTACACAGAGATCGTTGAATTTGTTATATAATTGGCTACATGTTTTGTCTATCAATATTTTCCATGAAGTCATTGGCTGATGGAGGAACGAGTGAGCAATTGGTAAAGGACGTCACGTTTTCGACGGCGCTGTTTGGATTATCTATACTACCGCCCTATTTATAATACAAACTTTGAAGGTGGGTTCATGTGTTTAACGGAACGTAAATATTCGGAGTGTAATCTCATATACCCTTACATGTTACGATGTAAATAGTCCTCAGATTGTATATTACATTCTGTTACCAGACGTTCATGCGAAATCTGATGTAAACAATAGACTATATATCTATATTTCACGGATTATACGCATTTGTGGACAAAAATGATCATTGGATGATTTACACATCTGAAACAGACTGGATTCAACTTGTGATCAACACAAGGGTAAAAGTCCTGTTTATTTTTGCATGTTGTCATCCGGACTTCTGTCACAAAATACGACATATGATGCTAGAACATCTGTATCTTAAAACGGCTTTACAGGGGGTGTGGCTTAGCAAAATGAGATGTAAATTAGCCAGAGAGTCCCTTTCGTCTCTATTTTCTCGGTTTGTGTTTTTTCTAAATTCCTAAATTCAAATGGCCACAACTTCTCCAAATCTTATCAGATTTCCATGTGTTGCACATCGTTGGAAAGCTTAGAAACTAAACTTTCAGAATCTGTGACCCAGATCCGACTTGTGTCGCTACTTCCCGTGACTGGTCTCATTTCTTCTAAAAATATATAAACATACAAATATATCAAATGAAAGAACAGACCCTCTGCTTTCAAACAAACAATAAACAAACAAACAAAATGGGGAAAAACTTTCATCCTATCTATATTTGTTTCTGCTTATAAACTCTTAAATATGGGTATTTTTCTTTAAAAATACACATTTTATAGCAAAAAGCAAAAATAATTGCATTTTTGTGAAAGAACTTTGTTAGAGATAAGATTCAGATTGAATATCAAAACATACACAGAGTTTAAAATTAGTTTTGGCTTCAGTTTTTTTTCATAAAGTGGATAATCACGGTATTGCAGATTAACATAAAAAAATCATCAAAAACACTTTTTTATGCAAATGTTTTCTCTTAACTGACAAGATAACTCGTCAATGGTGGGGAAAGAGTTTACTAAGGTTAAGAAATGCTGAAACTGTATTGCTCATTGTTAGTTAATGTTAACAAATACTGTGCAACCTTATTGTAAAGTCTTACAAATTTTCCTGAAGCAATGTCAAACTTAAAAACAAAAACATTTTAAACTTTCTGTCTGTTTCTCCATGTTTTTCCCGGTCATCGCCCTCCCGACTACATTTCCCACAATCCTCTTTACTCTTTCACCTGAACTGTATTTGTTACTATCCTCACCTGACAGTAATTACCATCATCACTTTATTGTGTTAAATACCACGTTGTTCCCTTTGTCCTTGTCCGTTCTCATCTCTGCTATGTTAAGTCGTCTGTGTAACGTTGTAGGTGCATGTGTCTTTTGTATACTCAAAGTCATTTATTTCACTAAAAGGTTTTTTTTGTCCTCGCCTTCATCCTCCCACACCAGCCATGACACTATCAGACACTATTAAGGCACCATCAAAGACTTTATTGATTTTATATTAATGATTATTATTAGGGATGCACCGATACCGATACTGGTATCGGGTATCGGCCTCGATACCACATTTTCTAAAGTACACGTACTCGTTAAAAGTCCCCCGATACCTGGAATCGATACCACGGTTTGAGAAATGTCTATGTTTGAGCGGCGTGTAAGGGGTTAATGCCTCGTGTTGTCCAAAGAGGCAGAGTTTACAACAAACTGGAAAACTAGTCCTTTGTTTTTTTGTTAAATTATATGACTAAAGCTGTTACCTGTAAATTTAAATCATGTTTTTTTATTAAGTACCTGGTATCGGTATCGGCAAGTACTGAAATGCAAGTACTCGTACTCGTATTCCAAAAAAGTGGTATCGGTGCATCCCTAATTATTATTCATACAAAGTTATTATGGTACAGTATTTGTTGTAGGTGCACGATAAATTGTGTGTTATAAACCTTTAACCCAAAAATTGTGTAAACGTCAAACGGGCCTGGAAAAAATGAATTAACAGTAGACTAAATAAACCCACATGCAGAGATGCGTACTCCTTTGTCTCCTTTTTCAAGACTCTACCCCATTCAAACTGTGATATTAAACACATACATGAAAAAGATGAGAAAATAAACACGGAAGCCCTGATTTTGACCCCCAAAATATGCCAGGCTTCTTCATAATCAACACATGAATAGTAAATTAAGCATTCAAGGCCAGAAGACTAAAAAGCATGAACAGAATTTCAGCAAGCATTAATATTTCATCTTCATGACTTTTGAAGAAGGCGCTCGGATTCCCCTCTCTTCCCATTCAAGATATAAATGGCAGAGAGTAATAGATGACAGCGCACAAGTAATGATTCAAATGCCACCGCTATGTCTCCACTTCACATCCTCGTTCCCTCGGGAGAAATAAATGAGCAGTAAATATCAGAAGGAAATTAACACAATCTGTATCCTGTGATGTATAATCCTGGTATAACCAAAGACACCGTGAATCTCCTTCTCATTTACTTCTTGTTGAATGTGCTCACTGAATCGCGACGGATGTTGGCAACAACCGCGTGTTTTTTGACCTTCTCTGCGTCTTGGTAATGAAGGCAAGCTGCTGGGTTATTAATTGCTTGATTTGTAAACTAGAATCCATCCATGAAGGTGGCAAAGAGCTTCTACCGTAAAGGAGCCGACTCGCTTGCGGTCGATATACAAATGAAACTATAAAACTAAAACATATATGTATAACCAATAACGGGATTGTGAAGGACAAAGAGGATAACGGGAATTCCATGTGGATCTCTTGGGAAAGGCACTTAAATTCACAAAAATCACCAAATGTCCAACACACTCAAAAATTAAAAAGGTTGACATTTTATTATTTAAAGAACTCAAATGCATAAATTGCGAAACACCAACTCCGTCAAACATTTGATTGTGCCCCGTGGTTGGTGTGCAGACATATAGCACCAGTGTGCTCATGGCAACCCGAGTTTGATTACCGTCTCTGAGGTCCTTTTCTGATCACGTCCCCCTATCTCCACACAACACTTTCCTGTCTTTGCTCCACTTTAAAGTCTAAATAAAGGCCAAAAAGCCCCCAAAAAAGATAACTTTAAATTGAAAATCTGACTTTTTCCATGTTTAAGTGCTATAATTGGGTCCCCAGCGCTTTTATCAACCTAGAACATGTGATAAAGATCAACCCAATAACTTAGTTTTGGTAAAACATTCTCTGCAAGTATGTGAAAAAATAGAAATTTGGCTCCCCTGTGATGTCAGAAGGGGATAATACCACCCCTTAATCTGCACTATATCCAGTCCCTCCAGAAAAACGCGATTGGGCGATCGCATGATTCAATGCATAATCAGCCAAATTCCGCATATTTATGCGGGGGCCGCATTTTTTAAATACGCTGCACTTTCGCCATATAAATTGCAGATTTCTGCTCGCAAAAATATGCGGGGCTTGCATGATTTCATAATCCCCGCATTTTTGAAGCAAAAAGTCATATATATCTTAGCAGAAAGTTGCAAAATGTTGCATTTACTTCACACATGCACAGGCATTTCCTCTGTTGTCATGGGAATGTTAGGATGTGACTTTATTACGCGACGTGAACATCAATGAAAAGCTGCAAAAGCTGTAATTCCCCACAATTTTGTCTTGTTCCTCCATTGCATAGCATAAAATTGCATAGATATCCCTCATATTCAATCGCAATTTTTAAGAAAACTTGCAGCAAAATCATGGATTTTTACCCGCAACAATCACAAAAAAACTCTGCGTTTTTCTGGAAGGACTGTATATCCAACCATGGCACTGCCATTTAGCCCAGAGATCAGCTCATTTGCATTTAAAAGAACACAGACAAAAATTTAAGCTTACAGAGTGGCAATTTTAACATCTTATAATAAATTATCTATATAATATTTTGTGCTAAAACTTTACATATGTACTCCAAAGATTTATTACACATTTTAAAAAAGACTTGTAAAATGTCCCCTTTAAAAATGAAATAATAATATGGAGTATTACACGTTCATAGATTACTTTCGCTTAAAATAAGCTTAATACGGACTACCAGCACATCTGGGAACTTGACTTTCAAATTCGTCTCCACCCCTTTTTGAGGGAAAACAAACTAGACTTCCCACTGACTTCCATACAAAATAGCAGAACAAAGCAACGTTCTTACACGGCCGACAGGTGTAAATAACTTAAGAAATCACTCAGATTAAACATATATATGGAAGTCTATGAGAAGTCTAGTTTGTTTCCCCCAAAAGTGGGCGTGAACCTGTTCAAAGACATTCTATGACGTTGCACCGGTTGTACGTATCATGGCCTCGTGTCATTAAAAAAAATGTTTGTTGGCAGAAACTGGTACATGCCATGCCGATTTTTACAGCAAAGTCCTCTAAGTGCACAGAAGACGAATTGGATGAATGGCAACACGTGTACATCGAGTTTTAATTTAAAGGGCGTTTTGCAGGTTAAATTTTTCCACGAATTTGGGCAATTTGCTTGTTGATAATAAACATTTAAATTGTTATCCATTGTATTTTATGTTGTTGGTTATCACAAAACGGAATACAAAACGAAAAAGTACAGCGGTTTGCAAGGATTCTCCTTTCCCCCTCAACGCACTGCATGACGTCACGTTGGGGAGAGAATTTGCCTTAAGAGCATTGAGAGTGACTAGAGAGATGAGTAAAGTACAATATTCAGATTATATCAATGCAAATTATAGATAAATACATAGATATAGATAGACTAGATAGATAGACTAGATAGACAGAACGACAGATAGATAGATAGACAGACAGATAGATAGACAGACAGACAGACAGACAGACAGACAGATAGATGGGCTAGTATAGAGAGATAGGCAGAAAGCCAGATAGCGTTAGCATAACTTCGTGTAGAAAGTAAACAAACAATTAACATACTCGTGCGTGCTGGTTTGAGGGGGACCATAATCCTGCTAAATGGGTGTATGCGATCTTCAGCACAAACGAATTCAGGCAGCATGACTCAAATCCTGGAAGCTGAGTGAGGCGTCACGTCGTCACATCTGGTCGCGGGGTAAGAGCCTCAAACACCGATCAAAACGCACACATTTCCCTACAGCCAGTAGCGGAGTGTCAGTCGGGAGAGTCAGGACTTTCCCGGTTGGCCGGTCTGATAATAGTTATACATTGGGAGTTATATTAGCAGCACCGTCTGTAGGTCTGATGTGCGGCCGGTTCCCGCAGCCTCTCTGCTCAACAAATATAAAAGTGCTCAACCCGTTCGGCCGGTCCAATTATGTCCAGGATTTATAAAAATACGGGGATCAATGATTGGTTTCTAGCCTGTCATCCTTTGATGTAAAAAGCCGCCGAACGCCTGTTTATTACAGTATGCGGTCGGACTCAAGCCCGCTGCAGCTGCTGACCGCTGCTTCTGTGTATAAAATGATTGTGTGATTCGTTATGATCGCATAAACAATATAACAAAACTTCCTTTTATTTCACATAAAAATATATTTTAGATATTATATGATAGACTAGTAAGTGTGGATTAAGGATGTTTAAAACTCTCTAGCCTGGTGGTCAGGACATGAATGGATTGAATCAGCAGATTTGCAAAGTTTTATTTATCTCCACATATATCATAAATAATAATTAGCAGGGTAACTTTGCAGTATACCACATTATATATTTCCTATTATGTATATATGATTTCCATATTATAAACGTAAGTATTAATAAAACGGCAATAAATGTCTCATCTATCTCTATGGCTCTGGCTGAGGCTTTCATCTACTTCTACCCAACGTGACGTCATCGCCGAATTGCTTAAAAAAAAACGTTAATACCAAAAACATTAAAAAAAGGGTCTTTAAGACCTTTTTTGAGACATTTTAAAAATGATATACATATCTTGAGTGATTTATGTACCCATTAATCAACAGTGGTGGTTAACCTGCAACACGCCCTTTAAATTCGAGTGCCAAGAGTTTTTTACCCGATTGAAGGAGGTTTACAGAATATATTAGGACAATGACTGAATTTTTGAGCATTTTACCTTTTTTCAGAATTGACAGTGAATCTGAACTCTTCATTTGTTCAACATGTCAGTCCAACTCCATATGCTGTCGTTTTGTCCAATTGAGAAATATTTGTAGAAAGAAATTTTGAACACAGGGAACACACATACTGGTAAAATGTATAGCTTGAATGCAGCGTAAATCACTTTAGATAAAAGCGTCTGCCAAATGTAAATGTAAAAAGTAGATTATTTCTCATGCCAAAATGTTAAAAGTCATTCAATTGCTTTGTGCGGCGAACATGGCAAAATTGAAACCATTTACTTAACCTTCCTCTCTATGCTGAACCTTTCAAATCAAATCACAGCACAAAGTTTGGATGTCAATAACACGACTTATCTTATTCTGCATTCCCCTTGAAAAAACAATCCACAGGTTTGGAACAACAAAAAGCAGAGTAAATAATAAATCAAATCTTGCTTCGACTTTGCAAAGAAATGCATGGGAAAAACTCGCAATGAAATGATATCAATATCAGCACTTCTCTGCAACTTTACAGTAACACTTCCATTATTTGCAAAGTCAACTAAAGTTCATTTCCCCCCGCAGAGAAGCTCTTGGCTCAACAGCGATGCTTTGATTCCATCTTTCATTCGTTTTCAAATTCGCCCTTCCGGCGGCTCAGTTTTTTTCTCTTTCTGTATCTGTACACTGTCGTGTATACAATACCCTTGAAATGTGTGAGCGAGAGCTAAAGCCTGGGATTCTGGCACTCACATTGAAATGAATTGGCCTCCTTATCCTCCTGCATCAATCTGCACTTGCATGTTGTGAAAAACGAATGTTTACTCAGCCTCCGCCTGAATCGACTGATAATAAGAGCGTAACTATTAGAAAACATTTAAATGATGAAACTGAAATGGTTTTTAAATGCACAGAAACACACTGAAAGAGGCTGAGGGAAATTGGATTTGGCGCTGGCAAATGTAAAAGAGTTCATCCAAAACAGTGACAAAAAACTAAATTAGCATTTTCTGAATTAAACAGCGGTGCTCACAAAACAGCACAGTGCTTATGGGGTAAAAGGATAGGAATAAAAATGACTGTAAATGAAAATATACAGTGTCTGCATAATTTAGTCTTTACTCACACGTGTATGTGGTCAAATCTGCGGTTTCATAAACAAACACTGAAGAGAGAGCAAAGTAATAAAAGCACTTATAGGGGGAATGCTAAATAGTACAAATCCCTCCCTTAATTCTTCACGATGTTTAAGGCGGGCACCATGTTGGAGACCACTGATCTAAAGACTGTCTGTCTTTCCTTAGTACGTTGTATATCAAACCATCCCGTGACTGTGTAAATTATACACACTTTCCTGTCTGATAAAGAGCTTCAAGATCATGTTAAACGTGAATATTTACTGTACCCACAGGATCCAGAATCTCATCATGTAAAAATATAAGCGATATCCTTTAAAAGCGGGGTTAAATACGACCGGAGCATTTCTACACGCCGATTCAACAGCTGCCAGTTTTTACTAGTGGATTTCCGAAGCATTTCTGAAATATTCATAATAACATCCCCTCCAGACAAATCCAATCGCGTGCTGGTGTTAAGGTATAAAAATGGGATATTGAGTTGATTCTAAAAGAATCTTTTGGATGTTTTGCCCTGCAAGCAGTTATGGGGCATCATGAATAAACATTGCACATGCACCAATTGAATAATTGACTTCCTTACACCTTTAGGTAGCTTGCTCTCATTTAAAACAAATACTACAGTTCACATATCTGAAACTACAGCATGGCTTTATAAAAAATGACTTCTGCAATGTACAATCGCTCTGACCAGAACCGTTGGATGATTCAGGTCAACCCATGATTTGCACTATCAAAACAAACTAAACTGCCTGCTGGACCAAATGGTTGAGCATATTTTGCGTCCCTATATTTTATTGAGAGGAGTACCTAATTGAGCCATCTCTACTATTTGGTTGAGCCATGTTATGCCAAAAAAATCCACTAGATGTCAGAGTGTCAATCAACAGCACTTGTCACAACACATCTTCTTAGATGGATGTCAGAGAGAAAGAAATCACTCCAGCCATGTGAACTGTTCTTGTTGAAATTTTGCAGGGAAGCATATTTTTTGATACATTACACTGTAAGAGCCATAACTTTACAAAATTATGTTACTTGGTGCCATGAAAAAACTTTCATATGTTTTTAATAATTTTTCAAGAACGTGCTCAACGCTCAAACGGTTGATTTGTCACTTTATGTTAAATGTAGAAAAGCTAAGGTAATGTTTTCAGATCATCCATTTCTGCAGTCAGAATGTACTATTTGCTGAGAAATATATATTTCTGATCATTCACAGCTATGAATATGACACAGCTATTGTTATTTCTTATTGATTATGTAAGGGAAAATGTAGAGGCAGCCGGTAGTTATCGGGAAATAAGCCCCGACAGTGTGATCAGGACCCGACGCGAAGCGGAGGGTCTTGTATCACACTGAAGGGGCTTACTTCCCGATAACTACCGGCTGCCGCATTATCCCGCTTATTACACGGCTACTTGTCACATAAGAAAAAAAACGGACATGAATATGAATTTGAAACATTTTATTGGCATATTTGTTTTAAATTAACATTTTTATCCTTCCGCGAAACTTTGCACAGATGCATAAAATGATCGTAATACCTTATTAAGATCCTCTGCTTCATACTTGTCTGTCTCCATTTTTTCTCTTTAACCAGTCTTTGAGAAGTTTTAATGCCCATTCTGTATTTTTTGTGTGTTGGCTTCGTAGCTGTCATGCTCTATTATGTCAAGTTCAGTCTCAGTAAGCTGTCTGTGTCTTGTCGTGGTTGTCGAGTGTTTGTCACAAGATGGCGCCAAACAGTAATCTTTATTGATCTTTATTGGCGCGGAGCGATTTTATTCGTACAAGTAGTACCGGCTATGCGTTATTACTTTGGAGCGGTTATTATTTGAAAAGAACGAACCTGCAAATGTCTCAACTGACCAATCAGAATCAAGCATTCCAGAGAACCGTGTAATAAATTGAGATAATTTCTTAGGTATGTATTTCTTGCCACTGCTGGATATTTTTTTGAAATAAATAATGAATTCATATAATTAATGTATGGAAATCATAATTACTGATTAATTAATCAGAAAAGACTTCTTAAATTATGTTTTATATTGTTTGAAGGATTGTTTCTAATGTTGTGTACTCTACACAGCATTGCTGGTTTACAAAGAAATGTTAATTTATCTAAGAAACAAAGAAAAAAATCCTATTGCACTATCACACTTGGCAGTGTGCTTCTTGAAACATAAAAGCCAAAATGCCATTGTATTACTATTTTTGCCTTTTGGTTTTGAATGCAGAAATAATGTAATGTCTTTATTTTTGTTACTTTTAGTTGATTTTTTATTGTTAAAAAAAAACAAGAAAACATTTAATTTCTTGTGTTAAAACCTGAAATATTTTAATATTTTACACTTCAATAAATGAAGAAGATTAAATATACAAAACTATTTTATTTTGATTATCTTTCTAAAAAAAATTGTATTCTAGTTCATATTTTCTGATTTCCATAGTACGTGTATGAATTCCTTTAAGTAACATATCAACCATTTGGTAGAGGCCAATATTTAAAAAATGATGCAAAAATACATTGGGTGTGTTAACTAGCAACATAAGGAGATTATTAATTCAAATGTCTTTTTCTTGGTGTGGCGGTTAAAGGGTTAATATGGTGATATAATTAGTAATGCCTTAATTTTGAATACAGTGGTCTGAATTATCGAAAGGTCAACGTAACACATTCTCTCAGTGTTACCACAGTGTGGAATCTTGCAAGGTTCATGAAAAAAGACAAAAATGTCTGTAAAGATTCGAACTACAGCAGAATTTGGTCCAGATTCACTGGAAGAGATTCTCACTGACAGACTTATACAAGCTTCAATATTTTTGTTAGTTTTAACAAGTTCTGCCAATAAGTTTTGGCTTCCCTACAGCTTTACACCCACATTATCTCTGCATCTGCGCTTTTGATTGACAGCCGTGGAAATGATTCATTACCATATTCACATACAGTACCAGAAGACTGCACATGGTACTGTGACAAAAAACTTCTGTTTGTCTGTGATATGTTTGACTAATTACTGTGGATTCTGATGCTCTAAACAGATTATAATAAACTTTCTCAAGTACTCCTGGGTAATATGAAAAAAACAGCACTGTCAACACCTCCAGATTCATTGTTACATGCGGGGGGATAAATAAATAAACACGAGCGCTTCAAACTGAATTAATTAGAAGGGGAGGCGAGCAAATAAACGGCCACACCTCTAGTTCAATTAAGAGTCGTTTGTTCGTTTTGAAGTGAATCATTTGTCATGACGGACAGCTCAGGGACAAACGCTTCTTAAAGGCACAGTAGCCTAATTATTCATCCTTCACCAGGTTTAGGAGGAGTGTCTCCGAGTGTCACGCATAGTCAAATAATGTGCTGACAAAAGGATTTCCTACATCTTATTACAAAGCAATCTGTCTTTCGTAAAACGCACACTTCTCCCTCACATACACACCAAAGCATACGTCATGGATAAACTAATGCCACGTATACACAAAGTAACACGACCCGAAGCCGACACTTTCACATCATAATCCAGATAATTCACACTGAGTAATAAAACACATTCCCATAATGTGACATTCAAAGACATTATTAATAACCACACAGGTTGCAACCATGTCATAGCTAAAGGAAGATATCTCTCTCTCTCTCTCTCTCTCTCTCTCTCTCTCTCTCTCTTATTTTTCTGTTGTTCTAGCTTTTATATTTTATCTGTGTAATAGCTATAAGCTGGACCGTGGGCAGATCAGCAGTGTTTTGATGAAAGATGACAGAGAAAAAGGTGTTACCCTCGGGATTCGACTTAACTTTGAAGTTTCTGTGAGGCAATATTAAGTATTAAGTATAAAAACAACAACCTCTTGATAAAATGTATCCACCCAACCTTTTAGCTTTTAGTTAGCTTATACTGTAGTTAGTTACTCTCAAACTGAGAAAGAATATCATTATACAGAAATACAAAGTATGCCAAGCTGTACAAAGACAATAACAAACGCCAATGTTTCCAAATTGTATTTAGTATAAATTCACTCAATTAAAGGGATAGTTCACCCAAAAATGAAAAATCTGTTATTATTTACTCACCCGCGTGTTGTTAAAAACCTGTATGAGTTTCTTTATTTAGTTGAACACATATATTTTAAATAAATGATGGTAAACACACAGCTGATGGCACCCATTGACTTCCATTGTAGGATAAACTAATTTATGGAAGTCAATGGGTATCGTCAACTGTGTGCTTATTTAACATCATTGATCAAAATATCTTTTTGTGTTTAAAAGAAGAAAGAAACTCATATTCATTTAAAACAACATAATGGTGAGTAAATGATGACAGAATTTAATTTTTTTGGTGAACTTTGGGTGAGTCAAAAAGAAATTAAGTTTTTTTGGGAAAACAATTCCAGGTGCAATTTTAAATCGAATTAAACCTGTAAATCGTAAATGTAATATAGAGATGTGATATAGAGAAAAATCCTGAAATGTTTTCCTCAAATTTTTTTTTCTTTTCAACGGAAGAAAGACATTAACATCTTGGATGACATAGGGGTGAGTACATTTTTTCCTAGGTCATTTTGCTCATCAAGAAAATACATCTTAATTTAAGAATGTTTAGATATTTTTACTAAATAAAAATAAAAAAATACTAAGAAAGAAAATTCTTGAACATTTTTCTTAAACACTAAATTCAAGAAAAATTCAAGAAAAATTTGCTTTACCCATTGGCAATTTTATTTTATTTTTTTGCTTGTTTTATGCACAAAATCACTTAAATCTATAATTTTTGGTCTAAAATCTAGACTTACTTTCTTGGGTCGTTTTGCTAATCAAGAAAAAAGCATCTTAATTTAAGAATTTTTAGATATTTTTACTGAAAAAATATATATTTTTTAAGTGTATTAGTCTAAAATTAGGGATTTGTATCGGCAAGAATCTTGCAGTACGATACCGCTACACTGCAAAAATAATTTTTCCAAGAAAACATTTTCTTAGTATTTTTGTCTTGTTTTCAGTAAAAATATTTAACAATTCTTAAATTAAGATGTTTTTTCTTGATGAGAAAAACAACCTAAGAAAATACGTCTAGTTTTTAGACCAAAAATTATAAATGTAAGTGATTTTTTTGCATTTTTCTTATATTTTTCTTGAATTTAGTGTTTAAGAAAAATATTAATTTTAAATATTATATAAATATTAAATATTTGGCTTACCCCATTGGCAGATTTGTTGCTTGTTTTATGCACAAAATCACTTAAATTTGATAGTTTTGGTCTAAAAACTAGACTAGCAGTGTATGATGAAAAAAAATCCACCCGCTCTAAGTTTTTTAATCCTCATTAAACCAAAGAAGTCTCATTAGACATGCCATTTTGATTCTCTTATAAATGTGAGATCACACTGATAAAGCCCCGCCCACTTACAGTCCTGCATTACCACAGTTTTCACCCTCAGCGAGTTGTACCCTGTCAACTAGATCAGGGGTTTTCAAACTTTTTGTGTGTTTGGACCACTATTTGTAATCAAGAATTTTTGCGGACCACCTCATAAAGTCTACACAAAGTCCTGAATTTATCGGCACCTCTAAATAGGCTTATTAGCACTAAAACTACAACTGGTCATCACATCAGTACAACAGATTCTTAAAACATATTCTTAAAAATATATATTGTTCTTAAAAAAATATTATTTTATATTTTATTTTTCCTTTACACGGACCACCTGCAGTACCCTCACGGACCACTAGTGGTCCGCAGACCACAGTTTGGGAATGGCCGAACTAGATACTATTGTCCCAAACTGTATTAATCAGATCTATTTGAACTGAAAGTCTGTTTGTAAGGAAGTGAGGAGCTGTAACTCATTTGCATTTATAGCTACAGACACGAATACAGTCCGTTTTTGTTCCCACCCAAAAAAGGGGCATTTTGGACATGCTATAATAAATGATCTGTGGGGTATTTTGAGCTGAAACTTCACAGACTTATATTACATCTTGTAAAAAGGCCATAATAGGTGCTCTTTAATGAAAGTTAGTTCACGTGTAGTTGCAAAGTTACTTATGGTTAGTAGAAACTAGAAGTGGACTATCCAAATAAAGTGTAACCAAATAAAGAATAAGTAAATGATCCTAAACGTTTCAGTGGGAATGATTCAATTAACTTTTTTAGTTGTTCATTTTTTCAACTTTTTACAGTTGCTAAACTGTAGTTTAACTAATTTAAAAGCGTCAAACAAAAACTGCAATATGAGATGACAGGAGCTGTATTGTGAAGTGTCAAGATTATGCATTCTCCCCTGAAGAGGTCTTCAAAAGCGTAACGTAAACCTTTCAATCTTATCTACAAGCAGACCCTGAAATCTTCAAGATACAAATGCAGTCACTCTACTACTGCAAAAATGATTCATACCATAGTAAACATCACATTTTACATATTAATGAGGAATTTTCAGCATACAAAGTGAAAAATATATTCAAACTGGGATCGTTTTTGTTTTGCTGTGGGATTTCACAAAGACAAACGAAGGTTGCGTCAATCAGAGCTTTATCATCGCGTGGGCAGCAACATTTGTGTAGTAAGTAGCTGGTAAAGTGTCTTTATGCATAAAATCTTAGTGAAACGCGGGCTAATCTGATTAAACAGCACGGAAGGCAAACAGCAGTCTGGGGTTTTTTCTTTGCTTCAACTAATTCAGCAGAATGGCATTCATCTCGGCTCAAATAGCAAGCTGACGCCTTTTATTTCTCGCTCACAACAGACTTGACAGAACCACAGGCTCGAGCTTAATTCGGCCCATTGCTCAGAGTTGCTCATTTGCATAATGAAAGAGAAAATTAGTGAGGAAAAGAAGAGCGAGAACTAAATGAAGCAATCTGGCAGCGAGTAAAATAGAAATGCAAGTGATTTGGTTCCTCGCTCGTGGCTCCTACCTTCACGGCGGGCGCCGCGGTAGACGGAGGCACGGAACGTTTGGTGGCGAGGTCGTTGCTGGCTGTCGTCACGGCGATGGTGATGGGGGTGGGCAGGAGGGATGGGATAACCGGGAGCGGGAGGAGCCCTGGACGGTTGTTGCCGTTGGCGATGGCCGGGGCCGCTGAGGAGCAGGTGCTGTTGCCCACGCCATTGTGAAGGCCTGATGGTCGTTCACGACGGTCCCAGGGGGCTCGATAGTCCCTCTCGAAACGGTGATGGTGTCGTGACATCACTTCCTCTTAGAGGATATGTGGCGTTTTCTAGAATACAGAGAGAAAATGAAAACAATTAATTATATCTCGTTGTGACACAATGCACCAAACAAATCGCACATCATGGCGTGACGTGCACCAAACTTCTATGTATCTGCCATGAAATGTTGCTGCGGGTAAAAATAACACACGTGAGCGTCAGCTTTATTGTAGATAAACACACCGGCATGTGAGGGGAATACGCACATGTGTGTTTTACACACGTTTCACAACAGCTGCCCGCACCACATGAGATTGAAGTGCAAAGAAAATCAGCCCACCTACTTATTTTAATCCACATTCTTCCAAACATATAACAGCGGAAAAATGAGTGTTTATTCACCAGGTCTACGTGGCTTTTTCATATGGTTAAAAGAGCCGTCCAACTATTCCACGATTTCCTAATGACTTTAAGTGTTCAGCAGGTCCTCGTGATTTTAATTAATCTAATCACAAGAAAGACAGTTTTATTGAGTTTTATTCAGGAGAGCAAGAACGAAGTGTGTGTGTGTGTGTGTTGTAAATCTTATCAGACCGGCTTATGAATATTAATTAGGTGATGCAAAGCACGGTCAGTAATGGTAGTAATTGATTTTCCCAAAATCTGTTAAAGTGAAGGCAAGCAACATTAGGATGACTGCTTAACGCTTGTGTTTTCACTCAATCTATCGAAATTCTTCTAAGTGTTTTCTTTTCTTTTGCAGCTTAATTCACACGACAGCCAATCAAAACAAACTCGACTGGGTGACACAAGTAACACGGCGTACAGTATAATTATATACATTATCGGGAGTTAATGCAGAAGATATTATGAGCAACTTGATTGAACAATGTTTATAGTATTTTTAAATCTTGGTTGATGTTCATTTATAAAAATGAATGAACTGTTGTTTATAAAATGTCATCTATTTGAGCAATTCCTGCGCTATGGATTTGACATTTGCAGTCAAAACTTAAAGAATGCATTTATTACCAAAATATTGAACCATCTGTTTTTAGTTTTCCTATAAAATAGAGATCAGACATCAGAAAAATATCAGTCTATTTACAACAACACTGCAAAAAAATCACTTTCTTACTTAGCATTTTTGTCTTTTTTTCAGTACAAATATCTAAAAATTCTTAAATCAAGATGTATTTTCTTGATGAGAAAAATGACTTAAGAAAATAAGTCTAGTTTTTAGAGACAATATTTCAAATGTAAGTGATTTAAGTGATAAAACAAGCAAAAAAATCTGCCAATGGGGTAAGCAAATTTTTCTTGAATTTAGTGTTTAATGAAAAAGGTTTTTTGCTTACCCCGTTGGCGGATTTTTTTGATGGTGTGATCCACAAATTCACTTAAATTTGATTTTTTTTGTCTTAAAACTAGGCTTGTTTTCTTAGGTTATTTTGCTCAACAAGAAAATGCATCTTGACTTCAGAATTTTTAGATATTTGTGCTTAAACCAAGACAAAAATACTAAGAAAGTAATTTTGTGCAATGAAAATACTTTGTACACTGCAAAAATGATTTTCAAGAAAAGAAAAATTCTTAGTATTTTTTGTCTTGTTTTCAGTAAAAATATCAAAAAAATTCTTCAATTAAGATGATTGTTCTTGATGAGCAAAACGACCCAAGAAAATAAGTCTAGTTTTTAGACCAAAAATATCAAATGTAAGTGATTTTGTGCATAAAACAAGCAAAAAAATCTGCCAATGAGGTAGGAAAAAAATCTTGAAATATTTTATAACACTAAATTCAAGAAAAATTCAAAATCACTTAAATTCAATATTTTGGGTCTAATAACTAGACTTATTTTCTTGGGTCGTTTTGCTCATCAAGAAAAAGCATCTTAATTTAAGAATGTTTAGATATTTTTACTGAAAACAAGACAAAAATACTAAGATTTTATTTTCTTGAAAATCTATTTTTGCAGTGTAGAAAATGTGTGAATTAAAAAGCACAAACCATAAGCAAAAATCCCTGACAAATGAAGAAAGGATGGTTCTTCAAATAACATTTAATATTTATTTTATTAAAATGTGTATTTATGAGGAAGAAACAGCATTATGGATATGAAAATTCGCACTTACTGAACTATGGAAAATAATAAAAAAGAGAGACTTTGCAAAGTTATGGTTAAAAATGTTGGTAAAAACTTTACTTTTCATAACAAGTTTGACATTTGCATGAAATTGCCCATATGCAAAATAACATAAATCTTAAATATTAATAAATGCTGTAAAAGTATTGTTCATTCTACAAAGAAACTGTAACATGTACACTTATATAGCACTTATTGTCTTTTTTTAAGATGAATCGCTTCTTGTTTCAAAATTTCTGTAAGTCGATCTGGATAAAAACATCTGCGGGACGCTTAAATGTAAACCTTGTCAATGCATTTTAAGGTTTGGTAAAGTGCTATTTCCTAAACGTACAAATTTTTGAATATGTAAGAGAAATTGTGGCTTTCTCTTAAGCTAGCGTGACAACTTTATTGTTATGCGACGGCTTATTTATCTTGCTGTCGTTTCCGACATCCACACGTAATAACTGGAGAGCTCTGGTTGGAAGTAGCGTTATTAGTTTTTCCTCTTTTGTACGCATGGAAACAGATTACGCTCTTAGTAAAGTAAGCCACTTTTGGACATTCTGACGCTTTGCAACAAAATCAGGATTTATTGCGCTCCGGCTATAGCTGTTTTATATTGTAATCTGCTACATAAGACAAAAATAAGGGTTTACTAGGGCTGTTGGTTGGTATTGTGGCTTTTGACTAAAACAACATGTGTATCCAGTATGTACTAAGGAAAAGTACAGATGTTACTTAATATAAACTCAGTAAAAGGTCTGGATCTGATTCCACTTAATGATTCAGAATCTTTGAGGTCTCCATAAATGATTCTTTACAGAATTAGCCAACAGAGATAAAAATCAGATTACAGATTTCCATTAAAAAATTATTTGCGATTTACACAGTTCTTACAAAAAAAAGTTTGTTGAACCATTTGCTTGCATGTGCTTTACGTCTGTATAAAAAACTCGAACAAAACAGACAGATACGCTGCTTATTAAGACAACAACAAATTTGTACTTTTCTGCTGTTTTCCCAGCAGAGAAATACTGTCAACTATGAATGCAGATATCTGCTAATAAAGAGTAATTGGTGAACTTTTTTTTTTTGTTATTTATTAATATTATTATTATTTTTTTTTAAGAAGTATTAATGGAAGATGTATGTGAAGAGGTGTAAGCAAGTGTACTTGTTCTGGGGTTATAAAATGAGAAAATGACAATAAAACATATTGAAAAAAAAAATAAAAAATTGGTGAACTTTTAGTACTGTAGTTCACTACTAAATCCTTAAAGCTAACAGACTTTTTGGTTTTATTGAGTTATCAATATTTAATTTCAAGCCCTATAAGAGCACAAGACAAAATTGAGACCATCATTCCTGATATGAAGCACATCCCAGTGTTGCAGATAAAAGATAAGTATTAGATTAAATGCTATTCCCGTGTTATACAGCACAGCAACGTGCTGTTGCCAACGGTTGACTGTATTTCAAAAGCAAATGAGATTTTAAATCTATCCCTCTAAATTACACTCCACTAGTCACACACATGCTGTATAAGCTAGTACACTATCTGTGAACCATAGCACTGCAATAATTGCATCTCACCTTAACAAAGCTGCATTAATTATTCATAGAATATATCAGTTTGGCACGGTTATATAAATGCTGTTATGCTGTGGATTCACACTGGCCACATGTGGTTCTTATCCGCCCATATTGCTGGATGTACTTGTAATGCCCTGAACAAAAAAAAGAAATGCAGAAAACTGATTTATTCTCTGGCGCATGGGAGAGAGCTCCACCCACAAGTTATAACATCAAATACTGTAAACATCACAACCCACCCAATCCACTTAAATGCATATATGCCAGATCTGTGCAAACACATAACGCATTAAAAGCTTAGATGCAGGCTATATAGACCCAGCCATATAGGCAAACGTAATCGGAAGATAATTGCTTGTGAGCGGACCCAGCACACGGCCTGTGGGGGTGCCTCTAAGTTGGGGGCTTAATCCTATGCATGAGATGCTGATCAAGACAAAGGAAATACAGCAAGATTGTAAAATATAATCGCACTGCTTCAATGAAAGATACGAGAGAATTTAAGCGTCTGAAAGAGAGAGAAAGAGAAACATAAGAAGCAGCTAATACCGAATTGAGTGACATTTCAATTGTGATACTGTAATGCTTTTAATGGGGTGATGGAGGCAGAACACGACAGGCGAGTGCGTTTTATTTTTTTTTGGACAGAGGTGAGTGCAGGTTACTGACAGAAGAGCTTCATGATTAGAACCGACATTCAGCAACACATGTGAACAGTGGTAGCAGAGGCGTGAAGAGAAAGAGATATAGAGAGAGGAACCAAATAATGTAAAAAATACTTTAAAAAGTAAATAAGCAATGGGACTAATTAACCAAAATAAAACTCTTTTCCTGTAGTCGGCGAAAGAAACACACACACACATACATGCAAAATCTGCCAGAAAAAAATCAGAGAAAGAGTGGAACAGATGCAGAGAGAGACAGTGAGAGAGTAAGACATGTAATGAGACATGTAATGAGTAGAGAGGAAGACAAAGAGTGAGAAAGAGACAGTGAGAGAAACATTGAGAAGTTGAGACAAAGCAAGACAGTCATAGTGTGAGACAGGGAACGAGTCAAACAACAGGATGGCTAGAGAGGGAGACAGTGAGAAAAAGTGAGACGAAGATCAAGAGTGCAAGACAGAGAGTAAAAAAGCAAGACAGGCAGATGGACTGAAGCACTTGACATGTCTGCCATCCATCATTTTCCCCATCTCTCCCTCAGATGCTGGGGGAATCTGAAAAGCAAAGCACACAGCGCTCGTTTTTTCTTTTCAGGAAAAGAAAACCTTGAAACCGCTTCCTTCAAAGAACTCTTGACATGATATGAGCCGATGACATCCTTAAACATCCTTCCACTGTCGAGGCCTGTGCACTGCGCTCCCGCCAGCACATATCCAAACAGCAGATATATACATTTACGGACCCACCGCAAGATTTCCAGCTACACCGGGGCGACGGGGATACTCCGAATGAATTTTAAATAATCCCAATGTCTGTCAGAACAAAAATAGCCACGGGCGGCTGATAAAGACTGCCTTTAATTCTCTGTGTCAAACTGAGGTAAGCTGTACTCTTTGGAGAAAAGGACAGACAGACAGCTAGAGAATAGATCCACCAATAAACTAGGTGTAGCCCTCCCGATCATTTACACCGTTATTCACTCGACAGGTCTATTTTTAGGAGAACTTCTAAGGCCACTGTGCTGGAGCAACTTAATTGAAGTGTGAGAGGGAAAATAAAGTATGCAGTACGATACAAAAAGAGACGGAGAAGGCCACAGCCTTCATGGACCCAGACATTACCTTTATGTATAAAACCACCTGTCAATCAAACAGACATTCGTAGACACTTGGCACACTTGGAGGGTTCATCAAATACTTTTAGTCCCCTTTGGATTGATTCATACGCACACTCACGATCTGACCGGGGTCATTTTAATCAAAATAACATCGGGCGCTTTTAAAAGGCCCATTACTATAAGTTAGGAGTGCAATGAACTTGATTGACTTCCTTATTAAATTGAGTAATAAAGAAACTCATCTCACCTCTAAATGATATCAGTGCACTTCTCTGTTAGTTAAAGACCCCTTATAAACATCTACTTGATGTAAAGCGACATTTACTTGAGCATCACACAAGAGGCGATCCATGTTTGCTCACTAAAATGTGAGATTTGAGACTTGTGATGGAGAGGAAGGTTAAAAGAGAATAACATTTGAATTTCAGATGGCTTTAGAAAAAATTATAAGGGTCATATAAGCCTCACAAGTATTGATGTTTTGTTTTGTTATGCATTCAGTGATGCAGAATGCTGTGATATTTCAAATGACTCGCACTGAAGGACAAGCATCTGCTTTTGGTATGCACAAAGACAATATGGGCATTTCGAAATTTTTGCAAATAGCATTCCTCATAAATATTTTTTTTAAAATCTGAATCACCCACAAGGGTTGAAAAATTTGTGGCTAACAACTTATCACGCACACAATATGCACACAAAAGAACATGAGGGGACTTCATAAAAATGTGTTTGCTCTTTGTTTCAAAATTTTAAAACCCTGATGTCGCTTGCAGTGTTAAGATGGGTAAATGCAAATTACTTTCCATATATAAAGAACCAGTGAGCAGACCGAAGTTTAAAAGATCAGACTTGTGTCTTACACAATAACACACATCAGAAACAACGCAAAAAAGACAAAAATGCACTTTAAAGAGACATTAACATATAATATAATTTATAAGACTGCATAAAAACTTTGGCAGTATTAAAAAGCAAAGCAAAACGCGGGAAAGCTTAAATTAGACTTAGATTTTACTATTTAAATACACAAATAACAAGTTATCAAACCGTGTCAAACAGCCTACACTGTAAAAAAATTCCGTAGAAATTGCAGCTGGGTTGCCGGTAATTTACCGTAGATTTACATTTATGTTATTTACTGGCAAGAGTTTGTTCAAAGTTAAATGAACATTAAACATTTACAAGTCTTTGTCTATACAGAGTAAAACTAAAAAACAGCATCAAGCAAAACATTCTGGGAAACAAAATCTGAAGCAAAAAAACAGAAAAAGGTTGATGATGATTTCTGGTTCCCAGAATGCTTTGCATGAGGCTGTTATTGTATAGTTTATTCTGTAAAGATAAAGACTTGATAATATTTAAAATTTATTTAACTTTGAACAAACTCTTGCCAGTAAATAACATAAATGTAAATCTACAGTAAATTATCGGCAACCCAGCTGCAATAACATTGAAATTTCTACGGAATTTTTTTACAGTGTATTCTCATGAAAAATGCTTAAATAGCATGCAGTGTGATACACAAGTAATGCAATACATACAACAAATTCCAATTTTGCGTGCATACGATAGACCAGTCCTTGCCGTTCACTTAATAAGGTGCATCTTTTTTATGTATTGTTTTCAAAAAATGTTTGTTTTTTACATTGTCGCTTGGGTTTGAGGTCAGAACAGTGGCGTAGCGTCTGGGCATGCAGGGTATGCACGTGCAAATTGGCCTGGGCCAATAGGGGGCCCGGCCCTGGGCCCGCCCCAGCTTTTAATAAAAAATTTTTTTTCAATTTAATTTTTATTTGTGGCAGCAATAAATATATTTTTGTATGCATATCATGTATAGTGATTATTTCTTATTTCTCCGCAATGTCTAATTTCTCCGTCATATCTTGTTTGAGTTTATTATTTTTTTTGCACTCCGCAGCTGCCGTAGACTACTACGCCATCATTTTTTTAACATGATGCATCGCCACGCCAAAAAAACACATTGTGAGAGGTTACTATAGCGGCTATCTACATGAACATTAAGGATGGACAAATATAAACATAAAAGTGGGGCCTCAAAGAGAAAAGAGAAGGCAGGGAAGATAAGCACGAGTCAAAAACAACCCAAAACATTTCGTTCTTCTTTATTTAAATCTACCCTTTAAAGTAAAAATATTTGACTACCTTATTAAAAGTATATGTTGTTAACAGACCTGCGTGCAACAGTTAACGGTGCCAACGGGCAAGGTTGGGGGGGGGCTTTGGCTTAAGGGGGCCCGTAAATAGTTTTTGCATATGGGCTCGGGACTCACTTGCTACGCCACTGGGTCAGAACAAGTTTTTGTTACGTATAATGATGACATCCTAACCCAAACCCCAATTCAAAGCCCAACTTCAAGTGACCATGGTTTACAAATAGACAAACACGTATTTTAAATGACATCCTCCCAAATCTAGCCCCAAACCCAAGCAACAATGGTTTAAAACAGAAAAAAATAGAAACCAATACATAAAATGACATGAAAAAAAATTTGCTATATTAAGTGAACATTGGAATTTGGCATATGTAATCCACAACTTTTCACAGTACGTGCTATATACGCATTTCATGAGAATGGGTTGGTTTTTAAACAATGCTTGCTTTTTAAAAAGAGAGAGAGAAAGAGAGATATAGAGGAAACCAGGCCGTGTTCTTTCTTCTAAATAGCTTAATTGTCACATCAAACAAGTCACGTATTTGTTCGGCGCTGAGACAAAAGCTGTTTTGAGCAACAACACAAGAGTCATGTTCCCATCCAGCCGCCCAACACATCGAGGCACAAAAACCTGTTTCAATTAAATGATGTTTCATCTTAACTACCAATACGTTGTGTTACAGTTGGAATAATAGCAGCAACATATCATCAAAATGTGCACCTGGTGACAACACAAATCCCTCAAAATACAGAACTGCTCTTAAATGTCTGTGCGCTGTACCCTATAGTCACACATACGAACTTAGTTCATGTACACTGGCCATAACAGTCTGCTTACACAAAAATGGCCAAACGCTCAAATTAGCAACACTACTACTGTAACTTCACAATTGTGTTAGGGAAGCTATATTTCAAGTCATGTGTGCCTTTTAGTGGAGTTGGGCAGTCTCA
This sequence comes from Paramisgurnus dabryanus, assembly GCF_030506205.2. Lineage (NCBI taxonomy): Eukaryota > Metazoa > Chordata > Actinopteri > Cypriniformes > Cobitidae > Paramisgurnus > Paramisgurnus dabryanus. Next base: position 7,324,843 of record NC_133348.1, read on the forward strand.
TACATCTTGAAAAGTGAAGCTGCTGGTTCTTTGATTTGGCTGCAGTACAAGTCATAAACCCCGCCTGCCTCATGCAAACGAATGGGACTCGGCTCTAAATAAAAAAATTATTTACACTTCCAATAAAATTTTCACAAAGATGGATTTGGTCCTTTAAGGTAGTTGTTATCACGCTGAATATGTTCAATTGTACATTTTTCAGAAAATTTTTATTTTAGCTAGTAATTTGATGCTACAAAAACAGGGCATGTCGTTATGATTGGCGTGGTTGAATTGGGCATGAGAGCATTTGGGCGGAAGTTTGATACCGTGGCTCCGCCTCTGACTCCACTGACGATTCCTTCTGCGATGACCTGGCTCCAAACTGATGTTTTTATGTAACATGGCAGCGCTCATGGTCGGACATTTTTGGCTTCAATTTATTATAATGGAGGGAAGCGACGTCCATTTTTTACAGTCTATGAGTCAAATATGTATATAAATTATGGTGCGATTTTAATAATTTATAATAATTGTTCAAGGATTTTATCAATGAGTAGCGACATCATGGAAGAAAATTTTGATATTGCATAGTGATGCATTGAAATTTCTTTATCAAAATGGCATTATCGGTTTTCACCCAAAAGAAACGACAATAATATATTGACCAAAAATAAATGGCGCTCCACCTCTCCCATCAGTGCTAAGCTTAATTAAAGAGCTACAAAGCCCTGTAAAAAATTGTTTAGTATGCACTTTTAAATTTGCTACCTTAAAAATTTTTATCAAAAGTTTTACACTGCAAAAAATGACTTTCTTACTTAATATTTTTGTCTTGTTTTCAGTAAAAATATAAAAAAAATTCTTAAATGAAGATGTATTTTCTTGATGAGCAAAATGACCTAGGAAAATAAGTCTAGTTTATAGACAAAAAATGTAAGCTAGTTTGTGCTTAAAACAAGCAAAAAAAATCTGCTAATGGAATAAGAAAAAAATCTTGAATTAAGTGTAAAAAAGTAAACTTATTTCAAGATTTTTTTTTCTTATCCCATTGGCAGATTTTTTTTGTTGTTGTTGTTTAAAGCACCAATTTACTTAAAAGTTAAATTTTTTTGTCTAAAAACTACACTTATTTTCCTAGGTCATTTTGCCTATCAAGAAAAGCATCTTAATTTAAGAATTTTTACTGAAAACAAGACAAATATTCTAAGTAAGACAGTCATTTTTTGCAGAGTATCAAAAGGCTTTACAAGTCAAATCAAGTTAAGCAATTTTAATTTGTTTTTATAAGTTATAGCAACTCATCCCTTGTCAAAGTTTAAAGTTGCCATGAGAAAAAAATGAAAAACTGTCATTTGTTTTGGAATATTATTGTATTTTTATTACAAATTACTTATCTGCACTGCAAATAATGATTTTCAAGAAAACAATTTCTTAGTATTTTTGTCTTGTTTTCAGTAAAAATATCAAAAAATTCTTAAATTATGATGCTTTTTCTTGATAAGCAAAATAAGTCTCGTCTTTAGACCAAAAATATTAAATTTAAGTGATTTTGTGCATAAAACAAGCAAAGAAATCTGCCAATGCGGTAGGCAAATTTTTCTTGAATTTTTCTTGAATTTAGTGTTTAAGAAAAATTTTCAAGATTTTTTTTCTTACCCCCATGGCAGATTTTTTTTCTTGTTTTATGCACAAAATCACTTAAATTTGATATTTTTGGTCTAAAAACTAGACTTATTTTCTTGGGTCGTTTTGCTCATCAAGAAAAAGAATCTGAATTTAAGAATTTTTTGATATTTTTACTGAGAACAAGACGAAAATACTAAGAATTTTTTTCTTGAAAATAATTTTTTGCATTGTGTGAGCTTCGTTTTTTTTCTAAATTCATGTACCCTCATAATTTTTAATCAAAAACGCAAATCTCCTCTCCCTTCAAATCTCTCCTTACTTCTGTGTTTATATGGTGTGGCAGGTGGGCGGGGTCCCGGAGAAGATCGCTGTGATTAGCAATTAGCAACACGACCCAACTTCAAATGATCCAATCAGATCTTGATGGACAAATTCAAACCCAGCCCTGCCTTACTTCATTTCAGAAGCCGGTTTCACTCGGATATACGTCACCACGGGGAAAATAAGGCAGTCGCTACTTCCGTTTCATGGTGACTTTAAATATTAAGTTGAAATAATAACTCATAACCAAGTTAATAAAACTTCAATTTACAGCAACTAAAAAACTTACAGTGTATCTGTTCTGTATACGATAATAAATACAGTAAAGCATCTCTGAGGTCCAGCAGCAAATGCGTACAAACGTACAAACTTTTGTTGACAGATTCAGTTTATGTAGTTTATCCAGCACTCAACACAAACTCACCTCTCTTCTTTTCATTCACCGGCTAATATCTCTATGAGCGCAGAAGCTTTTCAGAGCTGTATGAGCAGAGAGGAGGACGCTCGGATAAATTGCCTTGGAGATCTCTCCAGCTACACCACTGTACAGAAGAATAGTGGCCATTGTAATGTAAAGAGTGAAGACAGACACATAAAAACTGTACTCTTCAATGCATGAAAAGGCCCAGCTGGTAGAATATTTGCTGTCATACGAGCACAGGACTTTTGAATATAACTTGACAGACCGAAAGTTTCTGTCTGAATTAATGCATGCATACTATTTAGCCTCGCTCTTCAAGACGAATGCATTCTGGGATATATCGTGCGCTAGACTTTGAAGGCTGTGTAGTTAAATGAGCACGAACAGAGAAAGATAGGACATTATGAAGCGAAGCGCTGTTCTCAGCTGTCGCGGATGGGAGGTGAGAGAGAAAAGAGTTTTATTTTGGGAACGCGATTGCTTTCCCACAGGCCCTGCTCTCGGCCTACAGCTGGGCTTCACCACATATGCCCTCGCCGACTGAGAAGAGAGAGAAATATACAAAGGAGAAAAGTCAGGGAGCGAGGAGGATTGAGAAAGGAAAACAGCGCTAGCGACGCCAAGGTCATGGGTTCGTTTCCCAGGAAACATACAATATTGTAATAAAATGTGCAATTTGAATTTGCTGTGCATCACGGATAAAGTGTCTGTTTGATGCGTGAGCGCCAATGTAATGCAAATGATAAAGTTGAGACTGTAAAGGGGATCGCACACAGGCCGCGCCGCTCAGCGCCGCGCCGTTCTAAATCAACTAAACACATTGTTTTCTATGAGTGTACGCACACCGGCGCCGCCCAGCTGTGACTCAGGAAGTTGTTCAAATCCCTGTCGCGCCACACAGCGCCACTCACATAGCTTAACATTAAATAACATCATATTTGCCCCAAATCATTAATGATTAACATTGGCTGCTAACGAATATTTTGCATTTTGAAGTAGACGCTATCTGACGAAGCTCGCGCTATTTAATGTGCACTTCCGGTTTACAATACCTCAGAGTTCTGCTAGGCGCGACGCGACGCGGCGCTGAGCTGCGCGGCCGGTGTGCGATCCCCTTAAGTTAGATGCTGGGGCGTTGGGTCAAACACAGAAAACACAGCCGTTAGGTAAAATTAAACCAGAAAATGTTTCTATTTAATCCAACAATGGGTTAAAGCAACACAGCATTTTGGGTTGAAACAACCCAGCATAGATTAAATTAAATTTGGGATCTTAATCAACACTGGGAAAATAATAAACCAGCATTTCTTAGCGAGACTGTCCTCCAAAAATACAGAGCTCATAGGTCATTTGGGCAAGCAAGCACCTTATTACGACGTAAAGTAACGTATTAAGGGATTAGATTTCTCTAGCGGCAGTAGCTTATACAACCTGTTGTTACGTTATAAGGTTTTTGCCTCATACATTAGATTAGACACATTTAATTTTATAAAGGAAAACGGTCGGTTTCATAAACATTTATGGTTTAAAAGATATTTTGGAGCATCTAACCTCACCGTAAGGCCCTAAACCCAACCACTTCTCAACTATATAAAACACAACACGCAAGTAAAAGTACAGTCAGCTATTTATTGCATAAAACTGTATTACAAACCATTCGCATTGCAAACCTTGCGAACTGAAGCCATACGATTACTTTATATGAAGAACGCACAGTCAGATCTCATTCAAACATAACCAGCATGACGTAGTCGGTCACAAGAGCCAATAGCGCTTCACATTCTCAGAGACACGAGAGCCAATGCCTTTCACAATCATAGATGACGTATCATCGCTTCTTCTGGTGCCGTTTTTGAATCAGTGCACACCGGATCTGATATTACTGGAGCTGGGTATCGATTCAGATGTTCCAGATCGATTCGATTTCGATTAACAAGCTATCAAATCGATTGGATTCTCGATTTTAATTTTGATTACGATTCGCAGAACGATTTTTATACTCGATTCTCGATTCAACTCAATGAATATAGATTTAATACAAATACTATATTTATAAAAAAGCACAGTAAACAGAAGTTTACAAGTGGGTAATTAATAAAAAGAAATTAAAAGCCACAACACTATCGTCGTCGTCTTGTTTGCGAAATCTAAAATCTTTTTATGTGAAGGTGACATCGATGTCGACGAAGCAGCTGAAAACGCCATTTTAATAGCCTGGTTAGCCAGACCTACATCAAGATGTAAGGTCTGGCAACTCTTCACACAAACGGCTCAATGCAAGGGGCGGGATATAAGGTTGTCCCTCAAAATGCCTCTGCACGCAATAGGATAGCACTATGACCAATCAGAGCAACGAAGAACGAAGTTTTCAAGTAGGAACCGTCGCAGCTCTGTCGTCATCATGTTAAGCCCGCCCCACAGACGCTACACACGATGTGATTGGCCTGACCAAATTTTGGTTTTTGGAGCTGTTAAGTGTATTGTGAGTGCCTAGACTTAACCCTGGCAGCAAATATATTTTGCGGCCGCTAGGGTGCGTCTAGATTTCTAGGCTACCATTTTAAGTACAAAATGAATGTTCTTGGTAACATCGCGCAAGGCAAAAAAAAGGGTGACATCTAGTGGCGAAGACTAGTAATTATATTAACGTTAATCTTACGTTCAATGTTTGTGGAAATAAATATGAAAAAAAAAGATTTGTGGCCTTTGAGAATCCATTCTGAATCGACCACGTTTAAAAAAAAAAACTATTTAACGAAAAATCTATTTTTTTTGCCCAGCCCTAATATTTTCAGCAAATTGTCATCACTTTTGCATCTTTTTTTTTTTCAAATAAATCGATGGTTTGACCTCGGTACACTTGGAATTTAAGTACGTTTTTAAAAAGTTGTGATTGTTTTGTATGCTGTGTACTTATATCATATAATAAATAAATGGGTACGTTATTTAATAGTGTAATGTGTAATAAAATACAATTAATCCCGGTAGTTTAAACTGAAAATCTTATCCCAGTATATGTCATCATAGCAAAATTATACACCAAAATATAATTTTATACCCTAATATATTAACTTTCACCTGCTGCCGGTAGAGGCGCTAATTTAATAAATGTATCTATTGGTCGTACTGGTGAAATGGACAAACGGCCAAAGCAATCGTATGGGTTGGAGAATAGGTTGTTGTTAGTGTAGACAGAGATAAAATCGCAAAATGTCAAATTTTCTGACCGTCATTTTCGCCAAAGGATCAAAATATTTACTTTTTAACCACAACTTATCAACTTGCACTAGCCTTGTGACGCGCCAGCGTAATCTTACGTATTACGTAATCACATCAAAGGCATGATGTATGCAAAACTACCGCTCCAGTGTTTACAAGTGTGGAGAAAGAGGACCATTTGGCGTTGTTGTATGTGGAATGATACAAATTAATGTCTTTGTGTCAGTTTATTATTTAAAATGGTCCGCAAGTGTGCGTTTCATGTATGTAATGTGTGACCTTTCGACGTGATTACGTAATATGTAAGGACGCACTTGCGTATCACACGGCAAGACAAGAAGTTGTGGTTTAAAAGTACTTTTTTGGGGCAAAAATTATGATCTTTGCACTAAATTAGATCTTTATGCCTTGGTTGGGAACATTAAGAAGCTGCATTGAAACTACAAACCGTTGAGGTCCACCATGGGAAAAAATCCTTGAAAGTTTTCCTTAAAAAAAATGATTTCTTTTTGACTGAAGAAAGAAAGAAAGAAAGAAAGACATAAACATCTTGGATGACATGGGGGTGAGTAAATTATTGGGATTTTTTAATGAAATTGTAGTATTTACCTCGTTTAAAGGTTCAGCCACTTTATTTTCACGACCCTATGGGGTGTTTTCACACCAGAGCATTTTATGCCACATTCAGTTCACTTAGTTGGTGTTAAAGTAGTTTTCCTACTTAACTTTTAACACGGATGGTATGTGTGTATTCGTAAAGTGTGAAAACAAACTCTGCACTGTAGCTTCACCTCAATGTCCTAAACTTTTGTATCGGTACAGCAGACAGCAGTTTAATGGTGGAGATGTCCAAAAAAATAAGTGAGAGCCACACCGTGGCTCAACAAAACTCAGAAAGACAGATGTTGCTGCATAGCCGTAGTTTTGTCAGATACACCAGCTTGAGCCCTGACGCTGGAAACAGCACATCCTCATACAAATTGGGCGAAGCCACATCCATGCGAATAGTTCGCCACGATCTGATGTCAAATCTCATGGGGCTGCAATGCATCAAACCTACTCTAGCTCTCCGGCAAAATACAAGATCAGCCATAACGCACGAGGGGGCAAGAATCCCATTACGAGGGTCAGAAACATCACTCCTGCGTGCCGCACGTCCATTTACAGACCAAATGGTTTCTTTCTGAAATTAAAATTAGCGGTATGGAAACATGAATCACATTTTTCCAAGTTACTAATAATGTTTTTTGCAATGTCTTTAGCAATTCTTCACATAAAAATGAACTAATTGTCAGATGTGACAGTTTAGCGTCAAGCCCATTACATTTTATAGCATGACAAAGGACTGATACATTCACATACCCGACCAATATCTTTTTCACTCTCAGTTTGGTTGAGTGCTTTGTAACCTCCGGGGATGTCATGACCTCACAAACAAAGATGAACAAATTATGATTTACTTAGTTGCCTTACAAATCTATACAAAAAACCACTGGTCCTATTCTAATTAGTAGCTGCGTTTCCATTACTTGTGCAAACTGAAAATGCCAAAAACTTTTTACGCTTGGATGAGGTGGTTTTTCAGGCAATTCGAAAAAGAAAATATCCTAAAACTAAGATTTTTTCCGCATTTACAGGTCACCTGACATCTATAATAAAGCGCTGCTGGCCAATGGAGGTCGAAAAATGGCGGCCATCTTACTTCAGTCAGCTCGCTCACTCGTAGCATTGTGTTTTAATGGTGCATGTACATTTAAACGACCATAACTTGCTTAACTCTTTCACCGCCAGCGTTTTAAAAAAAAGTTGCCAGCCAGCGCCAGCGTTTTTCATGATTTTCACCAAAGTTTAATGCCCTCCAGAAAATGTTCTTCTTTAAATATATAAACATACAATATACCAAATGAAAGAACAGACCCTCTGCTTTCAAACAAAAAAAACGTTTCATCCTACCTTCAGTGGTTCTTTTGCAATCAGCTTTTGAATATGGGTAGGTTTTTGCAAAAACACCATATTTTGAGCAAAAAGCAGAGATAATTCCATTTTTGTGACGAACTTTTCATAGAGATCCCATTCAGAGCGATCTTTAAAACAGACACGGACATGCAGCAGCTTGCCATAGGGCAATACTTCCGGGTTTAAAAAGTTGCGGAAAGCCACCTGGTGGATAATAGCGGTATTGCGGAAAGACGGAAAATCTCGTCATTGGCGGGGAAGCGTTTTCTCTTAATTGACGAGATATCTCGTCAATGGCGGGGAAAGAGTTAATTTTTGACCGATTTTCAAACGGTTTTGTTTGTTATAAGATGTACCTATGAAACTGCATACTTATGAATAATTTTCATGAAACATGTTAAAGCATCCAGAATCATAGCCACGTTAATAACGTTTGTAAGAAACCAAACCATTTAAAATTGAGCAAGTTATGGTTATTTAAATGTACATGCACCATTAAAACACAATGCTACGAGTGAACTGACTGAGACAAGATGGCCGCCATCTGATAACGTTAGAGACTTAACTGAAGACATCCAGCCTTTATTATACACATCTATGGCTCTCGCTGTATTTTGATGGCATTCACACGCGATCTGTGCAGTGGCGTAAGAAGTCAAACGAACCCGACGCTATGGATTTTGAAAGATTAAAAAAAATACGTTTTAATCACATAACATTGGTTATTAAAAACACTATCAACATTTAGAAAATAATCATTTTAAGGATCTTTTTGAGCAGATGAGAACTATAATATCTGCTATAATATCTTTGAAATCGTATTTTTGTTGAACAATTATGAACGCAGAAAGCACACATTGATAATTTCTAAGCATAACAAATGTGTGGAGATAAAAGTGTCTGTCTAATGCGTGAGCGCCAATGTAATGCAAATGATAAAGTTGATCCACTGTAATGCCGGGGTGTTGGGTCAAACAGGGAAAACCCAGCCGTCGGGTTAAATTAACCCAGAAAATGTTTATATATGATCCAACAACGGGTTAAAGCAACATAGCATTCTGGGTTGAAACAACCCAGCATAGATTAAATTACAACCCAACGGGTTGGGTTCATCCCCTATTAATCAACAATGGTTGAAAATAACCCAGCATTTCTAAGTGTAGATAGAGATAAAATCGCAAAACGTCAAATTTCCGACCGCCTTTTTTGCCAAAAAATAAAAATTATGTACTTTTTAACCACAACTTATTGTCATGCAGCCTTGTGACGTGCCAGCGTGACCTTATTATGTAATCATGTCAAAGGTCACGGATGATGTATGCGAAACTACCGCTCCAGTGTTTACAAGTGAACTGATAAAAAAAATTCATTCAATTTACTTAATTTTTTAAGGTAAGTGGTTCCAATCAATTTATTTAAGAATAAAAAAAAAACTTTTGTTTAAATATAGCTTACATAAATTGATTGCAACCACTTACCTTAAAAAAAATGAAAATTGAGTAAATTGAATGAATCATTTTTTTCAGTGAAGCGTTTTGACGTTGTTGTATGTGGAATGATACTAATTAATGTCTTTGTGTCAGTATATTGTTTAAAATAAAGTGTGTCCAAAAGTGTGCATTTTCATCAGACAACAAAATTACATTTTAGGTCACATAACATTGGTTAATAAAGAAAATAATAATTTTAAGGATCTTTTTGAGCAGATGGGAACCATAATATCCGCTATAATATTTATATCTAATATCCGCTATAGTATCATATTTTTAGTGAACGTTTATGAATTCAGAAAGCACACGTTGATAACATCTAAGCATAACAAATGTGCGGAGTGTCTGATTTCAAAGACCCCCAAACTATGTTGTCTGCCTCTGCTGTCAATTTTGTGGTTGAAAGGATAATTGATGTCCCGACGGCATTGCGCGGTCATAAATAAAAGAAGCCAAAAGCTGGAACGGTATTTTAAATATGAAATCAATGCTAATAGAGGCAGGAAACTCTGGACTCCACAATGGCCTTTCAACCTCCCTCTTTCCCCGCAAACGCTACCCAGAATGCAAAGCAGTTTAAATAACACGTCACCTCCACAAGGACACTAGCAGTAATATAGATGAGAATCAAATTCATCGCAGCAACATTTCAAAACGAAAAACTGTTAAATGGTGGAAATTGTAAACCTTTAAGGGAAGCTGATTTATGAAGCAAAAGTGCTCGTAACGGTGGGCTTCTTTACCAGGCTCTTTGATGTCAGTCCCATGAACCAGAATGCCGCTGGTCTTCGTGGCATTTGCGTGTTACTGCACACTTTTGCACCGGCGCCTGAAGCAGGCTGTATTTGATAGCAAACAATAAATTACCCAACAGTAAAAGCTCAGTCGCAGGAGACGGGTGTAAAATACAGACGCCAGAGCCCTCTCTCTTTCTTACTCTCTCTCTATCTCTCTACCATCTCATGAGGTTTTATTTGGTCCAGTGGAAAATTTGTCAAACAGCGAGAAAGTTTTATGAGGTCTAATGGATCTTTAGTGAGAAGATGTTAAACATGGCATGATGATGGAATTATGTAAGCCGTGTTCATTCATTTCATTAAAGTGAATTGTTTGTTAAATCCACTCAGCCCACTATAAATTTGTGCTGAACACCAAATTTAATGGAAAGAAGATGAGGTGGTTTGTATGAATGACTTGTTGACTAATCGGTCTTAAAGAAGATTTCTTACTTGTCTGGCTTTGCACGGTAAAATAGGATTTACTAGAAATGCAAAACAGACATTTAGACTTATTTTAAATATGAATAATAAAAATAAATAGCATAAATGTATTGAAGGAAATTTAATGTTGAGTATAAAAAATTTTAAATTTTGTATCAAGATTAAATCTAGCACTAAATATAATTTATTCAAGATAAAATAAATTTTACAGTATCAAAAGGAATTATCAAATTTTTATAGGGAACTGAATCAAAAACCCAGATTTTTTTCCTGAAATGAACCAAGACCTCATTTTCGATGTCTCATGTTTTCAGACAAGGTTACGGTGTTTTTGAAGGTTGTAAAAACAATGCGCCATTCCTCAACAATCTGCCATCCCGGTTGCTCGCTCGCTGCCGACGGCCCGTCTCTCCAGCTCTCAGACCCCTGGTGCATGACGCCGCGCGTTAGACGAATAATCCCGCAGAGACGGCCGTGCATTTGGTAAACCAGCCGCTGCCCGACCTCATTTCTCGCCTTGTACGCGTGACACCCGGAGAAACTTTCTTTATTAGGCTGAATGCTGGGGACAAACGTGAAACTCAGTCACAGCTCGTTCCTTTGGGCGTCTGATTATTGAGGGTGAAAAGCGTGACTGCATTTTACCGCCCTTCAACAATGAAGCATCAGTCGGCGTTACAATTACAATTACAGCCATCAGAGGACGAGCGGGAGGTCCGGTCGGGGCCACGGTCCCACACGCAAGATGTGAATTTATAGTTTAGCACTTGAAGGGCCCTGAAGACCAATGAACACTAAGCCTGGGGCAGCAAAAGACAGAAGGGAAAATGAATGTTAAGCCCAAAGAGAGATGTGTGAGAGATTGAGTGACAGAGAGAGAGAGAGAGAGAGAGAGAGAGAGAGAGAGAGAGAGAGAGAGAGAGAGAGAGAGAGAGAGAGAGAGAGAGAGAGAGAGAGAGAGAGAGGCTGCATTTCCATCAGAGATTTGTGCAAAACTTTAGCGTTATTTTCTGAATGTTGACAAAAGACTATTGCGAAATGACTGCAGTTCCATTAACCGATGATGGTCTTCCAACTGCGCGATAAGTCATTACACATCACGTCGATTGATGTTGGTAGGTTTACAATCACATCCATGTCACTAGCCATTATTTTTAACCGAAGGAGACATAGGAGTGTTATTCAAACATTAATGCCAAGGAAAGCCACTTATACTTAGGAGGGCAGAGGGAACATTTCACAAGACTTGTTTTTAATGTCAAATAAATCTTTGGTGTCCCCAGAGTACGTATGTGAAGTTGTGGTTCAAAATATCTTATAGATAATTTATTATAACATGTTAAAATGTACACTTTGTAGGTGTGAGCAAAAATGTGCAGTTTGGAGGTGTGTCCTTTAAAATGTAAATGAGCTGATGTCTGCACTAAATGCCAGTGCCGTGGTTGGATAGGGTAGATTAAGGGGCGGTATTACCGTACTTTCCGGAGCCGCACCGGAGTATAAGCCACATCATTCAAAAATGCATATATAAATTTAAAAAATGATTTCACAAAATCCAAGCCGAAGAACATGCATTTAATCTGGAAAGGCAAGTTTTTTAAAAGTAATATTATCAGTTATTTTAACGATAAACCATAGCATACAGAACTTAGCTGGAAGATTGAATAGGCTAAATTAACCGAACAAGCCAACTAGCGTGAAGTTCGCATACTCGTCATTCCACATCACTGAATCCATTGAATTACATAAATACAGAAGCAGCATATGGCGAACTCTTGCGGCCGTAGACGGTAATGTTGTCTTTTGCCTCATAAATGTAAAAATTTATTCATACTGACTTACAAAGCGCACCTGACTGTAAAACGCAGCACCAGCCAAGTTAGGAAAAAACCGCAGCTTATAGACTGAAAATACGGTACCCCCTTCTGACATCACAAGGGGAGCCAAATTTCAATTATCTATTTTCCACATGCTTGCAAAGAATCATTTACCAAAACTTTTTTGTTTACCACATTTTCTAGGTTGATAGAAGCACTGGGGACCCAATTATAGCACTTAAACATAGAAAAGGTTAGATTTTCATGATATGTCCCCTTTAGATCAAAAGAGATGTAGGAGTGTTATCCAAACATTATTGTCAGAGAAAGCTTCTTATACTTGGGAGCAGACACGTACTGAGGTGTTTCTTGGAGGTATTAGTACATACCAGGTTATTTTTGAATAATGATTGTGTGACTTGTATCTGGTGACCATTTTGCAAAATACATCTTTTCCAAATTACCTGAAAAACCACCTCATGCGGGCATATAACGTTTACGGTTTTGATATATGGGAGATTTCGCAAAATTGACGCGTTTCCATTTTCCGTATTTTCAATTCGCAGTGTCAATTTGCGCAATTCGACGGGTAATTTCCGCAATTAGAGATGGAGAGACCTACCCAATTACAAACGTTAAAGGGACACTCCATGAAAATATGCTCATTTTCCAGCTCCCCTAGAGTTAAACATTTGATTTTTACCATTTTGGAATCCATTTAGCCGATCTTCGGGTCTGGCTGTACCACTTTTATCATAGCTTCGCATAATCCATTAAATCGGTTTAGACCATCAGCATCACGCTCAAAAATAACCAAACAGTTTCGATATTTTTCCTATTTTAAACTCAACTCTTCTGTAGTTACACCGTGTACTAAGGCCGATAGGAAATTAAAGTTGCAATTTTCTAGGCCGATATGGCTAGGAACTAAACTCTCATTCTGGTGTTATAATCAAGTACTTTCCTGCTGTAACATGGCTGCAGGAGGCGAAAAGATATTACGCACTGCCCAAAAATACTCCCCTGCCATTGAAAGTTACTCAGGGGACTACTTTCGGCTGCTGCGTAATATCATTGTGTCTCCTGCAGCCATGTTACGGCAGCAAAGTCATTGATTATCACGCCAGAATGAGAGTAGAGTCCTAGACATATCTGCCTAGAAAATCAAAATTTTTTATTTTCTGTCTGTCCACAATTAGTACACAATGTGACTACAGAAGAGTCAAGTTTTAAATAGGAAAAATATTCGAAACTCTTTGGTTATTTTTGAGCACGATGCTAATGGTCTAATCAGATTCAATAGATTATGCTAAGCTATGCTAAAAGTGGTACCGCCAGACCCGGAGATCAGCTGAATGGATTCCAAAATGGTAAGAATAAAATGTTTAACTCTAGGGAAGCAGGAAAATTACCCTATTTAAAAAAAAAGGTGGAGTGTCCCTTTAAAATGTGTACACAAAACCATCTAAGGGGTCAATTAATTTTCAACTTATAAAACAATCATTCTCAAAGAGAGGTCGGATGATGGAGATTAATAAAATAATTCACTATGACGCAAATCTACCTTGCATTTGGAAAATCACATTGAGCCAAATAAAGCCAGAAAACCTCTGAACATTAAGGTCAAGGAGAATATCGCTCAGGAGAAGCAAACCGATGCGAATTCCTTCTCGACTTCACGGGAAACCACAATGAAAGCAGCAGCCGTTTCTCTACAGAAACAACCGCGAATAAGACGAGGAAATGTTTGAGCTGTTGGCACTTCTTTATCAAACCAAAAAATCAAATTAAGGAAAGGGAGGGATAAAATATAGAGAAAGCTTTAGAAATAACAGCAGCAGCATTAGAAAAAAATGATTGAAAATGGAAATATGAGGCTGTGGAATACAGCGGCAATGTTACATTTTCATAATTTATTGGACATGAAGTGCTGTAAACCAAAACTCAGAGGCCATTAGTCAAGGCTTCGAGAAAAGCTGGCGCTAACTGTACAGAATTTATTATTTGTTTGCTTGTTTGTTATTTTTTGGGTCACATCATTTATGACACGGGTTTGAGTCTGGCACGCATTATTTGCAGATTTTTGCACATTAAAAGCTAAAAGCTTTTGAAATGAGCATGCACTCCAGACTAGAACACATTTAAGATCACTAACAGGACACCATGCAAAGTATGCATATCTCTACATACTTTTCAAACTGCACACACACATTCAGATAATAAGTTAAGGTGCACGCAGTCATTCTACACGAGCGATGAATCACAAAAGCAATATTGCACACATAAATTATGAATAATCCACCTTCGCATTAAAAAGGCCACATGCAGACAGACTTTCTGGCCAAGGATAAACAAATGCAACAGGAGCCATTTCTCGACGTGACGCATCCGAGATGCTAAAACCATCAAATCAATTCATTTTATTTTATGAGGCGCCGAGAAGTATGCTAAAAGCACTTGTGGCAGACATTTAGTCTCACTTCTGCTTCCACACACACTCTCTCTCTCTGTCTGCCTGCCTGTCTGTCTGCATGCCTCTCGTCCTCCCATTCGCCATCTCTCTGTTTCTCTCCGGCAAAGCCACACCCACTTCCTCACACTTGTATCTTGATTAGGGACCGGTGAAACAGAAGAAATATTGGCAATGATTTGTCAATATAAATGTATAGAGAGAGATAGAGAAAACACAGTCCAGTAAATCCATATCGAGTCCCTCACTGTGTCTACACGTGTAATATGAGCATTAATTCTGCATTCAGTTTAATTCCCAAACCACTTTACGTATACCGTTCAGGAAATATGCAGTTGCATCTTCTTCAGTGTCAGAAAACCTTCACCAACAGACTTGGATTTTTGTTTTGACACTCACAAAAGCACAAGGACATACTGAGAGCACAAGAGCGTGCAGATGCGAGGCTTCCTTGACAACAGGAACGGGATCACAAGGGACCCATGGAGAACGGGTTTCGCTACCGTAGGCGATGGAATACACCAGGAGAGACCCTGCAGCGTCCCACAAGACAAAGTGTTCCTCCTGAACTCCCTGTGACCTCCTGCTCCCCTGCCTCACGGCAGCCTCATCGGACACAAGCATCCTCACCCAGCATGCTTCGCCAAATTAATTCTCTTGGTACTCTATCAGCGGTGGAGGGAAAATAACATAACAACTCATCCGCCCTATATCCAGGCAACCGGCACGTGAATATGTGCCAAGTCGGTCTGGTCGACAGATTGTGCTTTATAATACAGCATTCATGGTTAATCACCTAGATGGCTAATATATGCAATATATGCACATACTGTCTCCACTCTTAGACCTTAACAGAGAAGATATCAGGAATGATCTCTCTTGATGCAGTTTTCTTCAACTGACCCACGGGCTCAAATTTTGTGTTAAAATATCTTTTAAAATCATCTTTAAAGGGATAGTTCGGCCAAAAATGATATTAAACCCATGATTTACTCACCCCCAAGCTGTCCGAGTTGCATATGTCCATCGTTTTTCAGACAAACACATTTTCTGATATTTTAGAAAATGTTTTAGATCTTTCAGTTGATTAAATGTGAAGTTACGGGGTCCACGATAATCTGCGCTGTGTTTTTGTATAAATATCCATATTTAAAACTTTATTAACGTAAATAAATACCTTCCGGTAGCGCCGCCATCTTAGACTCCTCTGTATTCAGGAGAGAGTATTAGCGTAGTGTACGCACTTTTCTTAGCGACGTATGACAAATTCGGAGGGCGGGGGCACAGAGCAGCAGCAGAGTAACCTCCGTAGGCTGCGTAAGCTCTCATCCTGAATGCGGACGCGACTAAGATGGCGGCGCTACCGGAAGGTATTTATTTTCGTTAATAAAGTTTTAAATATGGATATTTCTACAACAACACCGCGCGGATTACCCTCAGAAGACCTTTGTTTATCATCCTGGAGCCGTTTGGATTTATTTTGTGAAGGATGGACGCACTTTTTTTGGACTTGAAGGTCGTGGACTATGGGTGAACCCCATAAGATTACATTTAATCAACTGAAAGATCTAAAACATTTTCTAAAATATCCGAAAATGTGTTTGTCTGAAAAACGATGGACATATGCAACTCAGACAGCTTGGGAGTGAGTAAATCATGGGTTTAATATCATTTTTGGCCGAACTATCCCTTTAATCCATCATAAAACTATTTTAAAAAATCGGAAGCTAGTATAGTCCAGTTTTTACGCATATGCGAGGTTCCGCGTACAGTGCGTGTGACGCAAATTTTGTCATCAGAATAGTATGCATGAACTATATGCGTACCACCAGATTTTTAGAACCGCGCTTTTTTGTACACTTAGGTCACGCATGAGCGTACAGGTGTATGTAGCCGAGGAGATGCATTGCATTTTGTCGCAATGCGCATGCATTCGACCCGTGAAAAAACGTACTTCACTCCGGGCTTGAGAGTGAAAAAAATATCTGATTTTTTTTTTAAAGAGCACCTATTGTCCAATTCACATTTTTAAATTTCCTTTGGTGTGTGTAAGTGTGTATTAGTACATGTTAACAATATGCAAAAAAGTCGGAGCCGATGGTGTAGTGGGCTGCGCCCCGACATGTGGTCCTTTCGCACTTTCTGCGACCCGAATTCGATTCCCGGCTCATGTTCATTTGCCGATCTCGTACCCCTCTCTCGGCCCTATACTTCGAGTCCTCTCCTAACCTCACTGTTAAATAAAGGCAAAAACTGGCCAAAGAAATATAACTTAAACAAAAGAAAAATATGCAAAAGGTTCAAACGCCAAAGTAAACGATGATGTGAGTTAGCATTGCATTGTGACCGAATCTTTCAAACATGGTAAGGAGCGTCACATTTCTGGCTAACGTCAGAGGTATTCAGGCCAATCACAACGTACAGAGGTTTTCAAATCCATGCGTTTCAGGAAGAAAGTGAAATCTGGAGCTACAAAAACTGTACAGTATGTGGAAAATAATGTGTTTTTAACCATAAACCATGCAAACACATTGTATTATACCAAATACACAAAATAACGTTGTTTTTAGCAATGAAATAGGTGCACTTTAAGACAAAAGTGTTTGGCATGCTTAAGATAAAATCATAGACTGTAAAAAAAGATGTATGACAAGCTGGGGTATCAAACTTCTGCCCAAATTCTCGCATGCCCATTTCAGCCACGCCCATTGAATGTCTCATTTGACTGGTTTGCTAAAATAAGATAAGCTTAATACCACTCATGACTTGTACCAGTGATGCGCGGGTTGATCCAAAATGAGCGGGTGCCTGCGGTCATCTGCGGTTATGAGTCATCAAAAAAAAATTTTTATGATATTCGGGTCGTGGTCGGTCGGGTCGTTTAAAATAAAGTAAAATTAACTATTTTAAACAATAACTACTTTTAAAAAATGCAGGCCAGGAAGTGGGTAGGGTAAATTTTTTTGCGGTCCGAGTTGCGAGCGGCTTAGTTGAAAACTTCGGTCGGGTGCGGGTTGTTTATACATTGACGCGCATCACTGGCTTGTACTGCAGCCAGCCACCAGGGGGCAATCACTGAGCCAGCAGCTTCACTTTTCAAGATATATGAGGCACACCCGGATAAAATATGCAAAAGTGATGGTAAATATCACTGTCATTATGATGCCTACCAAGGCAAAAGAAATCAGATATGTTATTCCATAAATGTTTAAAATGTAATTTCAGAAATGAAAGAATTCTCCTGTGATGCTTTTATATCCACATATATTATGGTTGGACACTGTTAATGGATAAATTAAATAAATGAGTGAGATTGTGAGTCCACAAAACCAAAAGTGCATACAGCTGAGAAAAGATAAAATCAATATATTAATTTGGCCATTTTGAGATTACGAGCATTGGTTGTTAAAGTTGCCCACATGGCCGATTAAGTGAAGCATTAAATCTCCCTTGTGTGAGGTCTTAAAGTAATCTCATTAAATACATTTTTCCCTTTCCCTAATATTTTCGTGTGTATTTATAAATACATGTGTATTTATTTAAATGACATTGAAATAAATCAATCATCATGCTCTCTATTTACTGTAGAGTAATTTTAAAGAATCCTATTTTTTAAATATATATTCAAAATATGCATTTAAAAATATTAAACTAATTCTTTTACCGTCTACCTTTATCATCAGCTGTTGAATACACTCATCCTCTTAAAGAAAGAGCAGAGAGGTGCCAGGAATCTGAGCCGTTCCCATCCCGAGCTCATGGATTTGACTTCCAAGAATGCTGGCGTGCTACTGTGATTATTACATTTATGCTCCACTAATTCAAAGAACAACTTACTTTAAGCAGTTTACGAGAGAAAGGCATTTTCCCATAAACCAGCTTTAAGTGTTATTTTCTTATAAGCCTCTTTAAGATTCGGCGTTCACTGTGTAGGGAGAAACACATTTTGTTTGACATTAGTAAAATGAGTTCAGAGAGAAACCGGGATGCGTTTGTTATTCCGGAGGAAACACTTTATGTCTGTCGTGTTGTTTTGGATGAACGATCAACCTGCAGATATTACATTTGAATAAATTCTGGTGATTAAAATGATTTATATTTAAGATCTCATCCTTGTGAAGGGATAGTTCACCTAAAAATAAAAATATTTTGTCATCATTTTCTTACTCTCATGTTGTTACAAACCTGTATAAATTTCTTTGTTCATGATGAACACAAAGGAAGATATTTTAAGGAATATTTGTGCCCCACCCACACGGCAAAAAAATACATTTCTCTTTTCAGAAATATATTTTAAATATATGCTAAATACAATTTGTAAAATGTTATGCTCAATTAAATATATTTTCGAATTTTTTTCTAAATATATTTAGTTTTAACCTTCATATCTCAACATATTTCAAAATGTATTTCAAGGGCAAGCAAATACATCTCTAATTTTACATCCCATATGGCAATAATTTATTTTTTTGTCCAAATAAATTTTTAAATGTATGCTAAATACAATTTGAAAAATGTTATGCTCAATTAAATATATTTTCGAATTTGGAAATATATTTAGTTTTAACCTTCATATATATGGAAGGTTTTTTTGGTCTTTTTTAAATTAATTAATTAAATTATAAAATAATAAATTAAATTATAAAATAATTAATTAAATTATAAAATAAAAAATAAAATCGCAAAATATGTCCCAAATTTGAAAATGAAATGCTAAAATAAAAATTTAAACATTATATTAAATTATTTCATTTTCATTTTTAACGTGATGAAGCATCATTCCGGCCAAATTGAAAAATTAAATTAAATTGATGATTTGACATTTCATTTTCAATATAATCTTGAGTCAAGACTGACAATATTAAAATAAAAAGGCAAGCTTGAAAAGGAATCTGTAAATATTTTTTTAAAGGGCTTTTTATTCATGCCCAAGCAATAATAGGGACAAAATTAAAATAAAGTTCAGTTTTAATTTTATGTTCTCTTTTATTTATTGGTTTTCATTTTCTTTTTCATTTTCGTTTTCATTTTCGTTTTCAACTTGTATGCAAATTCAATGTTAATCAGTGGGTGGGGTTTACTTGCTCATAAAAAGGGGATTGGCTGAAGCAGCATAGATATGTGAAGCAGTGTTGCCAAGTCAGCGACTGTTTTGCCAACTTAGCGACTTTATTGCTACATCTAGCGACTTTTAGACCCATTTAGACAAACTTAGCGACTGTTTGGATTAATCCTAGCTTCACATCTGTACAGAGAAGCTACTGTGTCGCATGTACCGGCCCACGAGTGTTGGGTGGCGCTGTCTCGGTGAAATGTGCGTCTGGCGTCTCTGTACATGGAGCTGAGCAGCAACATATTAGACTGTACGAGCTGACGCGTGGATGAGATTCGCGAACATTGTTTACATGTCAAAGGAGGAACAAACAATAAAAGGGGCTGGTCCACTGTTATATATGTGCGTAGTTTCACACATTTGATCCGGTGAGGCGTCAGTCATTCTCATCAAATGCATACACATAGCACAGTGTAATTATCGTGCAATACATATGCCAAATTCCGGAAAGTATTGGCGTATCATATGCTCGAAAAATTGGAATTTGGCTTATGTATAGCACGATAATCACACTGCGTGTTATTTGTATGCATTTCATGAGAATGGACATACACAGACACGTCACTTACTTTTGCAGCGGGCACACTGGTACAGAACAGACCTTCAGCCTTTGTGACGGGGCTCAGCTTCGGCCCAATTTAAACCCTTCATCCTCATGTGTTACGCTGATTTGTGAGTAGGGCTGTGACCGTACAGGATTTTGTTTTACCGCGGTGAAGAAGCAACAAAATCACGCGGTTACAGCACAACAACCCACCCCAGGAAAGCAGTAATCTTATATATTATTAAAACGACAAATTATAACAGCATGAAATAATATGTATTTCTTTATGTTAACTTTTGTTTTTTATATCTTTTGAATATACTATTGATTATAGAACTTTTATGTCACCGTTTATAGCCCATTTTATACAATACATTTCATAGAATAACAACCTGAAAAGCTGTAGAAAGAATATGCAGTTTAAGATTGTTTCTGGTGAGTTGTGCAAAACCTGATTCCTATTTCTTTAGACATTGTTTTTCGGTTAACTGTCCGTGGATAGAAACGCACTTCTCCAAACTTGTTGAAACGCTGAATAATTTATTGTACAAAAAATGGGTTAAAAACAATGACAAAAACGGTTCCATAATTGATATTAAACTCAAAAGATATCGAAAATAAATAGTTTTTAATGTTATTATGATTAGTATGTTTAATTCGATTTTTTCAAAGTGGATACAAAACGAAATAGCCTATTGCATCATTCCGTAAATAACTGCGCAAATCTTATGGATACTCCAATCAATGCTTTCAATTTCAGCTGTCCATTTACATTATCAAGAAGATGAGACTTTTTTTATCCCGAGCTGGAGAAATTCACTTACAGCAGCTCCATATAAACACAGCATTCAACCAAATAACGAGTCGCGCTGTCGGTAAGCGCTCACCTGCCTTCATAACGATAGTTGTCATGTTTGCCCATTATAGTTTCAAATTATTATTATGCTATTATTATCATCACCAACACACAGTGCCTGCTTCTCCTTGAACGAGAAATAATACGCGTGGCTCGGACTCCTTGCACATAACTTGCATTGCACTGACATTTCCTTGCAGAGATGATGTTATTCGCGCAGGGGTTTAAAACCAGGGAGTGAGTCGGTACCGTTCAAGAAATCAGAGCACCTGTGCATGACACGCTATATGTTTAAGAAGGTTGCGGCCGTGACATCACCGCAGCTGGCATCTCACGTATGGCCGTTTCAAGAATAGGATTTTGGGTGCACGAGCAAGGCGTGTGGACCAACTCCGCTTCCCCTCTGTAACCGCCCCCGTTTTGCCGCTTTCCGCACGTCTCCTATTGAAAAAGAACTAAACACTCGCGGTTGCCGCGTACCATGTGAAACGGCTACTGCGGTGATGCGGTAACGCGTTATCGTCACAGCCCTTATGTGCTTGCTTCAGCTATGGTCAGAACTGTATGTTGTGTCCAGTGCAGTGTACAGGGTAGACCCTGAAAGACTTGCATTTCACAGAGGACGCAAGTCCTGATACGATACTTGTAAAGACAACACATAGGCTGAATAAACAGGTAATGTTCATATATTAAAGTAAGTGACTGGTCGGTGTATGTCTTCAGCTCGTTAAACTGACGCCTCACTGGATCAGATGTGTGAAAATACACACATACATAACAGCGGACCAGACACTTTTAGTGTTTGAAATGTAAACAATGCATGCGAATCTCATCCACGCGTCAGTTCGTACCGTCTAAATTGTTCACTGCTCAGAAAATGCACAGAGGGTAGACGCCAGGCGCACATTTCACCGTGACAGCGCCACCAAGCACTCGTGGGCCGGTACAAGCGACACAGTAGCCTATATGTACAGATGTGAAGCTAAGATTCATCCAAACAGTCGCTAAGTTTGTCTAAATGGGTCTAAAAGTCGCTAGATGTAGCAATAAAGTCGCTAAGTTGGCAAAACAGTCGCTGACTTGGCAACACTGCTTCACATATCTATGCTGCTTCAGCCAATCCCCTTTTTATGAGCAAGTAAACCCCACCCACTGATTAACATTGAATTTGCATACAAGTTGAAAACGAAAATGAAAACGAAAATGAAAAAGAAAATGAAAACCAATAAATAAAAGAGAACATAAAATTAAAACTGAACTTTATTTTAATTTTGTCCCTATTATTGCTTGGGCATGAATAAAAAGCCCTTTAAAAAAAATATTTACAGATTCCTTTTCAAGCTTGCCTTTTTATTTTAATATTGTCAGTCTTGACTCAAGATTATATTGAAAATGAAATGTCAAATCATCAATTTAATTTAATTTTTCAATTTGGCCGGAATGATGCTTCATCACGTTAAAAATGAAAATGAAATAATTTAATATAATGTTTACATTTTTATTTTAGCATTTCATTTTCAAATTTGGGACATATTTTGCGATTTTATTTTTTATTTTATAATTTAATTTATTATTTTATAATTTAATTTATTATTTTATAATTTAATTAATTAATTTAAAAAAGACCAAAAAAACCTTCCATACATATATCAACATATTTAAAAATGTATTTCAAGGGCAAGCAAATACATCTCTAATTTTACATCCCATATGGCAATAATTAATTTTTTGTCCAAATAAATTTTAAATGTATGCTAAATACAAGCTAATTTTACAAGTATATTTTAAAATGTGAAATAGATTTCATTTGAACCTTTTTAAAACGGCTATGTTTACAGGTTCGTAACATAAACAAAGTTTTTCTTCCAATGAGATGTGAATATATTTCTTTGGATTGAAATATGGGGGGCTAAATATATTTTTAATACTTTAAAATTATTTACTTTTAAAAAATTGCCAAAAAAAAGAAATCATTGAAAAATATATATTTTTGTAAACATATTCCCATATATATTTCAGCAAATATATTTTTTGGCAATTTTTTTACAGGTTCATAACAAAGTTTTTCTTCAAATGCGACGTGAATATATTTCCTAGGATTGAAATATGGAATGCTAAATATATTTTTAATACTTTAAAATTATTACTTTTAAAATATTTTTCAAAATATACAAAAAGTGGCCAAAAAAAATAAATCGGTGAAAAATATATTTTCGTAAACATATTCCAAAATATATTTCAGCAAATATATTTTTTGGCAATTTTTTGTATATTTTAAAATATATTTTTGCTATACGGGCATTCATTGCAATAGTATTATTTTTTCCTATATTTTGGGGGGCATTGTGATATTTTGTTTGCTCTCAATGCATATTGTGGTATGGGCAACACTGGATAGCAAAATTCTGCATTGCTTTTCTTGTATGGCTTTTGGGTGGCAACTTGAGGAAAATGGTTGCATGATGCCACTTGCATGATGCCACTTGCATGCAACAACAACAGATCCTGGAAAAAGGCATGCAAAATAATTTTTATTTTGAAAAAAATGCTCTGCATGTTCTGTTTATTGTAGATGCGCACATTGCTATGTTGATGCTGAAACGATATATTGTGCATCCCTACTTTCAACAGACATTAAAGGGTTGATTATAGCTGTCGATACAGTAAGTCCTACGGCAGTGAGGCTAATCGTCAGTTTAATATATACTTCTGTGTCGACGTGCAAAAACACATGCAGGCCACTGGTACGAAGTATCCACATGTGTAGCTGCGCAACAGCCAAAGAAGAAGCGATTTGGTTAGTAAACCCACAAATGAAGAAGAAGCAGCAGCTTGATGTGTATTATTTGGGAAGGCCAGCAGTGATGGAGATAAATAAACAGCGACTATGTTGCAGTTTGAGTAAAATCACTCCTTAACTTGCCTCATCTTTGTTCTTACCATCTCAAGCAGAAATGCCTATGAAGGAATGCGACACAGATATTTTTGACCTGATGGGATAGGTTCTAGTGGACCAATCACAGTGCTTGCGGTCCGTGTAGAACGAATGGCTACAGTAGTTCAATTTCTGGCGAGGTGCGTGTCAGGGTACGCATAGCCTACAGCGTAGAACCTACACATGACTATAAATTACACTTAATGGGGAATCCACTCAAACCTTTTTGCTTGCTTTGCATTTTATAATAAAAGCTTTGCGGAAGCAATATAATGCCATGGAGATGGTGTGACATTTAATGTAAATGTCAAGATATTCATGTTTATATGTGTGTTGTACTGTAAACATCACTCGATTTATCACAATAGGTCAAAGTTGAACACATGCAAGATCTATATAAAGCACAGGATATTTTTTTTGTATGCATGCATTAATCAATAAATCGATCGATTTAATAGCGCGTCATTCTATTAAAAATCATCATACTTTATGACTGACTGCCCAACTTTTGAGTTTACAGTTCAGAGAAAACAGCACTGCTTTCATCCCAACATCTGTCAATTTTAAGAGCCCATGTGAATCATTTAGGAAGTGGTCAAATGTTTCTCCAGCACCTGCCTCAGCTGGCTTTCATGTCAACACATTTACTTCTTCACCTGAACCTTATTAAAAACTTCCTTAGAAGTATAAATGGGTCAAAGCTCAAATAATTGGCATGCCATGCAAAAAACAGTGTATTTATACAGTCGATAAGTGCTCGAGCAAATTTGCCGTCAGAAAAGCGTCGTCCTTGAGAAAGGATTTTTTTGTGACTATTGTAGTCCTGACCTCAGCGATTGTAAATCTGCACAAAGGGCCAGCTGTTTACCGGGGATCGCAGACAAATGTATGTGCTGTACACATGTTTTTGGTTTGCTAAAAATTAGGTCGGAAACGCACTAAAAAGTCATTTTATTGGACCGTCCATTATAAAGGCTGTCAGATAAGAAGGTTGTGCAGGAGGCGGGGCTTCCAGCATATTTATTTCATCCAATTGGCCAAAAAATGGTTCTGCTATGGCATCACAGTGAACTTTTTCTGCGTTAGTTACATGTTTACAAAAATGCATAAAACCGTGGCAAAAATGTCCTTAAATACCAAATGCAAAGGGAACAGCAGCACATGGTTGTACACAAAACCCTGCGAGTCCGCTCGGCGTCACTCTCTGCTGATGTCCTGACACTTGATGGTCCACTCAGCGTGATTATCTCCTCGGCAGGACACGTGAGAACCGCGGGCGCCTCTTAATGCACTGTGTGTCCAAACCCTTTCAGGCTGGCGGGCGGCTCTGCTCTGACTGAGGCTATAAACGGTTACTTCACTGAGAGCGTTTTAAAGTACCGACGAGTCCCAGCAGTGGTGAGGCTTTCTGCAGAGTCATTAAAAAGTGATGTGGCCCTTACGGTTCAGCGCCCGTGTCCCGGCACAGCCTCGGGTCACCCGGAGTGCATCGCACATGTGTGTTATAGACCAGTTCACCCCAGAGCACATCACAACACACACGGCACTTAACCCGCCTCTGAAACGTCTCAGAGGAGCACGGTCACGGAACGGTCACACGCCGGTCAGTAAAGAGAGCAAAAGGCCTGAGAAAACACCAGGCTCGTTCAATAGAAAGTCACATCAATTATCAACAAAAAATGGTGTATTTACTGATAACAGATTATTCAAAATTTCTTATGTGAACGCACAATACTAAAACAAGAATTCAAAATAAAGTATTAAATTCACTAAATGTATTTAATGTGAATTTATAAGAAATCATAGTAGCAAATCTGCTGGGTCACATGAAGAGGTCAGATGCAAAATCCTTGAAGTCCATCTGACATGTTTTCTTGTAAATGAGTATGTTTATTAGGGTCTTATGTTTAGGTTCAGTTATTTCAATGAAAAGATGAATAATCAGTATTTGAAATGCTTTATTTTCACAAATGTCACTTTAGTCATTTCGTTGGTATTTAACAAATGTGACTGTTGTTCGCTGCAAGTGCATGCAAAAATCTCCACTTGTGAACAAATGTCTCCAGTCAATCCTCACAAGCTACGTTTACATGCAACCAAATAATCCGTTTGTAATCAAATTGATAGCTTAATCGGATTGAAAAGCCTTTATGTTAACACCTAAACCGATACGATTGAGGTTGATCGAATGCAAATTTCGATCGTATTGAAAGGGGTGGCGTAGTCTGATCTGTGATGCGACCATCAGGAGAAAAGTATGCATGCAAATGCATCAATTGTATTATTTCTCAATCAGATGTAAAAATACTTTGTTCACATGCGCAGAAGAACTGTGCTTAAGTTCATGACTTAAAATGACCTCTTATTTACATTTCACATGAATATTTGTCACAGAAACATGCAATAGCAAGACAATGGAAACACACATTTCATGCATAAAACAAGCAAAAAAATCTGCCAATGGGGTAAGCAAATTTTTCTTGAATTTAGTGTTTAAGAAAAATGTTCCAGATTTTTTTGCTTACCCCATTGGCAGTTTTTTTTTGCTTGTTTTATGCAAAAAAATTGATATTTTTGGTCTAAGAACTAGACTTATTTTCTTGGGTCGTTTAGCTCATCAAGAAAAAGCATCTTAATTTAAGAATTTTTAGATATTTTTACTGAAAACAAGGCAAAAATACAAAAAAATAATTCTTGAAAATATTTTTTTGCAGTGGGATGGGGTCACGCACTGTACATTCTGCAGCATTCATGTGTACTTTCGTAACATTACATAAAGCAATAAAATAGCATTGTTTCTTTACGTAAATTGTGTTTTCAGTGCCTATATCTGAAAACTTCTTAAGAACAACTTTCTTCAACTCGGCTTATACATTTACAAGTCCTCTGCTTTTTTCGAGTTCAGATTTGGGTTGATTTTTTTCTGCGGGTAAAAGATGAAAAGATTGTGTTTATTAGTTATTGACATTTGGGCTGTGAATATTGATTGGGATGCTTTTGCGCTAATTTTGAATGTCCATTGGGATGGTTTTGATACGCTAATCTGGCAACCCTGGCTGTGCGCAGGCGTTTGTAAACCAACATTTGAATCAGATTGCAATGTTTAAGGTGCATGTAAACTGTACCGTTGTTACCTTCAATAAGATTTAATTCAGTCGGATTGACAAAATTTTGTTCATGTAAACATAGCTACTGTCCTTTCTAACTAAAGGTAACAGTCTCTGTCGATATTCTAATATAAATATCGATATACAATAAACCTTCTGTAACCAGGTTATGAATAAACCCTTGCACCTCGGGGTATGAGTGCAGTCGCTCATCCAATTTTTCTTCTGTGCACTTTGCTGAAAAAAACTTTGTGGCGTTTAACCGGTTCAGCCAACAAATCGGTATTTAAGTCAGGACCACTTTGTCAAATAAAGATTTATTGAATCATATGCATACAGTTTGTGTTGGCGGTATGGTTTTGTTCTGGGGTGTGCATGCATGGACAAAGCCAGGTAAGCAGCAACTAGAAAATAAAAGAAAACTGCCCTTGGGATAACAAGCAGAATCATTAATCATGCATAATAATATGCTCACACTTTACATGTTTTGAAAAGAAAAAGAAAAGAAAGAAAAAAACAATACGAATACGTGAGGAAGAATTATAACTTAATACTGGTACAACAAACAACAGGTTCTTGCTAGATGGAGCTGGAGTTGGAGGAGGGCGATTAAATTAGCAGCAGCGATGTGCCAGAAAGCAGTTCGATGAATGGAAATTTAAAAGATCGGTTGTGGCGGGTGTCGAAACTGGATTGGTGAGCATCATGAACAACTGATTCATGCTTGACCGATGTGACGTGACCTGCCTGAACTAACGCAATGCTTAATTTCTGAACAACCTGAGGCCAGGATTAACTCTTTCCCCACCATTGATGAGTTATCTCGTCAAGAAAAAGCTTTCCTTCCAATGACAAGTTTTTATGGCAATCCATATTTCCACTATTATCCACTAGGTGGCGCACTTAACCAACTTCTAAAACACTGATCCTAAAACAGTAAAAGCTCTGTAAATGTTTTGATCAGAGTCTGAACTCTAAAAAAAGTCCTTTATAAAAATGCAATTATCTCAGCTCAAAATTTGGTATTTTGGAAGAAACCTACCCATATTTGAGAAAAGCAGATAGTCTATTCCTTCATTTAATATACTGTGTGTTTATATATTTAAAGAAGCACATTAAACTTTAGTGAAAATCATAAAAAATGCTGGCGCTCATTATCTCGTTTTTGACGGAGGTGGCATCTAGCGACTTTTGCATCCGAGCTCTTCACACTCCAAACAGCTTTCACAAACAAACCATTAAAAAAGTGTCAGTTCAAAGCAATGACTGGTGAGGAGGTTACCACGGTAACCTGCATCATATAGAGACCTGGCACTTCTCTATATATTCATAGAGAAATATGAATATTCAAACCAACACCATCATAAAGCTCATGCCTACCAAGATAAACAATTACTTTTCGTTATCTTTCATGGAGAAGACAATCTAAGAATGCACTTAAAAGAGAAAAAAACTTTCAATATTAAAGTACAGTAAAGATAAATTTGAACAACAAATACTACTGATAAACAATAGTAGTTAAATACAATTTTATGAATATTTTCATTTTTCCTTTACATGCCCCCTACATGTGCCATGTTATCTATTCAGGAAGACAGCTCACTTGGTTTTGGTTTTAAAAATGAAAGATAACTGTTTTTTTAATTATAGAGATAAATAAAATAATTAATTTATTTCATCTTTAAAAAAATATAAATTATTATTATTATTCTTTTTAATTTATTTATTTTTATTATACATAATATTATATATATTTATATTATACTTTATATTACTATATGGCTGTATATAACATGTTTTTGGTAACATTCATATTTGGTGCAGTAATAAGAGGTAGTAATATTATTATTGTTTATTATCTTCTATTATTATCATCATTTTTTTTCACCTGCCTCAGATGATGTTTTTGTCGTTTTGATGTAGGAAAGCCAAAACATATAACAGTTCTAAAAAACTAAATATAAATGCATGCAGCAAGAATATGCCTATAGATCCATAAACATCCACAGCAGCAGCCCTTGCAGAAACATGCAAACACAGCACATTCAGAAAAACACTAATAGCATAACATACAGCCGTAACGCATTACACCCTCATTACCAAAACAAACATGCTCTCCGTGTGCGTGTCCGAGAGAGATTTTCCATGATTGTAAGATGTGAGGTTTATAGCTTTTTCCAACAAGGAAGTAATGGGAATATATTCCCTCTCTTTTGATTTTTTTCTGGATCTAAAGCTCATAGCGCCTCAAGGTTACAAACGCTCGCACTCTCATACTATGTAGATAAATGACTCTAGTATGCTACGGTTTGATCCAAATGAAGCAATGATGTAGCTCACTGGCCCGTGCCCTACATCTCAGTATGCGAGTGTGTGTGTGTGTGTGTGTGTGTGTGTGTGTGTGTGTGTGTGTGTGTGTGTGTGTGTGTGTGTCTATAGTGGCTGTGCTCACCAGCAAACGCCAAAGCCTTTACTTCATTAGACAGAACTGCCCTGGGCTGAAACAAAATAGCCCTAATGACAAAATATGAGGTGCGATGCAGCCAGCAGGCCCTAATTGAATCGTTTGTCTCGCAGTTTCTGAAATTATTGCTATGGAAACACTTAGCTGCACTTTCCTGACCATACAAAAGCATTTAAAGATTTTAAAACAAATTTTGTTGTGGTCTGCAGCAAAAGAATGAAATCGTTTAGCGGTTTGGAGAGAAGTTAGGGTACAAGCAACAAACTTGAAAGATCGGACACATTTGACCTTATGACATAGTACCATAATAGTCAAAGAAAACTAATGCACAATAATATGCAATAAATGCATATGCAATTAATATACATTTATAAATGACATAGGGGAGAGCCGGGCACAAACTAGCGCTTTTTGGTTTCAGCTCAATCTTTCAAAAAATATTTGAGTTTGATTCATTATATTTTTACACAAGCAACACACAAATCTCTGCTATAAATGAACATTTAAAGTTTGTTTCTATTACTAACCATTCTTGGACAATTACACCAAACGTGACAGAAGTGCAAACGTTACAACTTACCCCATAGGTGGGGTTAATTGTAACAGGCAGGGGGTTAGTTGTAAAACTTGATAAAAAGTTTGCAGGCAAATATTTCAATACTATTTTGTCTATATACTTGAAGTGGATATTGTTTATATATCTGTCTATAATAGACAGGTATCCACACTGTATTCATTCATCCAGCCAACAATAGTTCAATTATAAATTAATACAAATGTCTAAATATATGAGAAAAAGCACCAATTATGACAAAACATTTTTTTATATGTGACACAGTCTGTAATAACCATACTACAGTTTCCAAATCAAGATAATGAGCATCAAAGTCTGATTTTAGCCATTTATTTCATTATTATTTCAATCTTTGACGTGACCTTATTCAATCGACATTAAAGATATGAACAAAATACATTTGACACATGATTTTTGATAAGACAGGCACATTTATTTTGTTGGCAGCCGCAATCATTCGTGTGTAGACTATTTAAAACAACGGCAATAATTACGCTAACGTTAGCTGTTTTCATATCGTAAGTGCTGAGGGGTTTCGTTGTAACACAGCGTTACAATTAACCCCGCTGGGTCAGAATATTTTCAAGCCCACCAAAAAAGTTGCTAAGAGCTGCAGACATATTTCAAAACGATGCTATGTTTTAGTCAACAAGACACTGATTAATATGACATAGCATTGGATTTGGAATCTTACACACCCAACTTAGAAACCGAAAAAAACATGAGATGAAAAAATTTACTTGCATGTCACCAAAACACTCGTTCATCATTAACTCTCTGGAAAAACATTATACATTTCCAATAATTCGCAGGAGATCGTCTTTTGGCAACGTGAAAAAAATACCGGAAAACCAAAACGCTCAACCTTGTACAACAGTCCGTGTTACAACTAACCCCACATTAGGTTTTGCCCCACGCACCCCTACATTTACAAAATATTGTTTATAAATCAAAAAGCATTACATCTGACAGACCTTTTCATTCTAAGCAACTTACAATGCATTGACTTTACGGTACACCCTTAAAAATAAAGGTGCTTGAAAGGTTCTTCACATTGCCATAGAAGAACCATTTTTGGTTCCTCAAAGAACCATTCAGTCAAAGTTTCTTAGAAGAACCATTTCTTACAGACCTTTTTTTAATCTTTTTCACTACAAAGAAGTTGAAACTCAAGGTTTATCAGATATGGAACCAAATTCAGCCAAGATGGTTCTTCTATGGCAAAGTGAAGCACCTTTATTTTGTAAGAGTGTATATGGTTTACATGTGCACTCCACATGTCACTGTTGTTTTAAGTGCCAGTCGAGCTAATGGAAAGCAAATCCACACCCAACTGTACAGTACAACCTGACTCAAAAGATTGTGAATTGGTTTTCTTGCACAATGGCCTGCACCAGGCCGTAAACAGATATGACTTTGGGATACCGCTGCTTGGTACAGTCGTTTACCGCAGTTTTGAAGTTTTCGGGCTCTTATACAGTACAAATGATCAATACCAGTAACTATACAAAGAGGGATTACTGGAAGAAGTGAATTCTTCAGTGATGTAATTGACAGTAAGACTTTACAAAATGATGAACAAATAATCATATACTAGTGACTCAACTACATTTTATGAGTATGCATGATCGATGGGGTTCTGACCTGCAACCTGTGCGCTACTAACGCAATGCCAAACCAATTCCAATGCTAGTTCTGCAGTCATAATAACTAACTAATCTTTCTGTATGATCATAAAATGACTACCAGCACATCCATTATAGCATCGGTATCCAGAATTCAATATGTCTCAGAAAGGGAATTACGTAAACATTTCACATTCATTTTGGACATACGCACTTACACTCACATAAAGGATTATTAGGAACACCATACTAATATTGTGATTGACCCCATTCCGCCTTCAGAACTGCCTTAATTCTACGTGGCATTGATTCAACAAGGTGCTGAAAGCGTTCTTTAGAAATGTTGGCCCATATTGATAGGATAGCATCTTGTAGTTGATGGAGATTTGTGGGATGCACATCCAGGGCATGAAGCTCCCGTTCCACCACATCCTAAAGATGCTCTATTGGGTTGAGATCTGGAGACTGTGGGGGCCATTTTAGTACAATGAACTCATTGTCATGTTCAAGAAACCAATTTGAAATGATTCGAGCTTTGTGACATGGTGCATTATCCTGCTGGAAGTAGCCATCAGAGGATGGGTACATGGTGGTCATAAAGGGATGGACATGGTTGGAAACAATGCTCAGGTAGGCCGTGGCATTTAAATGATGCCCAAATGGCACTTAGGGGCCTAAAGAAAAAGAAAACATCCCCCACAACATTACACCATTGTATTAATGAGAAATTGAACAGGTGTTCCTAATAATCCTTTAGGTGAGTGAATATTTGGGGAAAGAAACCTTAAGCAATAGTGATAATAATATCAACATGTTTGTGCATCAAATAAATTGGATTGTATTATTTTGACAGGAACAATAAATAGCTCATCAAGAAACCTTCCCTTTACATTCATATTTTCACATTATAAGTGAGATAACATAACATGCTACAAACATCTGTAAAATACAATGCTTGCGCAAAAGTGATGGATTTTGTGGTTTATCCATCCACATCGCTCAATAACAGCACATTTGTTCACTATATTTTCACCTGACTCAGCAGTGGCCTTTGGTACGTTGTGTTTTTGTGTTATGGGTGGGGGGCGGATTGATTGTTACTTTATTGCTTCTCCCCAGTTCAATTCATCCTATATTTGCCAGAAGCGCTGTGTGTATGAGTCTCAAAGCCCACCAGGAACATATATGAGTAACATTTCACTTCAAATACAAAAGAAATAAACTATATTACTCTTACAAATCCATATATGTACACACACACACACACACACCGATCAGCCATGGCATTATGACCACCTGCCTAATATTGTGTAGGCCCCCCTTTTTATAAAACAAAATCTCTAGTGTATTTGGAATGTTTGTTGCTTCATGAGGTTTTAATGCAGTCACCCATGTAGGACCCCAGGTCACATGATCTGTTCTCATTTACCTGAAACCCTCTTTGGGACTGTCTGTGTCATGCCTGTCTGAATATCTGCACAGAAGCGGCATACTGCTTATTAAAGTGGAAAATTAAGTAATTACATAAAAGATCAGCAGAAAAGAGAGACGAAAAAAGACTATGAGCTTTGAGTCAAGGGTTCTTCAACATCCTTCAACTTAAAAAAAAAACACAGCTGAGAAAAACACAGCATTATCACTTATAAAGTGCAAGGGGGAGAGAGACATTGTAATGGAGATGGCCTTTTCCTGCTCTATACACACACTTCAAAGTCAACATGAAATGGTATTCGCAGCCTATTTTACTTCTGTAATGTCACATTTCTGAGTAAAATGGGATATTCAACATGAATAAAAAATATAGGAAGATATCCTGCAGCTTTCCTGTACTAGTAGACCTTTGTGCTAGCAATGGTGGCAAGGTCATGGGTTTAATTTCCAGGAAACATACACACTGATAAAATGTATACATTTAATTCACTCAAATTAAGACATCTATCTGCAGATTTATCTTTATTTTCTATTATTACCGTGACGTGGACATTAACAGGGTTAGAAAATTCAGGGTCACAGATTGGCAGGATTTAATTAAATTACTTACAACAGAAGCCATAAACAGATTTACAGTATGGCTGTTAGTAATCATTATCAACCATAATCGATGGCTACACTTGATAGAGAGTTGTTTCGAATGTAAAACAGATTTTGATACATACTCAAACACAAAACATGATCCAAGTCCAGCTACAATGTAAAGGCAAGAAATAATGAGAAAAGTCTTTATTAGAAACATAACCCAAGATAAAACACTCATTACTGTCTAATCAGGCACCAGCAAACAAACCTACGCCATGAAAAAAATATTTCCTTTAAGACGAGTTCACCGCTAAGCATCCTAATGTAGAGCATCACTATCGCCATGACGATACAGAGTTATCACTATGGTAACCAGGGCTTGACATTAACACCCGCCAAACCGCCAAATGCGGGTAGATTTCGGCTGTGGCGGGTAAGACAGCCAATCCCACTAGCCACTTTGGCAGGTTGAATATATTTTTTTTTATTGTAGTTTTCTTAAAAGTTATATGAAATGATAAACAATGCGCAATGCGACACTGGAAACTACAACTCTCATGAGCACTCTGCAGCCAGCGCAATGCACAGAGACCATTTGTTGAGACGCGCGCGCGATCAGCGGAGCGTTGCGGACCAAATCATCACCTTCCAGAGAGCGCGCGAAGAGCGGAGAGAAATTCAGCGCATACTTGAATGCGCATGAAATCAAAGGAAATCCACCAGCTGAGAGGTTCACGCATCATTTTAATGTAACTATAATTCCCTCTCGACATTTGCCATAACAAGTCTTAAATCACTTTAAACAGAAACCATGATCAAGCTTATAAAATACAATCTGCATAAACAATTTGACAGTGAAATTCATGTACATTTCTTGACACTATTTACTGCTGTTGTTAATAAAAATGTAAAGTGTTTGTCGAGGGTTTTTGTGTTTACCTTTTAAGTTAATCTTCTACACCTTTGCTATACTTTTAATATATTCATTCAAAGTTAATCTATTTATGCCTTACTAGCATGTTTTTCATGCACCTAAAATATGATATGATCTATACTGATATATACCAGCTAATAAATGTTGTCTTAATTTGGGTTGTCAAACGCATTTGAAATTCAATCTGCATCTAATTTAGCTAAACCACGTAAATTTGCTCGAATTAAAGTCATTTTAGGATGCCAAAGTCAAGTTTAGTCATATAAAATTAATTTTACCAGCAACAATATTTTGGCCAGTGAAAATGCTGAGTGGCTAGTAATTTTGGAAAACAACTAGCCACTTTGGCTGGTGACCAAAAAAGTTAATGTCAAGCCCTGATGGTAACTATTACTAAGGTTTCATCCTGCCAGACACACCCATCGGCATCAATAGTTGTGTTTCCATTATAGATGTGAGCAAAACGTGTGTGATATTTTCTAAAAGTCATTAAAATATGTTGTTAAAAAAAACGTCTTAGTTTTTCCTGTCGCGT
Organism: Paramisgurnus dabryanus; assembly: GCF_030506205.2. Taxonomy (NCBI): domain Eukaryota; kingdom Metazoa; phylum Chordata; class Actinopteri; order Cypriniformes; family Cobitidae; genus Paramisgurnus; species Paramisgurnus dabryanus. The sequence continues at coordinate 7,360,068 of NC_133348.1, forward strand.
TAAGTCATTCCAAACATCACGTTGACGGAAGTTGGTTATTTTAAGTTATTATTTTAACCCAAGGAGACGTAGGAGTGTTAGGGCAAACCCCTTATACTTGGGAGCGGCAACGCAATGCAAACATTATTAACAAGCAAAGCCTTTTATACTTGGAAACAAACATGTATAAGGTGTGTATAGTAGGTTTTATTACAAACCGCGTCATCTTCAAATAATGATTATGTGATTTACATACATCAGTTGACTTGAAAATGCGAATAAACTGTTTATATTGCAGTTTTGCAAAATACACCTCTGCCGAATTGCGTGAAAAACCACCTCATGCGAGCACATAAAGTTTTTTTAAATATACTGTATGAGAGTTTTTTCGAAATTGTTTCCATTGGCCGTATTTTCAATGCGCATTGTCAATGCGCGCAATTTAAAGGGTAATGGAAACGCAGCTAATGATGATATAAGATAATATATATATATATATAAGATAATATAAATATTAATTCAAGCACTGGTAAGCCATATGCCCCATAAGATAGTACAGGACACCGACCAATATGAAAAAAAACTGTAGTATACTTTAGCATACTATGCCAAGCAAGCATTGTACTTTAGCATAGTAGGCTACAATAAATTCCTAGATAGAGCTGTCACGGTTATGAAATTTGGCTGACGGTACATTTTGATGACGATTAATTGTCTGCTTTTTGCTGACATTTAATTCTCATACATTTTTTGTTTGTTCAGGAAATCATTTTCACACATTGTTGTGATTATTTAAATTAAATATTTTCTGCAAGTAAATATTAATACACATAACACATATTTAAAAGTAATCTGATACTTTTTTGTTTATACAGGCGCTGCAGCTCCCCCTTGCGTTTTTTAGAGAGATGTGCAATCATTGCGGTGATCGGAAATCATCACGATGAGGTCAAACAATCACGATGAGACGATTATTTAATTATTGTGACAACCCTATTCCTAGATACTATAGTGTTTATGAACCTTAGTATAGTAAAATACAGTATTTACTACAGCTCACTATAGTTAATATAACAACATACTTCCTATATATACATTAACAATGTGAAGACTATACTATACTACAGTATGTTGCCATTTACTACAGTAAATCCTAAAGTATACTACAGTATTTTAATGACTAGGTTTTTACATTTTTTGAATAAAAAATACCCACAAATCCCAGCCACAATGCAAAAATAGTATGGGTAGATTCATGTTAGTTGCCATGTCTATAATATAAACAACGCAGGACAAGTAGTTTGGTTTAGTGATCCCAGTGGCCTGTTATCTAAAACAAGTCTTAAAAGTCTGTCATGTATTTTTTTCTTCAAGACTGATCAAAACTTTTATGTTACATAAAAAAGTCAATTGGTCTAACTTAAATCCAAATAGTAAGACTGATTAACCCTAATTTAATTGCTAGTTTGTCATAATCAAGGCTATGTTAGTGCAACCGGATACCAGAACTACCCCTTATGAGCTAAAGTGTGTGAGCTAAAGCAATAGTGATGCTAGCTTGAGCACAGACCACTAATAAAACCAGCGTACGCTAAATAAGATCAGCATGTTTGTGCATCAAACAAATTGGATTGGATTATATCAACAGGAAAAATAAATAGCTCATCCATTAATATCACATTAAAGGAGATGAATGATCAGTTGGCTCGCTCTCCAAGAGCATTGGACAGTGTCCTGCACTCAATACCCTCGCAAACACGCCAACAAATCACTGATTTCATTAGCAAATAAATATAATGGGTCATCAAGGCAAACAAGTAAATATAACAGCGCAAGCTCTCAAAGCCAATAACACTTCAGACTGAAAAATATCAGGAATCTCTGATTAGGATGTACGTGCCACTGTAGCGGCACTGGTCTGAACCTCTGCAATGTCGTCTCTTACCTCTCTCGCTCACTACATCTTTATTATAGATTTCTTTTCACGCTCCCATCTTCGGCTTGAGATCCTTTGGTCTCATTTCGCAGTTATTATGTCTTTTTAATGAGTCTGAAACTACAGGCAAGGATAAAGTCTGAAATCTTCATCCACTTCAGGTGAGTGCAAACTGGGATGTGCAGTTTCAATTCATGTCTTTGTTTGGTGTTCTAGAATACACGGCTTAATGTACATTTACATTTGTGCATTTAGCAGACGCTTTTATCCGAAGCGACTTAAGAGTGCATTACAAGGTCTACACTTGAACCAGTACGTGTCTTCCCTGAGGAATCGAAACTTTGACCTTATGCGCTGTTAACACAATGCTGTACTAACTGAGACCTGCTAGGCAACTTGGGTATGAATTACAAGTGACTAGTTACCAGATAAATACATAATTATGCAATTTCTTAAAGGTGCCATAGAATGTAAAACTGTATTTATTTTGGCATGGATGAATAATAAGTGTTCTGTATATGGTAATGAAATATCGTGAGCCTCAAACACGACTGTTTCCTCCTTCTAATTCAAACCTTGTGCATACAAAAGACTGCTGGAAAACATGATGTTACAGTCAAGATGTATGCCCCAAACATTAAATTACAATGTTGATACAATGTTAAAAACAAAGTTGTGACTGCTGAGTTAGCACTAGATGCTAGTTAATGCTATATGCTAACGTTTTGGCGAAAGTTCTACTATTGACGTTACAGTTAAGTTTTGCAGGACCATACTGAAAAAAAAAACACAAACCAAGGTTCCCACACCTTAGTTAACTTCAAATTCAAGGACCTTTCAAGGACTTTCCAGGTCCAATACCCTCAAATTCAAGAACTAAATGTGGAGACAAATTTCAAGTGAGAACAAGGTTACATTGTGTTACCTTTAAAGATACATTGTTACAGTTCCCTTTTGAGGGAACTCGCGCTGCGTCACTGCGGTGACACTTTGGGGACGCCTCCAGGGGTAAGTGCGTCTGAATGTGTATATCAAATTCAACCAATGGTGAGGCTTAACGACAAAGACAGGGTGACGTGGGAGCCAGGAAGTATATCGCTATCTGAAATATTGCCAAAGACGGCGTTACAGGGCCGCAGGAAGTATAGCAAGGGAGACGCGGCGTCTCGTTCCCTTTTCAGGGAACAACAGTTACATACGTAACCTGAGATGTTTTCATGTGTCAAACACAACTATGCAAAAAAATTTTTTGGTATGACTCAACATTTGCATACAGAAGATAGCATTAGCACGTGTGCTTAAAAAGTCTAGATTTTTTATGATATTATCCTACACTACACAGGGAATAATATGGATTTTTTTTCAGAAAACGTTTTGCATAAAATAGATTTCAATGACCTGTATCTATGGTTGTATATTTTCAAAAACTTCCCAGGGCCTTAAATTTTTTCCCCCAGATTCACAAACTTTAAAGATTTTCAATTTACCACTCAGAAACGCCCATTAAAAATCTCAAAACAATTGACTATTCCTCAAATTCTGTATCAAACATATAAGGTCTGTTTTCACACACACACAGAGCTACTGAAGGAGCTCAAAATTATTATTCATAACCTTTTCAAATAAGGTAATAATAGACCATTTTATATAAAGGCAAATAATTTTTGCACTTAATAAAGGCACATACCTTCTATGTAGATATCAGAGAACAATTTATGAAATTATTTCAATGCATTCTTTGGCACCTTTAACTATGGAAAATATTGCATAAGGCCGTGGAGTGATACACGAATCAATTAGGTACTTGAGGAGTAGCTATGCTATGTTATTCCAAAAAGTATGCAAATCATTGATAGCAATTAATATGCTATGTACAGTAGGTGAAGTATGCAATCTGTCAATTGCATACTTCTTTGCAATTGACAGATTGCATACTTCCTTGCAGTTGGCAGATTGTATACATTTTTAAACACCCCCGCACTGGCCTACCAAACCTGAACCTTATACTTTCAAGTACATTTTATCTAAACAAATAGCCTCAAATCATGATTTTGATTGCTTTTTCAAATAAGTTGTACCACCAAAGCATCACTATTTCAGATATGAAGCACCATTAAACATCAGGAGTATTTTAAAATTTTCACACAAAATCACACAAATCATCTTTAAGTGTCTCATACACAGACAGGCTTGAAAGATTTTAATGCAAAAGGAAATCCTGAAGTGGTGTTTTTATAATGCATCCTCTAAGCTTGTATTAAGAGAACGTTTATAAAAGCGTTACAGATCTGAAAAAATTTTTGAAAAACATTGGTTTCCATCAGAAGCAAGATTGAAGACGACATTCAATAAATATCTGCTCCACTCCATCACAAGTCAAAATCCACAGTCCCACAATGGACTGAGATGAAACTTTTATTCCTATATTCGAATACAAAATCAAGAATGGCAAACCGTCATGGCGTGCAACCTCAAACCGCCTGATTCAAAAGCCCTGAACATCACTAAAGTTATTATCCTTCATTCTCGACTGGACCAGATGGAAGGAAGAAGAAAACCGAGGTTGAATCATTTCTCAATCCGCCTCTTTCTCACCACGAAAGGTTAAAAGGCTTGTTAATAAAAAAATTAGAAGGCTGATAAGATTAAAAGATGAAAAGAAAGGGGAGTCAAGGCATCGCCCCGAGCAAGTTAGCCCCAAAGCCCCGCATCTAGCAAGCTCAATCTTTCAGGAGGAAATTGGACCTGGAATAAGCAGAGCCGAGGGAAGACCTCTGCCTCTCTACTTACCGAGTGTCATGAATCGATTCAAAGGCAACAGCATGTACCAGCATCACTTCATTTAGGTTCTGGATGAAAAAGATACACGAGGAGGGACGCAAACTCCGGCCTGGTTTTCCCCAGGCAGCTGCATTTGATGGAACGCCAGTCACTGAAACAATGACAGGCCGGACGCCAATCCTGTTGTGTACTTACTATGGCGGATAAAATTACCCGATAGCCATACTATATGCATTGAAGAGGTGTTATGGACACGATTGAGGGATCAGGAGAGCTACTGCTGCCTGTCATCATGTTTAGTAACTCTGGAAAGTTCACGGTAATCTGAGTCAGGGTGGGTTAAGAGATTAAACGGCACACAGAGCACACATTAGTTTATGTGACACTGGACCACAAGTAGCGTGATGTATTGAAAACGTTCTAATGTAATTATATCAAAACTTTATTTTTGTTAGTGGATGCAATTTCTACGTCAAGTATGCAATCTGTAAAAACAAGCTGCAAACTAGACCTGCATGATATTGGGGAGAAACTGACATTGCAGTATTTTATTTATTTATTTATTTATCTGTATATTGCGATAGGAGAAATACTAAATGACTTTATCAGATGAGTTGTGAAGAACTTCTGCATTGCATTTCTTGTATCTCTCTCTCTCTGCCATTTAAAACCATTTTTATATAGTATAACGCTGACAAACTGCATCCAAAATAGTTTTCCTTTAAAAAAAAAATGCTCTGTATGTTCTGCCAAGTGACTATAGCAGATGCACACATTGCGATGTTTTGTGCAACCCTGCTGCAAACAATTTCAAACACTCCCATACTAGTCTAAATCTGAACCTTACACTTTCAAAAATATTCCCTCTCTCAAAATTTTGGCTTAAATAAAATAATCTAAGAGCCTTTTTACACTTGGACACTATATGCGTTTTCTCTGTTCAGATAGATATCCAAGACAAGGTGTTAATGCCCCAGAAACGTTTTCAAGACTTTTAGATTTAAAGGGGACGTATCATGAATATCTGACTTTTTCCATGTTAAGGTGTCATTATTTGGTCCCCAGTGCTTCTATCGACCTAGAAAATGTGAAAAAGATCAACCCAGTAACTTAGTTTTGATAAACCATTCTCTGCAAGCATGTGAAAAAATAGGTCATTTAAATTTGGCTTCCCTTGTGATGTCAGAGGGGGATAATACAGCCCCTTAATCTGCACTATCCAACCACAGCACTGCCATTTAGTGCAGAGAATAGCTCATTTGCATTTAAAAAGACACCTGAAAACGTCACATTTTTGCTCACACCTACAAAGTGGCAATTTTGACATAATTGCATAATAAATTATCTATATGGTATTTTGAGCTAGAACTTGGCATATACACTCACCTAAAGGATTATTAGGAACACCTGTTCAATTTTTCATTAATGCAATTATCTAATCAACCAATCACATGGCAGTTGCTTCAATGCATTTAGGGGTGTGGTCCTGGTTAAGACAATCTCTTGAACTCCAAACTGAATGTCAAAATGGGAAAGAAAGGTGATTTAAGCAATTTTGAGCGTGGCATGGTTGTTGGTGCCAGACGGGCTGGTCTGAGTATTTCACAATCTGCTCAGTTACTGGGATTTTCACGCACAACCATTTCTAGGGTTTACAAAGAATGCAGCAGTCCTGTGGGTGAAAATGCCTTGTTGATGCTAGAGGTCAGAGGAGAATGGACCGACTGATTCAAGCTGATAGAAGAACAACTTTGACTGAAATAACCACTTGTTACAACCAAGGTATGCAGCAAAGCATTTGTGAAGCCACAACACGCACAACCTTGAGGCGGATGGGCTACAACAGCAGAAGACCCCACCGAGTACCACTCATTACCACTACAAATAGGAAAAAGAGGCTACAATTTGCACGAGCTCACCAAAAATGGACAGTTGAAGACTGGAAAAATGCTGCCTGGTCTGATGAGTCTCGATTTCTGTTGAGACATTCAGATGGTAGAGTCAGAATTTGGCGTAAACTGAATGAGAACATGGATCCATCATGCATTGTTACCACTGTGAGGGCTGGTGGTGGTGGTGTTATGGTGTGGGGGATGTTTTCTTAGCACACTTTAGGCCCCTTAGTGCCAATTGGGCATTGTTTAAATGCCACGGCCTACCTGAGCATTGTTTCTGACCCATCCTCTGATGGCTACTTCCAGCAGGATAATGCACCATGTCACAAAGCTTGAATCATTTCAAATTGGTTTCTTGAACATGACAATGAGTTCACTGTACTAAAAAGGCCCCCACAGTCACCAGATCTCCACCCAATAGAGCATCTTTGGGATGTGGTGGAACGGGAGCTTCGTGCCCTGGATGTGCATCCCACAAATCTCCATCAACTGCAAGATGCTATCCTATCAATATGGGCAAACATTTCTAAAGAATGCTTTCAGCACCTTGTTGAATCAATGCCACGTAGAATTAAGGCAGTTCTGAAGGCGAAAGGGGGTCAAACACAGTATTAGTATGGTGTTATTAATAATCCTTTAGGTGAGTGTATACTCTGGAAACATTTATTTTAAAAAAAGTCTTGCAATATGTCCCCTTTAAATCCCATCGCTTAAACCATTTAGGAGGAAGTGCACAAAATATCTTCATGGAATATGATCTTTAATTAATATCCTAATGATTTTTGGCATAAAAAAAATCAATCATTTTGCTACAAATATACCTTTGTGACTGGTTTTGTGGTCCAGGGTCACATATTATTACACACTAGTCGTTAACATCTTTCAAAGTGTAATGTCATGCTGCTGAAATCAACATGAAATAAAAATGTAAAATGTAATGGACTACAAGCCGCAAAGGTCCCATTTCGATTTCATGAGATCTTTAATTTCAGTGCTATAGTCTTTGTCTTTTAAGACCCAATGAAATCAAATCCTAGTTTTGTGGCTATTAGCCCATTTTCATTAGCTTTAAGGCCATCCATATGCTAGTATACTACAAATTAACCTTTATCGAATACATTTTAAAATGTAGTCTCTCTGCAAAGCTTTTTGTCCAATCGTATGCTCCTCAGAAAGAGAAAATAGTGCTCATCAAGCAATTTTAGGAGTTTAAAGTGCTAGCAAATACTGCGCATGGATTAAATGGCTGATTATTAGTCATTATTTGTCACAGTGTAATATTCACATTTATCATCCAGCACAGCAGAACGGCGATACTGCACGGGCACAAATTTGATCTGTCATATGCTGCTTTGTTCTGCTGCATATTCAGCATTATTCGACACAGATTTTCTCTCCGCCATAGCGTTTTTTCCTCAGAATGAATCAATATTGAGCCCTAACGTGTTTCAGTGAAATGGGCGAAACGCTGCTCGCTGCCTATATTCTTTCCACGATCGATAATTATGTCCCTGAAGGGTGCGAGATCTCAGACTCAAGTGTCACGGCACACACTCCTTCACACAAACACACACCCAAGTTTCACACAGACGAAAGAAGTTTGATCCCGGTATGAAGGTAGCACGCGTTTCAATTATCCAGCCTTTCTGTGATCTTATCCCACATCATTCCTAATGGATACAATCACCATTTAGAGCGATTAGCAGTTAAACTCTACGTTCAGCCGGTGTGCCATCACCACATAATGAAGTCGCGTCGGGCACCTGGGAGAAAGATATGCTTTGAGTTAATTTGCCTGCTGCAAAAACAGAAGCCCCAGACTAAAAGCAATCTTTTGAAAACACCCGTCATTACTGTTAAGGAAAATAATCAGTAGCTCATTCAGTCTGATGTAACACTTCCTGTGTGCTGAGGGATTTAAGATATTCCTGCCCGCTCATTTACATATAATAAAAGCGAATGAGGACTGGCGCTGTCAAATTTACTAAATTAAAAAAGCACCTCAACTTAAAAATGGTCCAAATTATGTTATTTTTCAGGTCTTTGGGAATCACACAATTAATTAAACTGAGCCCTGAACTGCAATAGCATTCCAGCTCCATAACTTTATTTTCTTATCTCACTTTATTACTATTTTTTTAAATTAACTTTTTATGTCGACTGTTAATTCTATTCTTTTGACTATTCTTAAAGTCGCCATGAAACGAAAGTATTGATTGCCTAATTTTCCCCGTGTGACGTATATCTGAGTGTAACCCGCATCTGAAATGAAATAAGGCAGTGTTTGAATTTGTCCATGGAGATCTGATTGGATTGTTTGAATTTGGGACGTGTTGCTAATTGCTAATCGCAGCGAGCTTCTCCCGCACCCTGCCCACCTAAAAAATTATGAAGCTCAAAGAAAAGTAATTTGTAAAAAAATACCACAATATTCCAAAACTAATTACAGTTTTTCATTTTATTTTCATTTAATATTTTTTTCTTATTAGGACAGTCGTATAAAGCATTTCACTATTGACAAATACAATTTGAAAAACAATGGTTATTGATGTGATTTAAAAAAAAACACGTAATCATATTTAAAACTTTATAAACAATGGGCCCTATATTGCACCCAGCGCAATTGACTTTGTCAGTGACGCATGTATCATTCGTATTTTGCACCGGCGCACAGCGGGTTTTTCCCTCCACTGACGCACGTCCCTGGGCGGTTCAGCGCAAAAAAGGAGGCGTGTTGCGGCGCAAACCATCCCTGATGCTATTTTGCAGTTTCAAAAAACAATTGCGCCACTGACCAAAAAAAAGTAGTCTAAAGACAGTGGCGCGTTGCGCGTGGTTCATTATGCTATTTTAAGGGCGCATGCTTGACCATAATGTATAGCGTGCACAACGCGCACACACTTTGCTTATCTAATCTACACAGATGCAACAGTTATTTTTGCAAAGCATAAATTTTTACAATAAAAAATATTAACACATGAGATAAGGGAAATCATTGTGGTGAGCATTGTGGTGATAGTTTTTATTTATTGTGTGGCTGCGTTAAAAAATTCTCATGCAAATAACGATTAAAATATTTTCATAAGAAACCTTAATGTATATGAACATGATTTGTAAGTGTACTTTGGGGTTGGACCTTGCTTGCGTTTCTTGGGTCCGAATTCAAAGCCCCCAAACCCTTTCAGCGGTGAGGGTGGACGCAGCGATGTCCTCTGCTGGCGTCAGATCCTGTGTAGAGGCAGATCCACCTCTCGTTACACGGCATGCCCGATTTATGCTGGCAAGCTTGGGATTCCCCCTTCTCCTGACATCATTGTAGCGTTTGGCGCAACGATGGGGATGCCAGCTGATGAGACAATTGCGGCTATTTCCTCCCACGCCTGTTTGATCGACGCTGATTTGGGCGAGTTTCTCCTATCCCCATACAAAACAACTTCTCTGTCTTTGACTGCTCTTACAAGAACGTCGGTCTCCTCGGCTGTGAACCGCTCCTGGTGTGCGCCTGGTAAATCCATCATAATAATAGCAACCCGCCATGGAACTTGCACCCTTGCGTTTAAAGGGAATGTTGGATAGCGTTCTGATTGGTTTATTTGACGTTACGACCAAACCACACCTATGAATAATGAGCCTACTTCAGACCAACCCCTTATTGATTTGAGCCTGGCGCAAGAGTTATTTCTCCCGCCGGGAAAATAGCAACAGCGCCCAAGATCCGCCCACAAACTCACTTGTGCATTGCGCTTCGCACTTGAGTTTCAGATTGTTAAAATAGGGCCCTATATGTTAATAACCCTTTAAAAATCCAGGGTACCTTGGGAGGGACCCTGCATTATTTGACAGAAAACTTCATCAAATACAACAACTCAAAAACAAAAAGCTAAACATTTCACATATCTTTGGAAAGCTGGAATTCTTGTGATTCGAATAATGTAAACCGTTTTAAGATACAATCAACACAGCAGGTACAATTTGTGTCCTTTTTAGGAATTTTTTTGCCTTTTTCAGGAATTTTAACGCAGGGTATCTGATTTTGAAAAATGCTTACTTTAGCCTACTAGCACTGAAATCACGATCCCACCCTCCATTTAAATTGCCATCCATAGCCACGCCTCCTCCAAACTTTGCAGGACAAAGTGAATAACATTACCAAAATAACAAATATAAACAACTGTTTTAAATCGGAATTAGATACAGCACGTTTTCAGGTTGTACGCTAATTCATAAAGGAACACATAAGCAACACAATGTTTTATCAAAATAGAATCTAAATCATACCGCAAACCTACATTGCCAAAAAAAACCAGCAAAGACCCTAAGGGGCCATGCACACCAAAGCTTTTATCCCCACGTCCGGCCCATGTTTTCAAATGTTTCCAATGAAAAAAGCAGCGTTTTCCAAAAAAGCCTGCAGCTTGCGTTTTTTTCCCGCACTGAAAGATTCTGAAAGAGATTCAACTTTGGGTGAAAAGCTCTGTTCGTCAATGTCAGTTCTCACAGAGCCGTCCAATCACAGTGGAGGAAGGGCAGGACAAATATCACAACAACTAACTGGCTCACAGCTCAAGTATCACAGCTACCAAAGCGCTCAGCTGAAGAAAGCTGGCGCTCAGCATAAAAAACAGCTGGCATTGGGCATCCTCCAGGCATTTTCAGCCATGTAAAAAAGCTTTGGTGTGTCCTTTGCCTTTACCTTTGCCTCCCGCGGCTTTTTCCATCTCGTGGAAAAGAAGTAAAGTTACCAATGTCAATACGGGTTTTGCTCTTTGCTGATCCAGAGAGTTTTTGTTGTTGTTGTTTCAAAAGATGTCTTTTGTTTTGTGGCTCCTTGTCAATTCAGCAGGAATTATTGTTTGCGTCTGTTTACAGAGCAGACATGAACGCGCTGATGACGTATGATGTCTCCGTTAACAGGGTGCGCAGTGGCATGCAAAACACGTTCACATACAGTAAGAGGAGTAAAAAATGAATGCGTCCAATTATTGCATTCGGACCGAGGTTAATGTTTTTTTGATTTTTTTGGTCCTACGTCTTTTACAGATAACATATATTATTTATACAAATACATTTAGACACTTTAACATTGCTATCAGGATGTAAGGAGACTTTCAAAATCAAATACCATACATTAACTAGCTTCTGGTAATGATACATTGAGACTCTTGCGAAAACTGTGCACTTTAAGTTGTTTTAGCTACATACTGTAGGGATAACTCAATATCCCCTTGTCTTATATGAAAATCCTCCAACATTTTCGGTTTAGACTTATTCTTCTTTTGTCACTTTTTCTTATTCATGACTGCGTTGTTTTTGTATCATCCCTGTGTCTACGCCAATGTGCATTGGCCGCTAACAGAAGCTAGTTTTTATGGTTTGAATAAAAATATTTATCTAACAAAATCGCATTGATTACCCTCCTCAGAAGGCCTTTATTTATCCCCCTAGAGCTGGTGGATTACGTCTGTGAAAGCTGGATGCACTTTTTTGGGTTTGAAAGTCATGGACCCTGTGTTCTACCATTATAAAGCTTGGAAGAGCCGGGACATTTACTAAAACAACTCAAATTGTGTTTGTCTGAAAGATAATGGACGTACGCATCTTGGATGGCTTGAGGGTGAGTAAATCTTGGGATCATTTTCATTTTTTGCTGAACTCTCCCTTTAAGCTTCTTAATTTTTAGTAAATTTACCACAATGCATTTAAATTCACCATAATCACATTACAGTTTTCTTTTGGGAAATACAGTTTTAAATGGCATACACAAGAGAAGTTTGAGCAATTATTGTTTTTTGTGACAAAAATGCAGATTCAATTCATTAGTAAACCATTACCATAAGCTTTGAGTGGGTGAGCCGGCTGTCAATCTTTGCGCTAAGTGGAATTTTTTCTGCCAACAGCCAATGACTAAAAGATGTGTTATCTGTGAGCAATATTGATCAAACCGAGTCTCAAGACATCTGAACTGTGCCAGGAATGTTCAAGTACTCAGAACAAGTTACAGAAAAGCTTACCAGGATATTTTGTCTAAACTCGTGAGCCAGAAAGTCACAGCATTCATAACACGCATTCGTAAGTGCTTACAAACAGCGAATTCGCACATTTAAACGATAAATGGTAATGCGTTATGACACTAAAAGCTTACACAGATGATGTTTTTCCCTTACCCTTAGAACCGATGGTGTCATTGCTAAGCACTGATTGGTGAACTCAATTCCCATTGTCAGACGGAAAACAAACTTCCCAGTGTGTACACACACACATGAATGAAGCAGAAATTCTTTGTCAATCTCAGTCCGTGATGTTGGCGAGAGAGAGACAGTCTGCAAATTTTGATTTACAATCTGTTCACAGAGAGGCGGAATCAGGAAGAGAAATTTGCCTCTCAAATCCTCCCTCTGAGCACACGTCAAAGCCATCCAAACCCATTGCTTGGCTTTCACATTTGAATAGAATGAAGTGCAATGAAAACACGGCACGCGCTTGGCACAGATGGTGCTTGGAGACTGAAAAGAGGCTCTGAAAAATGGAACCGGAAGATGTGAATAGAAAAACTCGCTTATGTAGTGAGTATTTAAGAAGCGAGAGGCATGTTTACGAAAGAGCTCTCGGCACTGAGGCTGAAAGAAACCCAGGAGAACAAGTTCAGATTTTAGTCCATGAGCAAATTATTGATCTCCTGAGAACTATTAACCTATCCAACCTCAAGAACCGAGTGAAGGTCTGCCAGTGAGAACTTGGATTTGCCATAAAGGGGAAAAAAATCTGGATTGTCCCTGGAATTTCAACACAGAGGCCAAAAGACACAAACAGTAAAATTTTATTGTGCCTCTGAATAGTTCAATGGTAGAGCATTGCGCTAGCAGCACAACAGGTCGTGGGTTTGAACCTAGGGAACAGATACTGATAAAAAAGTATACTTTGTTAATGCAATGTAATTCACTTTGGATAAAAGTGCAGTGTTCAAATTGAGGGGGGGGGCTGGGGTTGGTACCGGACCTCCTATAAAGCACAAAAATATTAATAGGGCATTTGCGCAACTTCCGCATTCCTGTTAAACATAGTAGATTGCTTCCGGTTCTGAATGATCATGGTGCGGTTTTCATGCATGAAGTCTTTAGGAGCTACCAAAGACGAGAATAACCAATGTCCAGTGGATATGCTCGTTAACCTCTTAAACTTAAGTAAAAGAAAATTTAAAGTTTTTTATACTTTATAGCTTTTGACAAAGGCATTTTCTGCTCGCATACATTCAGATATTAGAAAAAAAAAACATAACACAAATAATTTGTGATTGGGACGAGACCACCCATTCAGAGTAGAGGTCTTCATGGGTCCACTTAGATCCGAAAACCCGAGGTCCGACCCGAGACCCGATCGGGTTCGGGTCTAAAAGTTTCACATGTGCCTCGGACACGGGTCGGGTACAATAATAGCGGCATCGGGTCTCGGGTAATTAAAAAATGAATGTGTTTTTTCTGAACGGACCCGAGAAGACCCGAACTCTCTCGCCTGTGTGCGTAAATGTCCTTTTCAAACCTCTCATCTGTTTGCCAAGAGCGCTTGCGACATTGTGTGGTTGTCGGAAGGTTCATTTTCGTTGAGACAAACATGTCAGTCAATTATAAATGTACATTTTAGCAGTTACGTTGGTGTCGTCGTCAGATAACAAAGTAAAACGAATGGAGCAGCTCGCCAAATTGGTTGCAAGGCCACCGGAGTTTCTTTCTGTCTGTCTGCTGCGCGTGGGTCTGCAGAATGCACACACGTCAGTGCCGTTTACATTCGGTTCCAGACGGGTTAAAAAAAAAATTTCACTAGTTCGGGTCGGACTTGGGTCTTATTTTCTCGGGTTCGTCTTGGGTCGGGTCTTTCTTTAAATGTTTTTTATTTATGCACGTTGGGTTCGGGTATGAAGTGATTCGGGTCATTTCGGGTCGGGTACATTTCTTTGGACCCGAGAAGACCTCTAATGCAGAGTCCGAGTCAAGGCCGAGTCTTTGAAGGGTTGAGACCGAGTCGAGACCGAGTCTGTTGGTTTTCAAATACAGTCGAGTCCGAGTTAAGACCGAGTCTTTGAGGAAGCAAGTCTGAGTCGAAACAGAGTCCTTTAGGAGTCAAGACAGAGTCGAGACCAAGACCATAAAAACATGTCAGTTTTCATATTCATGATTTAATATCACCCCAGCTAATAATCTACAGACTAAGGCCATGTTTACATTAGAGCATTTGCGTTTTAAAACGGCATTTTAAAATGAAAACGATCCTCGTTTATACTGGCATTTTAAAAAGAATCTTTATCCACACTATACACCACCATAAACGCATGAAACATGACCAATCATGTAACTGGGCATGCGCATAAAAGTGTAAAACAACTTATTACTCTAATAATAGCTTACCTGCAGGTTTACGCAGCCTAGGGGTGTGCGATATTGACAAAAATTCATAGCTAGATCCTTTGCCGGCCACTACAACAGACACTATTTTTTAACCTATAAAAATGTGTTTGGGAAAGTCTTATACTGTTCTATCTCCCCCCTACAACATATTAATATGATTAATAGGTTAATTTTTATTTTATAACTAAACAGAAAGGTCTTTATGATTTAAAAAGAAAGCATTCAAGTGAACAGTACTAAACAGTAGCGAACTTGAAGCAAAAAATAAATTTTAGCAAATGCAAACTTCAATCAAACATAGTAAGAGGTGAAGTATTAATTTAGCCAACCAGAAATGCTTATTGCATTAATTTTTAAAAGTGTGCGAGGTCCGTGCACGTCCTCCGCTAGCAACACACAAATAGCTAAAAGCCAAGCGCCTAAACGAGCATTATATTAATGACGTTGAGTTTATTGTTTTTATTAATTTATATTCACAAAACTTATCAACAAAACATCGATTCAAATTAAGAGACAAATTATCTGAAACGAAATTCATTTTAAAGTAGCAAACAAAACTTACATTAAACTGGAAAATAATTTCTGACCCATTACAATTCTCCCTTCATATTAGCCTTTACAACACCTATATGGCATTTAAAATTACAGTCTATCTTTCGTAAGCTAACTAAATTTAAACAAAACATAAACACTTATACTGTTCTAGCTCCCCCTACAACATATTAATATGATTAATAGGTTAATTTTGATTTTATAACTAAACAGAAAGGTCTTTATGATTTAAAAAGAAAGCATTCAAGTGAACAGTACTAAACAGTAGCGAACTTGAAGCAAAAATAAATCAGCAAATTCAAACTTCAATCAAACATAGTAAGAGGTGAAGTATTGCTTTAGTCTACCAGAAATGCTTATTGCATTAATTTTTAAAAGTGTGCGAGGTCCGTGCACGTCCTCCGCTGGCAACACACAAATAGCTAAAAGCCAAGCGCCTAAACGAGCATTATATTAATGACGTTGAGTTTATTGTTTTTATTAATTTATATTCACAAAACTTATCAACAAAACATCGATTAAAATTAAGAGACAAATTATCTGAAACGAAATTCATTTTAAAGTAGCAAACAAAACTTACATTAAACTGGAAAATAATGTCTGACCCATTACAATTCTCCCTTCATATTGGCCTTTGCAACGCCTATATGGCATTTAAAATTACAGTCTATCTTTCATAAGCTAACTACATTTAAACAAAACATAAACACATTAAACCCAACAATACTCAAACATTCATATAAAACAGACATTATCTATAATGATACATGTTAAAACTATCCGATATAGCGTTTATAATAGCTGGTTGGTAGATGTTTACTATTTTTGGCAAAACCTCCGTAACAAACCAACATTTACATGAATAAAATAATTTTTACTTTGAAAATGATGCGCTGTCACGTTAACATCAGCTGTTCGTTTACATAAGACTCCGTCTACGTTCATTTACACTCAGAGCAACGTCTGAGTTCTCAAACTAAAACAGGGTCTTCAGCGTTTGCGAACGAATCCGTTTATGAGGGTCGAAAACGGTGATGTAGTGTAGATGAAAGGCGTAAACGTAGCAAAAGTAACGCGTTTTAAAGGATAAACGCATTAATGTAAACATAGCCTAAGCTAAATTGGGAATTGTTTAGGGGAGCAGTCTTAACACGGCTCTGATGGCTGTATCTTTGCATTGCACCATGGGAATATTTATCATTTTTAAATAATGCCTGTCAACATTTATATGAACATAAAAAATATGTTGGTCTTAAGGACCAAGGAAGTCCTTCTCCTCCCACAGTACGCCTCACACCGTTTTCTGGAGGAATTGGAGTCAACGTCTCTGCGTGTGGATTATTTTCAACTCATTGACGGTAAGAATCTTTAGTTTTATCTTTGGTAATCTTTAAGGTTGGGGGTTTAAAAAAAATTATTCTTAAACTATTATGTCACACTAATTTGAGGGGAAAAAATGGTTTGGGTTTGAGTTAAGGGTAATTTGGGGTTTCTTTGATTAAAACGTTTATCCAGGACCAACAAAAAATGATAAAATCTTACTTTGGAAATCACAGCAACCCTACACTGCAAAAAAATGATTTTCAAGAAAAAGTATTTTGGTCTTGTTTTCAGTAAAAATATCTACAAATTCTTAAATTAAGATGCTTTTTCTTTATGAGCTAAAAGACCCAAGAAAATAAGTCTAGTTTTAGAATAAAAATATCAAATTTTGGTGATTTTGTGCATAAAACAAGCAAAAAAATCTGCCAATGGGGTAAGCAGAAAATCTTGAACATTTTTCTTAAACACTAAATTCAAGTAAAATTTGGTTTAAAAAAAAAAGAAATAAATGAGAAACCAGTAAATAAAATAACATGAAAAGATGCGCTGTATTAAGTGAATGGGAAGGACTGCGTATCCCATGCAAGGTCCAAGGTTTTCAACATTATACAAAATAAAACACATAAGCAGAACTGTATATTTTACTTCCGTCTGTAAAATAATCTGCATAGTTCTGCTTTCTTATATATACTAGTCAACATTTGAAGTGGATCAAAACCTTTCATAAAAGTTGCCTTAAAACCAATACCCAGACCTGTTCTTGTCTTAGGACAACTTTGATCAACTTTTTTGATCCACTTCAAATGTTGACTAGTGTAGTAGAGATTAGACAAAAATCTGATTACGCAAAAACAAAAACTGTGATTGGTCATTTTACCAATCAATGTCCATCACACAGTCCCTTCCAGTCAAACAGGTGGTGCTTTTCCAAAACACACTTCAGTGACAACCAGATTCAAGTCAAATATCTGGCTGAACAAGAGCAGAACATCATCTCCTCATGCCAAAGATATTGGGGGCCTTTCAGCGCCTGCAGTCGGGCGCTGTGTTGGAATGCAAACCCACAGGAAGTCTTCAATGCGCGATGGTTTCCCCAGCTGTCTGGCAGAAAACAAAGTGGCGATGCATAGCGCCTGTTGAACCCCAGCAGGAGAGTTTTACAGCCCCTCGGTTCACCTCATGCCCCATTAACTGAGGAAGGGGAAGAACGCAGGCGTGCGTATTCCTGGTCCAAACATTCCAGCATCTCCACCGCTGTGCTCGGGACCTCACAGTCCATTCGGCCCTCACATACCTGGGCAAAACGACTAATGAGGGCCATAAATGAGTAGCAGAGAGCAGCAAATGTATCTTATGAGTGGACCTGAGAGATGGTCAAGAATATCTGGACTCTGTAAGGAGGATATTCAATCAATCTATTTAATGCATTACAATATGTGATATGATAATGCATTAGGTCAATTAATCAATTATAAAACTATGTTATTTCTCATCATTGATCACCTTCCACATTTCAGCGTACACACATGCACTCATGCACACACGTTCACGTAATATTTTGCATGCTGGGAAACAGGTGGGAAATTTATTCGCTAGATATACCGATCATCCTGTGTAAATGTTTTCATACCCCTGACTCTTAATGTTTAGCATCAGTGTATATCTCCTGTAATACTTCTTCTGTAAGGCGTGTAGGAGTTTCTCAATTGTCTACAGTGTGAAAGATAAATCTCAGCATCATACAGTCACTGTTGGAAAGAGGTCAAATATGCAAAAGATTTTTTCTAAAGTGGACAGTTTAATGGCTCAGGCTAAAAAGAAATTCATGAATCATCGAGTGTCCAAGTAACATTATACAGTATTAAGAATGAAGGGTATGAAATCTTTTGAACCGGGTTATTTTTGTAAATTCAGTTTTTATGTGATTTGCAAACATTTGTGAAGTAGCTTTTTCACGGCAGTATTACATACACACCACTCGTTCTTTATTTATATATATTTTTCCACATTACAGAAAAATAATAATAGCATCCAAACTATGGTATAACACAAATGTAACTTTGGGAATTATGTTGGTGACTAAAAGCATCCAAAAAATATATAAATATATTTGATCATCTGAAGCGCAGCCACCATTTGCATAGATATTGCAAAACCATACTCGTCTCATTTTATCAAGAACCTTCTTGAAGTTTCACCTTAGGATGAATTTTAAAGAATTTCGAATTTAAGAACTTAATCTGGGCTCTTATTGGCTGCTTTTCCTTCAATATTAAATCTAAAGCCCTATTTGGACTAGGGCTGGGCCGGTTTGGATTTTTTTTTACCGCGGTCGGTAATCAACAAATTCCCGCGGTTTTGCGGTTTATTGGCAAGACAATGAGTTTAATAACATGCATGATTTATTTATCTTCAATACAAAACACGTGCAAATTACTTAAGGAACATGTAAAGTGAATATTTTTCCTTGATTCCTTCCACATTTCTTCAATTTTAACATTAAACAACTTGAACAATTAATATTATCAGTTAAAAAAATGTTAACGCATTGTAGGCACGTGTGGACACGCACAGACATTTTGCCACTTTTCTATCCTTAATTTATGAATGGCCTGTAAATGACGCAAATTATTGCTGCCCTGACGGTCTGGTAAAATAACCATTTGTATGAGAAATAGCTGGGAAGCTGCATGGAGAGGCGTGTGTGTGCAAGATGACGCGGTCCGTCTGTCTCGCACGCGCACGGGCAGTCCGCGACGCGTCTGTCTCGCGCGTGCCCGGGCAATCCGCTTCTGTCTCGCGTGCTCGGACAGACCGCTTCTGTCCTCGACCCTTACCATAAACATCTGTCTTTTTCCACAAACAGAGAAAGACGACGCAAAAGCCTACCTCTTCAAAATCTAACCTCTTTGGATATTAATCCTCGGACTGATCGCGTGCCCTTTATGTTGCGTGAAAATTGTATAATGTATGAAACCTGATTCTGTTGTTGATCTGTTGCGGCTGTTTGCACATTCAAATTAGATAAAATGTTTGTATTACTTGAAACGAGTGACAGACAACGTCACCTGTATTTCTACTCAATGACAATTTAATATTAAAATCATATCAGTTAATGTTCAGTTATCAAGTTGGGGTTGTTAACAAGCTGCATGTATAACATCCCCACATATACACACAAGTGCAGGCCAATGTTTCCAGATTTTTTTTTGCGGTTATGACGGTGAGGAGCTTAGACCCGCGGCATGGGTCACGTGACCGCGGTATGGCGGTAATCCGGTTACCGCCCCAGGCCTAATTTGGACGGTAATTGTTTCTCATGATGGATGTCTGTAAAAATATTTTATGCATGCCTCCTCCGCAATAAAGCTCATGCATTCGGATAAAGAGAAATTTGCGGTGGATGTGTGAGTTTATAATTCATAACACCTGGAAATGCGCTGCATGTGTGGTTAATTATGATCATTTACATTACCCGGATACTTGACAAATGTATTACAGTTTATGTACAGTATATGGAATACTGTTGTGTAATTGAATACATTTTAAATTTGTATTTAACAATTGTTGCTCCTGATAATAGACATTTAAAATGTTTTCATGATTTCCTTTTCATTATTTCATTTATGAAGATGCCAATGTTTAAAATGCTCGTAATCACTGATGCAAAATAAACGTGAAGCGTGTGACCATACCGTGTTTTTCTAAAAGGATGTGCAGAAAAAAAATCCATTGATCCCCTTTTATAAACTCAGAGATAAGGATTCAAACAGCAATTAAATTATCACACGACCTTGGTGTTTAATCAATCCCTTACAGAAAAGTCACATCAATTTCACATGCGGAAAAACACATGTAATCACATGTGAAATATGTGTTTTTGGAACATTTTTGTGTAAATCCCAGGTGAAACCAGTGGATCACATGTGGTGACATGTTGTCCACATGTGATCACATGTAAAATAATTGTTACCACATTATGCACATGTCATCACATGGGTTTTACATGTGTGTCCCACGGGTTTCACATGGGATTCACACAAAAATGTTCCAAAAACACACATTTCACATGTGATCACATTGTTTTTTTTTGGCATGTGAAATTGATGTTGTTCACATGTGATCACATGTAAAAACCATGTGAAATTCATGTGGTTTTTCTGTAAGGTTAAAAACAGTAGGTAATTCGGCTAGGGTTGTGCCGATAGACGATAGTATCGTGTATCGACGATCGTCAGACATATCGCCAATAGCTGGGTTTCATGACGATAGTTAGCGATGGTAATTATTATTATCATAATCATAGTTTCACAACAACATGCGCATTGCATGCTTTTCTTCACATGAGAGGGTTTGTGGGCTTCACTTTGCGCGAAAGAGCTTGTAACATGCGCAGATTCCTTCTCGCACGCACCTGGACATTATGCATGCATGAAAATTAACAAATAAATAAATGAGTAAACTAATGCATCGTCCCCCAGATATTATGTACACAATGCGCTATTCTTATCTTAAATTAGGTCATGTGTCCTTTTAAATTTTAACAATCCAAGGTGTCTGAGGTTCTTTGTAGAGCCCTGCAAACCCATCGGGGCCTGACAGGCTAAGCCCATTTGGGCCGGGCTCGGGCCATTTTTTTTTTACAGACCGGGCTCGGGCCGGGCTTATTTTAGCATCTCCCTCATTGTGTTTGTGTGTTTGCGTGTGTAGCAGAGACAGCGCGCATCTAAGAGCACGCGTCCGAGAGAGAAAGGGCGCATCAAAGAGCGCGCGTGTCAGAGAGAGTTTAAAAGTGATTGATATTGGTCTCGGGTCAGGTCGGGTTCGAGCTGAAAAAATTGCAGGCATTGTCGGGCTGGGGTTGGGTAGGGCTTGAACACTACGGGCCAGGGCTGGGTTAGGGCTGGAGTTTTTGGCCCGTGCAGGGCTCTAGTTCTTTGTCCTGTGGAAATTTGTAAAACAATGTTTTTTTGTGTTTTGATGACTAAATGCACTTGCTCTGGATGTCCATCCCTCACAGCCTCGGTTTGGAATCAACATGGCGGCAAAGTGAAGAGGTATAAAATTTAAAAATAAAATTTTAGTTTTCTAATAACAGAAATTAACCTGTTTGGCACAGGTACAGTACTGTGCAAAAGTCTTAGGCCACCATGCTACCATTAGATTTGTTGTTTTTGCAATTGTATAGTGATCATAATTATTTCTCAGTCTCTTTATTAGACTACAACCAGAAAATACAGGAAATGTGTATGTATTAAAACAGTATAGAAGTATAAGCTGAAGTGTCAAGTATTTAGGTGTGACTTAAGGGGCCCTATCTTGCAGCCAGCGCAATTGACTTTGTCAGTGACGCATGTATCATTCGTATTTTGCACCGGCGCACAGCGGGGTTTTCCCTCCACAGACGCACGTCGGCAAACTAGGGAATGAACTTGCGCTCCCTGGGCGGTTCAGCGCAAAAAAGGAGGCGTGTTCCAGCGCAAACCATCCCTGGTGCTATTTTGCAGTTTCAAAAAACAATTGCGCCACTGACCAAAAATAACTAGTCTAAAGTCAGTGGCGCGTTGTTCATTATGCTATTTTAAGGGCGCATGCTTGACCATAATGTATAGCGTGCACAACGCGCACACACTTTGCTTATCTAATCTACACAGATGCAACAGTTATTTTTGCAAATCATAAATTGTTACACTAAAAAATATTAACACATGAGATAAGGGAAATCATTGTGGTGAGCATTGTGGTGATAGTTTTTTATTTATTGTGTGGCTCCGTTAAAAAATTCTCATGCAAATAACGATTAAAATATTTTCATAAGTTTGTTGTGTGGCTGTATTACGTTTATTTTATGTAAATAATAATTAAAATGTTTTCATAAGAAACCTTAATGTATATGAACTTGATATGTAAGTGTTCTTTGGGGTTGGACCTTGCTTGCGTTTCTTGGGTCCGATTTCAAATCCCCCAAACCCTTTCAGCAGTGAGGGTGGACGCAGCGATGTCCTCTGCTGGCGTCAGGTCCTGAGGCAGATCCACCTCCCGTTACACGGCGTGCCCGATTTATGCTGGCAAGCTTGGGATTCCCCCGTCTCCTGACATCATTGTAGTGCTTGGCGCAACGATGGGGATGCCAGCTAATGAGACAACTGTGGCTATTTCCTTTCACGCCTGTTTAACCGACGCTGATTTGGGTGGGTTTCTCCCATCATCCCCATACAAAACAACTTCTCTGTCTTTGACTGCTCTTACAAGAACGTCGGTCTCCTCGGCTGTGAACCGCTCCTGGCGTGCGCCTGGTAAATCCGTCATAATAATAGCAACCCGCCATGGAACTTGCGCCCTTGCGTTTAAAGGGAATGTTGGATAGCGTTCTGATTGGTTTATTTGACGTTACGCCCAAACCACACCTATGAATAATGAACCTACTTCAGACCAACCCCTTATTGATTTGCGCCCGGCGCAAGAGTTATTTCTCACGCCGGGAAAATAGCAACAGCGCCCAAGATCCGCCCACAAACTCACTTGCGCTTTGCGCTTCATACTTGCGTTTCAGATCATTAAAATAGGGCCCAAGATGTGTTTCGTGCCAAGACAGGTCACACTAAATACTGACTGATGCCTCAAGACGACATTTAGTTCTGAACATTTTTTGATTTTAATTTTTCTGTGTGTATCTTAAAAAAAGAGTGAAAAATAAATGACATTAAAATTTTGTTAAAATAATAAAGCTGGTGGTGGTGGCCTAAGACTTTTGCACGGTACTGTACATTTTTTGTCTACAAAAGTAATTTCAAGCATTTAACTTAACTTAAAAGATAGTTAACATTTCAGTCAAGCGTTTCAACTTTTGACCGGTAGTATATATATACTGATTAAACGGCTTATCACCTGCAACACCTTATCCCCAAACCCACATTTATTTTGCCATGTCCACAAGGACGAGAGAACAGATAAAGCGCATCTCTTCAAAACTCCACCACAGAGAGATCAGACCGGCCCACAGAGAACTCTGACCCACTTTAACTTCAGCAATATCTGCCATTCCCAGCAGCAATTAAGACAAACGACAAGCATCACAACTGACAGACAGGCCCAAGTCTCATCCTCAACAGAGGCACGTATTGATTTCAACACCTGAAATGGAGCAAAGCACTTGTGAAATGGGTAAAGAGGGAAATAAAGAAGTTATCAGCATCGTTAAGCAAAAGGAAATTCAATGTATTAATGTTCCAGTACTCTTACATCAGCCGACAGATTGGGTTAAGGGAATAGTCCAGGTTTAATACAAGTTCGACATTTATGGTATAACGTTTTTAAGGACATCATCCCGATTACAGTAAGGCATTTACAATAAACGCAGTATATAATGCTGCTTTTTTGCTAATGCACTCATGAATTATTTAGTTAAATCTTGTTTATAATTTGACCGGACTGTCAACTTCTGGTTATGCGCTACTAATGTAAATCCTATGGGTAAACAGCGCTTTAGAGAAAATGTTTTTGATAGCAAACTGTGCTAAAGTAACTCGTCTATCAGCTTCACACCATCATCTTGACGTACACTCACCTAAAGGATTATTAGGAACACCATACTAATACTATGTTTGACCCCATTTCGCCTTCAGAACTGCCTTAATTCTATGTGGCACTAGCCTCTTTCACACAGTAATTCTAGTAAATTACCATGAATTTACCAGAATGAATTTACCAGTAAATACAAAAATGTGCTGTTCACACATGCAGTGACGTTCCGTCTTTTTACCAGTAAGACATCATTCACACATTAGTATCAAAATACCGGTAAACTCGGAGAGAAAGCGGAAGTTACCTGTGGCGCGCGGCCGCGAGCTCCGTGTCGTATTTGTACACAATGGCGGGTTATGACTTAATATCGTCGGTCCGTATTTTGTTGTTTTCACATCTGTGGCAAACGGTCGCAAAGTTGCTCGTGACCAAACAACATTACGTTAGGCGGCGTCAAACGGAACCTGTGTTTACACATTAGGCTTCACCGAGGGTGTGCTAAGGACATCGGCAATTTGGCAAACATATGGTAAGCTGTTTTAAACAACTTTGAAGAAATGTGGATGTTTACTTCAGTTGTGCTCGACTTTTAAGCAGCATGGGTGTGGAAACGAACGTAAACAGTGCGGTGGTACACGCATCATCTGTTTAAAAACGTTCTGATTGGCCCGAGCTGTCAGCGCGGTCTGACGTCGTTCGTTCTAAATGCCGGTAATCCTATATTTTTCGTTCACACATAGCGCTTACCGGTAAATTACTGGTAATCTTACAACCTGTCTTACTGGTAAATTGGGAGCACTGATTTACCGGAAAGGTTCTGTTCACACATGACATGTTAACTGCAATTTACCAGTAAATTACCAGTAAAGACTGTATGTGTGAAAGGGACTATTGATTCAACAAGGTGCTGAAAGCATTCTTTAGAAATGTTGACCCATATTGATAGGATAGCATCTTGCAGTTGATGGAGATTTGTGGGATGCACATCCAGGGCACGAAGCTCCCGTTCCACCACATCCCAAAGACGCTCTATTGGGTTGAGATCTGGTGACTGTGGGGGCCATTTTAGTACAGTGAACTCATTGTCATGTTCAAGAAACCAATTTGAAATGATTTGAGCTTTGTGACATGGTGCATTATCCTGCTGGAAGTAGCCATCAGAGGACGGGTACATGGTGGTCATAAAGGGATGGACATGGTTGGAAACAATGCTCAGGTAGGCCGTGGCATTTAAACGATGCACAATTGGCACTAAGAGGCCTAAAGTGTGCCAAGAAAACATCCCCCACACCATTACACCATTGCATTAATGAGAAATTGAACAGGTGTTCCTACAGTAATAATCCTTGAGGTGAGTGTATATGCATTTAAAAGATGCACTGCTATTAAAGCTATAGGAACAGGCAATGCCTATACTACTAAACTGTTAACAAGCCAACTTTGTTTCACTGAATCTTACCTATATCTCTTTGGTATTTGGTAACACATCTCACGTCACTGTATCCTGAGGATGAATTGCTTATTTTGTCGAAATCCCTCATTTGTAAGTCACTCTGGATAAAAGCATCTGCTAAATGAATATATGTAAATGTGAAAAGCTGTCTGAGCAGATTTTTCTGCAACCTTCCACTGACCTCTCCAGCAGAAAAACATCAGATGATTTCTGATTCTCATTAGATGAAGTCTGCTTATTTCCAACAACAGCAATTCGTAGGTATTTTACGAAGCGACTAATTTGTATGACCGTTTTTGTACGATTTGCTTTCACCCCCGTGACACTGCGATTAGGGGCGGGGTTAGGGGTGCGGTATTAATATTGTTGTTTTATTACAAGGCTCGTTGGAATGCTTGATTCTGATTGGCCAGTCGCGACATTTGCAGGTTTCTTATTCCCAGATAACTACCGCTCAATACTAATAACTCACGGTAACCCGTATCATACAAAATATAACAACAACATTGTTAGATACATTTCCTTTACAATGACACGAGTTTTCGTCTACAACATAAATCTCTTTTTTTTAGGCTACAGCAAACACACCCATTGTAGGCAACAATTTAGTTCCTAGGAGTGGTGATGTAGTAAAGACCGACATTATCATAAACCCTCCCGCTTTGAACTCACAGCCTGTAAGTTAACTCCGGTCAGCATTGTTTTGTGACCAAATCTTTCAAACATGGTTACGTTTCCGGCTGACGTCAGAGGTATTCCGGCCAATCACAACGTACAGATTAGCTGGCCAATCAGGGACACAGAGCTTTTCAAATCTGCGCGTTTCAGGAAGAAAGTGAAATCTGGAGCTACAAAAATGTACGATATGTGGAAAATAATGTTTTTTAACCATAAACCACACAAACACATTGCATTATACCAAATACTAGAGATCGACCGATATATCCGTGTTCCGATATTTTCCCTGATATTTGAGCATTTTCCGATGATCGGATATCGGTTTTGTAATATCGGATTGACCGATAAACGAGAGAATTGAGAATTGCGCGCTGGACGCATCTGAGGAGAGGAGCTCACAGCAGAAGCAGTGTGCACAGAAAATATGAAGGCAGAGTGACGCGACTTCATTAAAGGCTCTTTGAGTATACTTACTTCGCATATTTGCAGGCATTTATAACACAGCTTATTTGTGCATTAATGTATGTTATGTTAAATAAGTGGATTTATTAAAAGCAATGTATGCAGCTTGTCCAAGAATAGAGACGAACTCACAGAGTCACGCTGGCTGATCCATAAATCCGGTCCCAATAACGACGTAGCTTTGCATGAATAAAACAGCCATGAATTAATGCTTTGTGGAATTAAAAACACTAAATTAAATTCGTTTTTCTGTTATTTATGCTTACCATTAGCATCGTAAAATCACGTTCATATTGCTGTTCAGGTACCGGGGATGAAGGCTAAAGCACAGCCACATTTTTTAACAAGATTTACCCTAAGTTATATTAACATTTCCCAGATAGACATTATTTTGCTAAAATATCTAAATAAATGTCTGTGGATATTAATTAATTATTTATTACCTCCGCAAGAGGTCACCGTTTGATACAGTTAATGCGCGAGTAAATGCATAGATAAACAGCGCTTTCAACAGCCATTTCATAAGCTATAACAACAAAATATTCATTATTCTGACATCAAATAACGTCACCAGTTAAGAAATTCAGTGATATATAAGCCGTTTTGATTGTTACTTTCCTGAATGTAGTATTGCAGTCAGTGATATTATTTGTAAAATCTCTTTGCTAACTACTTGTTGGACTGCTGAAGGCTACAGTTTGCTGGTCAAAACAACGATATTATATCCCAAAAAAGAGACTTAATCCACCTGTTTTACTCTATAAACTATGTATAACAAGCAGCCAACTCCGCTATACTTTTCTCTCTCCCGCTCCGTAACCTGGCAAGCGCAAGCGCGAACTTTGGATCAGTCCATTTCTGACGAAATGATAGGGGTGTTTGGAATGGTCCATGTATTGGGAATATAGTTTCTACATTATTCATTAAATTAATATTATTCTTCACTCTTTCAGACCCCTCTATTTATGACTTTGTATGCAAAGAGGGAGTGATTGTGATGATGATGATTATTATAAGGGTTTGTTCAGTTCAGTCGTGTTGTAGTAATTATGTCAAAAACAGAAGTATAACAGTAAGTAAAAATCGGTTCAGCATATCGGTTATCGGGCACATAAGCATCCAAATATTTGTTATCGGCATCGGTTTAAAAAAATGAGTATCGTCGATCTCTACCAAATACACAAAATAACATTGTTATTTTAGCAATTAAATAGATGCACTTTAAACCAAATAGTGTGTTTGTGACATTTGGATGTCTTAAAAGGGTAGTAACCGTAAGTAAACTTGTTGTCCTCACACAAGGTCTGCATTCGTTAAAAATGAGTAAAATACTTCAAATTAATATTTAAAGTTCCTTACCTTACTTATGAGATAAACAGCTGTGTAATAAGCGAGATAATGTACAGGCAGCCTGCTGTTATTGCGAAATAAGAACCCTTACTTAAAGGTGCAGTGTGTAGATTTTAGTGGCATAGTAGCGAGATGTGAATTGCAACCAATGGCTCAGTCCACCGTTCACCGAAACGCATAGAGAAGCTACGGTAGCCGCCACAGGACAAACATGTTGTCGTCTTTATTGACCAACACCAAATACAGTAGTGACAAAACACGCTGTGTAGAGCAGGTTGTCCGTTAAGGGCTAATTTAGAAACATTGCGGCACAAAATGGCGACTTCCATGTAAGGGGACCCACAGTGTACTTAGATAAAAATGTCTCATTCTAAGGTCTTTATACACCACTAATAATATAGTAATGTATATTATATTGCATTTCTGTCATTAGATCCTACACACTGCACCTTTAACAATTATATATTTTCATATGATTAATTTCATACGAATTAGCCAACTCTTAGTCAACTAAGCTCAGTTTGTCCTTTTTGGCTACAAGCAGCTCTCTGGTCCAAGAAATCAGATCTGATAGATGACATTGTCATCCATCAAAACAGCAGTACTCGACACACAAGTACGTTATATTTCCATTGTTGTACATTTCCATCAAGGGATGTCAGGAGGTCAGGGTAAAAGGTCAGTCACAGTGCAAATGTCCTGGAACAGTCTGGAGCTTTTGGGACTGAATCGAAAGCTGTAATACGGTACGCATACGGGACAGCAATTCAGGTCATGTCCAGTATGCTACTCCTGGCCAAATATATATATATATATATATATATATATATATATATATATATATATATATATATATATATATATATATATATATATATATATATATATATACAACCCCAAATCAGAAAAAGTTGGGACACCATAGAAATTGTGAGTAAAAAAGTAATGGAATAATTTACAAATCTCATAAACTTATATTTTATTCACAGTAGAATAGAGATAACATATCAAATGTAGAAAGTAAGATATTTTGAAATGTCATGCCAAATATTGGCTCATTTTGGATTTCATGAGAGCTACACATTCCAAAAAAAAATTGGGACAGATAGCAATAAGAGGCCAGAAAATGTAAATTTACATATAAGGAACAGCTTAAGAACTAATTTGCAATTTATTAGGTCAATTGGCAACATGATTGGGTATAAAAAAGCCTGTCAGAGTGGCAGTGTCTCTCAGAAGTCAAGATGGGCAGAGAATCACCAATTCCCCCAATGCTGCGGCGAAAAATAGTTTTCGGAGTTTCTCAGAAAAAAATTGCAAAGAGATTGAAGTTTTCATCATCTACGGTGCAAAATATCATCAAAAGATTCAGAGAATCTGGAACAATCTCTGTGCGTAAGGGTCAAGGCTGGAAAACCATACTTGATGCCCGTGATCTTCGGGCCCTCAGACGGCACTGCATCACATACAGGAATGCTACTGTAATGGAGATCATAACATGGGCTCTGTAATACTTCCAGAAAACATTGTCGGTGAACACAATCCACCGTGTCATTTGCCATTGCCGGCTAAAACTCTATGGGTTAAAAAAGAAGCCATATCTAAACATGCCCCAGAAGCGCAGGTGTTTTCTCTGGGCCAAGGCTCATTTAAAATGGACTTTGGCAAAGTGTAAAACTGTTTTGTGGTCAGACGAATCATAATTTGAAGGTCTTTTTGGAAAACTGGGACGCCATTTCATCCGGACTAAAGAGGACAATGACAACCCAAGTTGTTATTAGCGCTCATTTCAGAAACCTGCATCTCTGATGGTTTGGGGTTGCATGAGTGCGTGTGGCATGGGCAGCTTACACATCTGGAAAGGCACCATCAATGCTGAAAGGTTTTCCAAGTTTTAGAGCAACATATGGTCCCATTCAGACGTCGTCTCTTTCAGGGAAGACCTTGCATTTTCCAACATGACAATGCCAGACCATATACATGGGTTTCAGTCATGTGACTTTTTACGTTATGCCGCCATCTTGAGGACCTACCGAGTACCAGTAGGCTACTGAAAAGCATTGGCTGGCTTGCTACGATTTACGGATTTCTTATCTTTTACTGTCTATGATTCTTATGGATACGGGAAATGGCTACGAAAGACAACATGTCGCACCTCGACTGTCATGAAAAGAAACGCGACTTTAAAAAAATATACCTTGGTTTGGCTGTGATGCCTACTCAATCCCCGATACGTTCTTCCAGCCGCTGTTCGCTGCTACCAAACTACCACTATTTTACAACACTAAGGCGGCGCGTCACAACATGAAACTTTGCTCGAAGTATCACCTGGATCTCTACTCATGAACGCGAACATTGAGAACATTGTTTGTGTACACAGAGTTTAATAAAAAGAAAGTTTTGTACAACTGATTTTGGCTGTTATGGTGTCTGCTCGTCATCCCTGCCAGACGGAAATAATCGATTTCCGAAGGGGAATGAATGAATCTCATATGAGGCTCCTTTTTCAACTAGAAGGTCAATATTGTTTTTCACTTGCGACAAAACAACGAATTATCTGTGCATTTATATGGAACTATGCTTTAGGAGCTATCCATCTTTACTCTCCTCCCTCCTTACGTTCCATTCGCAGATCGATACATCTTGACTGGGAAGATGGCGGCGAGCGGAAGCCAAATCAACCAAAGTCAATTGTTCAAAACCTTCTTTTTAGTAAACTCTTTGTTCACAAACAATGTTCTCAATGCTCGAGTTCACGTGTAGAGACACAGGCGATACTTCGAGCAAAATATCATGTTTTGTCGAGCCTTCTTAGTGTTGTAAAAATAGCGATTTTGATGCTCACAACATATTGAAGGCATAGCTTCTAGTTCTTTTGCGACCACTTCAGGTCCTCAAAATGGCGGAAGACAAGAGAGTGACGCCAGCTGAAACCCATGTATACTGCATCAATTACAACGTCAAGACTGCATAGAAGAAGGATCTGAGTACTAAAATGGCCAGCCTGCAGTCCAGATCTTTCATCCGCAGAAAACATTTGGAGCTTCATAAAGAGGAAGATGCGACAAAGAAGACCTAAGACAGTTGAGCAACTAGAAGCCTGTTTTAGACAAGAATGGGACAACATTCCCATTCCTAAATATTGGTCCTCCTCCAGCTGTTCCTTTATATGTACATTTACATTTTCCGGCCTCTTATTGCTACCTGTCCCAACTTTTTTTGGAATGTGTAGCTCTCATGAAATCCAAAATGAGCCAATATTTTCATGACATTTCAAAATATCTCACTTTCAACATTTGATATGTTATTTATATTCTATTGTAAATACAATATAAGTTTATGAGATTTGTAAATTATTCCATTCCTTTTTTACTCACAATTTCTACAGTGTCCCAACTTTTTCTGATTTGGGGTTGTATATATATATATATATATATATATATATATATATATATATATATATATATATATATATATATATATATATATATATATATATATATATATATATGTATGTATGTATGTATGTATGTATGTATGTATGTATGTATGTATGAAATGGCACAGTATTTTTGCACTTTGCAGGCAGTGTAAACAGTGAATTTAGCATGAAATGCCTACTAATCCGATTACATTTGCAAAAAATGTGCAGTATTCAACTAGACCTCTGTGTAATGTCATATCCCACAATGCACTCGACTGCACTTTACATTTCCAATGCAGACAAATGAGCTAAAAGCAAAAGAAATGTAAACATCCTCTTTTTGACACGCTGCCTGATCAGACCACTAGAGTTGAATTAAAAATGCAAAGTGATATTATTTATTTATTTACCAGATAGTAACTTGACACTTCACGCTGAATTAAACATGCAGCGTAGTAAAATTATATGACAGCTGATGATAAGTACAGTAAACAGTTGAAATTGTTATATTTAGGTTTAAACTGCTTGAAATTAGTATATAGTGCGCGGTATATACAGTAGTACCGTGCAAGTGTTAGGCCACAGCCTACGTACTTGCCCTTTAAAGTACACATACTAAATAAATAAGCCCTTTAGATCGCCTGTCCAATCCTACATGATTTAATACAGCCCTATGCACTGTCTGATGGACGACGCTTCTGTATTGAAGACTAAAAGAGAGACAATGCTATTGACATCAACACAGAGACAATAAAAACACCAAATCGGGTTAGAGAAATCTCATAAACCTCGACTGAAGGTCAAACACCGTGTAGCTCAACGAGATGACGCTCAATCGTCCGAAACAGGGTTTGGAGTGGATGCTGAATGTGTTGTCTCCATATCCAACTCCATCACGCTGTACTCAAAGGGCAGATTTTTATAAAGCACAGCAATTCCTCTAATGGCTTTTATGGGAAGGCGGACCGGGCGGGGGGATTTGGAGATGTACTGAGCCCCACATCATCAGACACAATGGGGTCAAACTTAAAACACCCCCAAGGAAAAACCGGATGACAGACAAAGTTCTGCTCTTCGTGTATTAATGCAATTTGGAGACTTTATACTTGAATTTGACCTATCGATCACAAACTCAAGGTCCAATTAACGTTTCGCCAATAACAGAACTGAGAAAATGTATCAGCTATAAATATTTCATGCAAATCAGTCACATACGAGACAGCTGCCTATCTAGGTAGTTTACTAGATTGTGGAGCTGCCCACATCCAAAGCTCTATAGCATCTGTTCAACACATGTAGCCCACCTATAAATCTCCCTGGAATCCTTTTAGTGGCACCGCAAACCAGCTAATGGATCAGAAAAACACTCACAAACCATCAAAACAAACATGAAGTCCAACCTCTCAACCTCTTGCCATACCTTAAATGTCATGGGTTTTCTGTAAAGCCCTATTGAACAGCACACAGTATCAAACCAAACACTTCATTTCCACAACACCTCAAACACGTCCCCGCGCTGGCACCCCACACAAGCGGGCGACCTGAAAGCCCATCAATATACACATACATAATTGCTCTCCATTTTGCACAATTATGAATCATTCGGATATAAAGGTAAATTGTGATTCTAGGGAACGTTACAGGAAGGTTACGGATATTTCAGTCTCATCTGGGTGGCTTTTATAAGACCCGTTGCATTCCAATATTAACACTCTTAGCTTTGTGGAGGTGGTTTCCAACCGAGAAAGCCCAGACCCCCGACATGCTACAGAACAAGTAATATAATCCAGACACTCCATAACAAACTGCATTTTTCCGTTGTATAATGAAAAGCTAAGAACCACACAATCACAAAACGCAGTGTTGCTTATGGTAAGCAGTGTTTGCTTTGCAATACACATGATAATTCAGGGACGCACAGTAGTTAGTAATAAATAATGCACATAGTTCGGTACTCAAAGCAGAAGTCATATGCATGACATTTTAATTTCTGCTTTGCATAAAAAATGTCCAATTATATATTTTCATTGTAAAGGGCATTCGTTGTCATTTCCTCTTTGTGAAAACTAGGCTATTTGCATTTGGCAGACGCTTACACTTACAGTGCATTACAAGGTTTACATTTTTGATCAGTATGTTGTTTGTTCAATACGTTGCATGTTCCCTGCTTTTGTGCCACTAACGCAATGCCTAAACACTGAGCTATAGATGGTATGCAACAATGTCACTGACAATTATCAGCAAAAATTAAATTTAGTTGCACTTGATAGTGACCCTAGTAACTTGTCAACCCACCTGTGGTCAGTGGATGTTGGCATGTGGCCAGACATTGCTTTTCCGGACAGTCTGTAAAACGATAGCTCTGAGTTCTTGTTAAATCTGTTAGTACAGTCTATCGCACAACAGCTTTTTCCTATTTAGACGTATTTTCCTTGTGTTTTCGCTGATTTCACACTTTACACAAATTCTGCCGCTCTGTCTTTTGCCACTCATTGGACATAACCACAGTCACCTCCACCGACTGTGACATCACGTTTAGCAGATACATTTATATGTTTACATTATAAATGTTTACAAAACTGACTTTTAGCGGATTATCTTGTGCTCAGGAGCATATCCAGTACAGTATAGTGTTTCTGTAGCTCATCTGGTAGCGGGTTGTGCTTGGAACACCAAGGTCATGGATTGATTCCTAATACACATACTGATCTATAAATTCATAAATGCACTGTAAGTTGCTTTGGATAATAGAATCGGATTTAAATTCATATCCATTTTGTTATTAAATTAAAAGTATTCAATTTATGCATTTTGCAGACACGATACAAAGTGACATGGGTTTAGATTAATCCAGGACTAGGGATGAATAGTACATTAGGATATTAAAGTAGTTTTTGCAAACACTACCATATAAAATAAACATTACTGGTGTGCATCTTGAGACAAAACAATGGCACTGGTATATGTTAAGATATGTTAGTGCAAGATGTTTTAAATAAAGGCAGCACAAACATGCATTTTAGTCTAAGATTAGGAAAAACGCTGTTTGGTAAACCGCCCCTTAAAGTTAATTTAAGGTATACATTTTATCAGTTTGTGTTCCTTGTATGTGATCAAAACTACAATATGACCACGAAGTGACTTACAGGAACACTTCTGTCCAATTAAATTATTTTTGGACTCGAAATAAACGTTGCATGTAAATGCTTTTTCCAGCCTGATCTTAGGAGTATCGCACACTCCACTTTGTTTTTTTTTTATTTTCCAGCTCCCTAGAGTTAAAGTTTTACCATTTTGGAATCCATTCAGCCGATCTTTGGCGGTACCACTTTTAGCCTAGCTTAGCATAATCCATTGAATCTGATTAAACCGTTAGCATCACCCTCAAAAATGAAGAGTTTCCCTATTTAAACTTGACTCTTCTGTAGTTACATCATGTACTTACGCAGTGCCCGAAAATAGTCCCCAGGAAACTTTCATGTGACCGGCACTAAGTTACATTGAAAGTTATCTAGCTGGGGACTATTTTCGGGGCTGCGTAATATCATGGCACCCATGGTACGGCAGCAAAGTTCCTTGATTATTACACTTGATAATTAAAAAAATCACAACTTTCAATTTTCCGTCAGTCTTAATACACGATGTAACTACAGAAGAGTCAAGTTTTGAATAGGTAAAATATCGAAACTCCATGGTCATTTTTGAGCGCAATGCTAATGGTCTAATCAGATTCAATGGATTATGCTAAGCTATGCTAAAAGTAGAACCGCCAGACCCGGAGATCGGCTGAAGGGATTCCAAAACTGTAAAAAACAAATGTTTATCTGTAGGGGAGCTGGAAAATGAGCATGTTTTCCAAAAAAGTGTGTTCCTTTAAAAACAAGCAATTATCATAAAAAACAAGAATGAAACTCCACCCCTAACCTCAACGTCACAGGGGCAAAAGCAAATCGTACTAAAATGCTCGGATATGGAATTAATACGAATTAGCCACTTCATAAAATACGTACGAATTTCCAGGAGATAGCATTGGGTTTTTCTCAAAATAAGTTACCACTTAGACGTGAACTAACTGGGATCAAAACCAGTGGGATTTTTAATGAAACCATTTGTTTCACTCGTTTTTCCTTTATTTTTTCCAAACTTCATTTAATAAAGTGAGATTTTGTTGTAAATATTTACTGTGAGAGCCGAGCAAAGTTGAACACAGGACATTGAATCAAACATTAAGGAGGCTTAAACCCACATGCTGTGATAAACCAGTAAACAATTTTAATCTGATGTAAAGTCAACGGCTGACATTCTTGAGTAGCAGTGTGTCGACTTCAAACACAAATTCCAAATATTAGCCGGCATTCTGACAGGTTAAAAATCCGAACGAGCGTGTGACTGACAGGACGATAGAGCTCGAAACAGGACAGGTTGACGGGCAGGGTAAGAGGGTGTCAGGGCCTTTGGAGATGTTACCTGTCAAAGGCCAGCCAAAAAGAGACTCGTGTACTCTCTGAAGGCACTGATGGGCTAAAGGTTTCCTCTTATTCGACCTGTTATGACAGATCGGAGCGTTTTTTATTGCCGGGTGCGGCTGTGTACGCCAAACAGTTTTCCATCTTAATCTTGGTCAATCGTGTCCTCTCAATCTCTCTTCTAATGCACTGTACGGTTTTAGATTGAATTTACTGAGCAGATTTGAAGTGCATGATTATATTATTATGGAAATGCAAAAATGGCGCTCGGTTCAAATGTCACAATATGTCACAGCTGCTTGAAATGTCTCACCGTGACCCACTTGTGTTAATAAGATTGCATGCTGGTAGAATTAATAAACGACGTAAAGCGCGCGAACACGACAAATTCTCAAGAATGCTTAAACACACTCGAAATTCAAAACAGCATGATAGGGTTGTACATTCGACACATGCTATTTGAAGTGTTACATAAGTTTTGTGGGTTCTTTTAGTTGTTTTTATTTACTACTTGGGCTGTTTAAAACCGTACCGTATCCCCTCAAAAAGCGTAAAACAAGGGAGCAATTTCGGACACATCCCTGGTCGCTATTACGATCATGTGTCACCATGGTTACAGGCATCACTTAATGGCACCTTTCCATTGCATAGTACCCCACGGGTTGGTTCGGTTTGGGTCAGGTTGGGTTAGCTCACCTCACTTTGACTTGGTTAGCTTTTCCATCGAGTTAAGTAGCACTTCGGAGTGGGAGGGATTATAGGCGTGTCGTTATATTTGCGCTGCCTACTGCTGTGACATCATACAAGTGAAAGCGTCGTTGTACATTCCCATACATTTATTTATTTCTCAATCCGCCACAAAATAAAAATTGACCACCACAAATAGATGTTCGCACATAGAGTTTATCACTACCTATGTCTCACATGACAGTTTCTGCACAAACACCCGTGGCGTCAGTCAACGCGCTCCTCTGAGCCTCATTTAAGTTGCATTTAAGCATATATATGCGAACGTGCACGTTGTGAATGTGCCGCCACAAACTGCAAGTCTGGAAAAACTGGTATAGTGTTCCTGATTCTCAACCTGTGGATGTTTTTCATCGCTAAAAGGGAGTTTGGGAACTTATAGCAGAGCACAGATGACAACAGGTTTGCTCGAGACAGCGCAAGCTAGCATGAAGGTAAAGCTAATCTTTTACATTACAGCGATGACGCTGGTGGTGACGATTCTCTAATCAGTGATCTACAGTGTTTTCGCGTCATGTTTTGGTATCACCTCGGGTTGCTTGGAACCTCGACCGAGGTGGTACTAAAAGAAAAAAGTATCGAGTACTACATACTGCACCCAGTGGAAAAGCTCCCAAAAGTAAGCTGACCCAAACCAAACGGTGGGGTACTATGCAATGGAAAAGCGGCATTAATGGTGCTCCTGCATAAATGTAAATGTAAGAATAAAAGTACATTAGAGAGGGGGATCGACTTCATACACGCATAATTCGAACCTGTCTGCTCTTCTACGAACACGATCCTTCGAGAGTCGCACCTGTCCTCACCCCAAATATTAACAGGATCAAATCAGCCCCTCAGAATTCTTCACCCGCGCTCAGTGTAACCCTCAGGTAACCTCAGGTTATCAGTGTAAAGGCATACTCTTCTCCACAGAGTATGTGATCTTTCGCTTGGTCATCCATAAAACAGGAGAAGAAGGGCCCGGCTTAGCCGATCAATGACAGCACAGGTGACACAGTCTGTGAAGTTGCAGAACGCTCTGACATTTAGAAAGGAAATGGTAACATTCTCTTCTGAGCACCTCGGAGTCAAGCTATCCATCAGCAATGCACTTCCCAGAGTTTGGGCTCTAGATTTGCTCCATTACACTGCTTTCCGCTCTTTAAAGAAATCAAAATTGACCTTATTAAATTGAAGTAATAGTTTGTTTCTTGCTAAAAAGATTGCATGAATAGAAATATGTCCTATTCATTATCAAGTGCATGTATGCGGTTATTTTTGTTTTTGGAAGGTCGATTCCACCCCCAAAATTGTACAAAAATATTTATGTTACTGAAACACGTCAAAAAGGGTAATTAAAATAATTGACATTTTTTAATTGATTCAAATTCATGTGATTCATTAATTTTTATCACTTTACAACATGGTTGTTCATGTTAACGTTAGAAAATCAATTAACTAACATGAGCTAACATGAGCAATATAGTTTAGCAGCATAAAAAAGTCACAATAAAACGGAAGTAGCGGATGTCTTATTTTCCTTTTCGTTACGTATATTCAAGTAAAATGGCTTCTGAAATGAGAAAAAAGGAGGGTGGAACTTGATTTTATCTATTGAGAATTGATCGGATCGTTGTAAGTTGGGTCATGTTGCTATTTACTAATCGCTGCGATCTTTTATCGGTCCCCTCCATCCCACCATTCCTCATGACCGGAAGTAAAGAGAGGTCGTTTCGAGAATTGGAGGAGATCTGAGTTTTTGATGGAACCCCCAAATGGGTTTAAACATTGTTTGGCTAAAAATAAGCGTTTCTCTCCGTCTAAAGTGAAAGTGAAATTGAAGATAGCGTCCGCGAGACGAGTCCACTATCGCCCCCTGCAGGCATTTGTTATAATACATGCACAATGCATTTTATTTATAGGACACAAATGTCATGTGTTTCTTAATGTAATGTTGTTTAATGTAACTTGGTTTTAATACTTTATTTGAACCAATTATTATTGCATCTTTGTTATTATGTAATTTTAAAGGCTAATGCTCACTTGGGTCTATTTTTATTACCCAAAAATAACAAATTACTTCATTATCAGTTAGCAAAATAATTGTAAGGGCCAGTCCTTGATTATTTAAAACTTTTAAAAATAATGTGATTTCAGATTCTTATTCATTTATTTTATCATTGAGGATTTCTTAAAAAGTGTAAAAATATTGTCTCGTCTCGTTCTCGTGAACCCAATCTCGTTTCGTGAATTAAGTGTCTCGTCACACCCCTATTAAATACTTCAGTGTTTCCGCTATATACATTCAACCGTGGCGGCCCGCCACTGCTAAAACATCCCCGCCACGCCTGCGGTTGTGGATAGAAGGGATACAGCAAACGAAATCTCGTTGGATGAGCACTGTTTTATCCTAATCCTTTAACCAAACCCAACTCTAAACACAAAATTTCACACGATTGTAGGATGTATTTGTATCTAATTTAGCCAGAACCGCTGTTTTCATCCTAATAATCCTACCTCCAAATCTAATCCTTAACTTTTCGGCATTTGCTGTATCCCTTCTAGACAAAACCCACAGCGGCAGCTCGCAAAAAAGCTACCGAAATGTCCGCTCTGCGAGACTGGCTGTCTAGAAATAAATTCCTTTCCGGATTTGCGTTGTTCGCTCATTTATAAATAAATCTCCTAAAATATCATAATTTCCTCCATGGGTTTAGTTTCGTGCACAAATAGATTTAAATCAACAGAGGATTATTAAGCTACGTTTCTGTTTGAGAAATAATAATTAAATAAATAAGCCTATACGAAATATGTTGCACTTAAATAATTATTAAATTGACAAAACGAATAAAAAAATATTTGAGTTTCTGTTCTTTTTTTGTGACGCGCTCTAAAACCAAACCAGCAGAAAGCACGTCATGTTTTTAATGATTATAAATAAGCACAAGGTTTTCTCCTTATTGTGAGTTTACACAAATAAAAATACATCATTTGAAGTTTCGAATGTTGTTTTACTTTTATCTTTATGGCTATAAATTTAGGGTAATTTAAGCTGCAAGGTCATCACGCATATGATGTTCACCGGCGCATATCTACACCAACACAGCGCAGGGCTGCGAGAAAAGACATTATTAAACTTTTGATTTAACATATTACGAGTTTTTTGGACATTCATTTGGAATCACTGTACTCATATTATCAACTTATCTGGCCATTAGTTATTCAGTATAGGCTATAAGCGCAGCGCGCTGCTGATCGCTCAGCTGTCAGTCAATCGTCTGTGCTTTAGATCGACACTCACAAAGTTTCACATTAAATGATAAGATATTTGTCCAAAAACAAAAGGCTAAATACTGAATACTACTTATATGCGACTGCAAGACATTAATAGTCGAATCTGTTTGTAAGGAAACTTACATTATTCCCGTGGAAGAGAAGAACGTTGGTAATAGAAACTTGAGGCAGACGGTGAGACTGTTTTATCTGTTTTCAGACGAAACAGCAGGGTCGGTGTACCCGCGGGTGAACCGCATAATATTTGATCTAACGGGTGTAATAGGCTATTCGTGTGTCATTTGTGTTGTAGATGCAGGTCGGGACTCAATAGACAAGAGTAAAATGCGGGTCTAACATCCAAGACCAAAATTCGACTCGTTTTTAAATGTCCCGTGCTTATTTGTGTTTAAGATCTGTCTGAAGACCGGTAAAGGTTTATATTTAACTGCGCGATTTGCGGTGTGACCGGCTCGGGGTCACAGTCTTTATGTCAAATGGTACGGGTGTGAAATAAAATTGCTGCTGATGTCGGATAACTGGTCGGTTGTTCTGTCAATCACAGCGGTGCGGATTATCAAACAGGACTGCATGACTTTGTAACAGCTCTGTACGCTAAACACGAGGACGAACTTGCAATGCACACTACATTAAAACTACAATAAAATATACGAACTACGTACGTAGCTGTGTAACGTTTTTTTAAGAAAATACAGTTTAGATCAAACATAGAAAAGCAATATGCTATAAATATAAGGAAAAGTAAATGACAGCGTGAAAATTATAAAAAAATACATGTTAGTTTACTGTAGCCTATTTTCTACATTACTTTTTTTTTTACATTTATAATCATCATGGGCGCCCCCTGCCGCCACAGCTGAAAAAAATCCTAGAGGAAACACTGTACTTAACTTAAACTCAAAGGAGTGGTTTCCCGGACAGGGATTAGTTTAAGCCAGAACTAGGCCTCAGTTTAATATAAGGAAATATAAGTAGTTTTAACAAGCATGCCTTACTAAAAACATTACCTTTGTGTATTTTGAGGCAACACAAAAGGCGCTGATGTATTGTAAGACATGTCAGTGCATGTTGTTTTCAGTTTGGACAGATCTTACATTTATTTTAGTCTAGGACTAGTCTAATCCCTGTCCGGGAAAACGCCCCTTTGAATAATATATATTTTTTAAACACAACAAAGCACTCCCCCAGTTTTCATTAACGTAAGAAAAAATGTCACCAAAAATCATTTAAAAAAATATATATAATTAGCTTTTTTGTGACTTTAGAGTGAAATATGACCCACACAGGTTTCATGAGATGCTCAGACATGTCTAACACACACACAAAATAAAAGTGCTTCACAAGAGCAGGTGTTTTCAAACTTTTGTTGTCAGCCAAATACCCCCCCCCCACACACCTTCCAAAAATATTATAGCACATTTGCATGTTTAACTAAAAAAAAATTTGATCCGTTTTAAAGTTTTTAGCAGTAGTATTTTACATAGTTATTGTTATTATTACTACCTGTCATCTTTAATTGGTACATAAAACTTTTTCAGGATAACGCAAATTAAACAAATAAAATATATTTTTGTTAGTGTTTTATTTCATTTTTTTATGTTAACTATTTATTTACATTTTATGATTTAATTGCAATTGATTAATATAAAATCGTTTATTTACGTTTTATTATTTAATTTTAATTGATTAATAAAAAATCCTTTATTTTACGCTTTAAAACTTTTATTTACGTTTTTCTAAACCCTGGTATAGAAAAATATTTTCTTTTGCTAAATAAAAATAATCAGTAGTTATATAAAGATATTAAAGATGGTTCTTATAATAACGTTTGACTGATTGGTACTTTGAGGAACCAAAAATGGTTCTTCTGTGGCATCACCGGCCCGTGAAGAACCTTTTAAGCACCTTTATTTTTAAGATTGCAGACCCAGTAAAATAACTTTTATATTTTCAACAATCATGAATAAATTAGACATAAAATTACACCTATTTGCCCTGAATCAACTCGACACACAAGCACTATAGTCACCGTCTGTACATAAATGTCTGGCATTTGGACACTAGCCTGTAATACTTTAGTCTCTAAACCTTCAAGATGGTGCTATGCTAAAGCAGATTCCCTTACGGCCCTTAAACAGTTCGGGCCCCGTTCATGACCAGTGGCCTGCGTGCAGCTCGATCACACGCATTAGGCTCAATGAACCGCTTGAAATGACACATTATAACTCCCG
This sequence comes from Paramisgurnus dabryanus, assembly GCF_030506205.2. Lineage (NCBI taxonomy): Eukaryota > Metazoa > Chordata > Actinopteri > Cypriniformes > Cobitidae > Paramisgurnus > Paramisgurnus dabryanus. The sequence goes on from NC_133348.1 coordinate 7,402,544, forward strand.
CTGTGTGGAAATCCCCAGGGGTCCGACACCACGACACACTGATACACACGGATAACCCCGACCGAGCTCAATGTGTCTTAATCAGTGTGCGAGGGGTCTCGTATGACTGTAGCTTTTTTTAGGAATGCAAATGAACGAGATATGCAAAACTGAATAATTATGAGTACGCAACTCGTACAAAATTATGCACATGCTATGCGACTTTAAAGATCTATGCGCCGGGATTATTAGCTGAAATTTTCACACTTTTTATCAGCAGGAAACTTAATTTTAACATTTTGCAAGTAATGAAAGCGCATGACGTCCCCTCCCAAAGCTGGGATAAAATGTACCGTAAAAAACACATACAGTAAATGAGCCTAAATTATCACGCTGTTACCGCACAACATGTACAAAATTACAGGACCCTGTTACTATAGCTTAATTTTCTAAATGTTAGCTTAAAAGAAACCCCGCCACACAGCCCTCGAGTTTCTTACTGACTGATTAAAACGTCCAATTACGCAACACATTTAATTCGGTTGTTGCCCAAAAAAGAAATCTTTAAGATTGCCTGTGAGCGCCATTTCATGCTCAATCCTTTCACCAATTACGCTTAATAACTCTCATGCAATCTCTTGTAAATGCAGCCCGGGAACAAAAACTTGACCTCGGATGAATGAGGCTTAACCGTGCCAGACCACAACGAAAAAACACTACACTTGAGCCGGGTCAGAGCTGGTACCAATGATCAAAAAGCCCCACATCCCATTAGGCAGAACTCTCAGTGGGGTAACCCAATTAAATCAACTCCATTTAATCAGAGCAGGGCGCACGGACAGAGGGGGCGTGGCCTTCCTGGCTGTCTGTTCGAGTGTAATCCCACCTCCTAATGATCCGCCGCTGTGTGCGGACAACCAGTAATTGGAACATGATGAAATTCCACTGCTGGGAATTGAGGAAGTGTTTCCAATCAATCAACCTCTTACATCTGAATTTCTTACAGGTCTTGCACAGGATTTGATTTAAGATTGCTCTTCTATACAAAATATAGAGCTGTGAACAGATTAAAGCCTTGAAACAAATGACATGATGTGCTGATGAATTAATAAAGTAAATTACGATAAATGTTTTTATCCATTAATATACAGGTCTCATTCCAGTAAAACACAGCTTCTGTTTTAAAGGGCTATATCAACATAAAAATTAAAATTCACTCAACATTTACTGACCCACAAGTTGTTTCAAACCTGTACACATTTCTTTGTTCTGCTCAACACAAAGGAAGATATTTTGAGCAATGTTTATAACCAAACCGTTTTGGGGCACCATTAACTTCCATAGTATTTTTTTCCTGAGAAGTCAATGGTGCTCCTCTGCAAAAAATTACTTTCTTACTTAGTATTTTTGTCTTATTTTCAGGAAAAATATCAAAAAATTATTAAATTAAGATGCTTTTTCTTGATGAGCAAAACGACTCAAGAAAATAAATCTAGTTTTTAGACCAAAAATATCAAATTTAAGTGATTTTGTGCATAAAACAAGCAAAAAAATCTGCCAATGGGGTAAGCAATTTTTCTTGAATTTTTCTTGAATTTTGTGTTTAAGAAAAATGTTCAAGATTTTTTTGCTCACCCCATTGGCAGATTTTTTCTGCTTGTTTTATGCACAAAATCACTTAAATTTGACATTTTTGGTCTAAAAACTAGACTTATTTTCTTTGGTTGTTTTGCTCATCAAGAAAAAGCATCTTAATTTAAGAATTTTCAGATATTTTTACTGAAAACAAAACAAAAAAAAAATACTAAGAATTTTTTTTCTTGAAAGTCATTTTTTGCAATGTAAGATGGGGCACCATTAACTTCCATAGTATTTTTTTCCTAAGAAGTAAGTGGTGCTCCACTGCAAAAACTTTCTTACTTAGTATTTTTGTCTTATTTTCAGGAAAAATATCTAAAAATTCTTAAATTAAGATGCTTTTTCTTGATGAGCAAAACGACTCAAAAAAATAAGTCTAGTTTTTAGACCAAGAATATAAAGTTTAAGTGAATTTGTGCATAAAAATCTGCCAATAAGGTAAGCAAAAAAATCTTGAACATTTTTCTTTAACACTAAATTCAAGAAAAATTCAAGAAAAAAATCCTTACCCCATTGGCAGATTTTTTTGCTTTTCTTGGGTCGTTTTGCTCATCAAGAAAATACATCTTAATTTAAACAATTTTTAGATATTTTTTCCTGCTTGATTACAAATATCTTTCTTTGTTCATACATGCTTGAAATAACTCAAAGGTCAGTAAATGATGACAGAATTAAAATTTTTGGGTGAACTATCCCTTCAAATAAGACAAATAAGAATTAGCCAACCAACAAGAGTTTAAAAACTGATGAAATGAGATGAAATATCAGTGATCTGATTTATGTTTTGGTTCATCAAAAACACTCACAGAAGAAAATAAGAAATCGATGGTCAAGCAAGGCTCGGTTGATATAAAAGTGGAACAGAATATAGCACAGCTGTACACAGACTTGCAATAAATGAGCTAACTGATGTATCTTTTTTGACAGGCTCGCGGGCGTAAAGAAATAAAACAGGATCTTTTGAGATATTGCGGTACCTCGGGTCTGCGCTGGATGATGATGCTCATCACAGACTAATGAGATCTTTGGAGTATACTCAGGTGTGCCTGCAAAAACAAAGGAGAAGGATCAGTAAATACAAGGAGGGAGAGAGAGAGAGAGAGAGAGAGAGAGAGAGAGAGAGAGACTGCTATAATTAGAGATGTTTGCTAAGGTAAATTATTATTGCATCTACTCTTATATGGTTTGGTCAGTGCCTAACCCCAATTAACTATTAATCTAAGTGCATAATAGATTTTGCCATGGTTGTACTACAGACACAAATGATATCTATACACACATTTTTTATCCTTCTTTTTATCCAGGCTTATCTAACAATCCCCCACCTTAGCAATCATCTACAGTAGCAATGTCCTAGTAACCATTCAAAAGACCTTTACCATCACAGCAGACATGAACAGTTAAGTATTGTACACAAAATAAATCAAACACACTATTCATATGTATAACTGTAATGCAAAAATAAACAGGAGGTCTGGCAGCTTGACAAAACAATCCAGCGAGGTTTATAACTTCTGACGCTTCCCTTGTGTAAATTATAGGTACAGTAATCAAACAACACAAAATACACAAACAGCATCCACACCATCTGGCAACACCGTCCTTTAACAGAAAACAACCTGCACTGTTCAAATCCGGACCTTTGGGAAACAGACATCACGTCTGCTTGAGTTTCTTTTCAGTACAGAACGACAAAATAAACTTTTTGAATACAGTAAATGCAAGAATATAATATGAAATCTACTTTGTTAGAGAACATCTGCATGTCACAGTGATACGAAGACAAAACATGAATGTTTTGTATCTTCTCATCATGAAAAAGCCGTCATTTCTGTCGACATTATCTGCAGACCCAATATAGTCTGGCTGTGAGTAACTCACTTCTATCCAAAATAAACTTGAAGTCGTTTTTGCCAAATGATATCACATGAGAAAAGCCAAAATGATTACAGGGATTCATTCATTTATTTTACTTTATTTATTATACGTCTATTAAATTTTCACTAACAGCCCAATTTTTGCCTCGTTTCAGCCTAGACGTCTAAGCCGTGTTTGGACGCCCATTAGACATCTTTTAAATGCAAAAGTGCATAGGAATAGTGCTATAGACCCTTTTTCGAGTACGTCACAGTTGCATCACAAGCTGCGCGCGCAATGTGGTTGCAAAAAAACAGTGGAAATGAATTACACACAAGTAAAACGAGGAAGATAACTCATTAGAAAATGTCTTGTTGTGCTGTCGAGTGTCAAAATAGGAATGCCAAAAGAAGATGGCCTTTATTTTTATAGTATACCATCGTCAAAGACACCATTTGAAGATAAACGTAGGCAGAGGCGTCAAGGATTTAAAATTACACTAATTTCATATGATAATGCAGTTGTTGTGCAAAATGCATTAATGAGACAATTATACAAGTCATTAAACAAAACGTAAATAAACAAAAAATGCCGTTTCAGATGTAAATATGATGCCAAGATGTAATTATTCCAATTGAATAGTATTTGATATGAAAGTTAGTCTACCCTTTTATTTTGGAGGTTTTTGCATGAAGGCGGGGGCGCTTAAATTGTTAGAAATGTAAAGACTGAAAGCTCTATAATATTAGTGATGAAATAGATTAATAATTAGAATAGAAAAAAATTAGAGAAGATGTCCGGTGTTCTGTTGAAGTCTTTTCCCTCTATGTGTTTCTAATAGCGTTTTTATCATGTTACATTTATAATTTATTTAGAATAAATGTTTTTGTTTATACTGAAAAAGCAATAATATCACCATTTATTAAAGATGTCTTTTTTTTCGTTTTCTATTATTTCTTTTTATTTCCTTATATCTTAGCTTATGTCTTCTTCCTGTTTGTTCTAAAATTATTATGTTTACATACTTAATAAATATATAAATATAGCACACACACACACACACACACACGTAAAGTGTTATTAATAAATAAACAGGCCTATGCATTTTAATTTGTATGTAAACATAATAGTTTTACAGAGTTGTATAGTACTTAAGTATTTTTACTTTCTACATAAAAGTAAATTTTCAATTATTCATATTTTATTAGTGTTTTTCTTTGGAAAACATACATTCCAAAACATATGATCATAATTTTTACTCCACTACATTTCATAATTTCAAGTTTCTGGTTTATATTTAATATTTAAGTATATTAAACATCTAGTAATTTTTTGTACTTTTACTTAAGTAAAAAAATGTTTCGTACTTTTACTCAAAGTAAAAGTACACAATTTTTATGTAATTAGGCATTAAATCAATTTTAATATGCAATATATAATGAATACACAGTATGATTCTATGCTTTAGAAAGTAGTGAACATTTTTTAGTAAAGAAAAGTAATTTTTTTCCCAAGACAAACACTCTGATAAAGCACAGATGCTTGGAAAATGTAACTAAAATACTTAAGTATTATACACCTCTGGTTTTATAATAGTTTTAGAACAAACACATAGGCTAAATATAAGGAAGAAATAATAGAAAACAGATAAATGATTAAATATTTAATAAATGGTCTAGAAAACATGATAGTATTGCTTTTATATGTACTTTAGCGATTCACACTGTAAAAAGAATTGATTTACCAATAAAGAACAATACATATACATTACATACATGCATATCAGTAGCCAAGCCATTTAAACTTTTTATTCATCTAAAAATAAACGTGACGTGATTAAAACGCTATAAGAAACATTATAAAGGGAAACATATGGGTGACATATGGTGACTTTCTGCAACCAGTTTGGCTGCGCCCACAAAAAAACGTCATCTCTGTTTGGATAAACGAAAATGGCCTATGCAAACGTGACCCTGGACCACCAAACCACTCATAAGGGTCAGAGTTTAAATTTAAGATTTATACATCAAGTTGAATAAATAAGCTTTCTATTGTAAGAAAAGAACCATATTTGGTGAGATACAACTATTTGAAAAAAAAATCTAAATACTGAGAAAAATCCTCTTTAAAATTCAAGTCCAAATAAAGTCCTTAGCAACACAAATTACAAATAATAAATAAATATTAAATACATTATCTTTACTTAATATCCTTAATAGAATGATTTTTGGCATCAAAGAAAAATGTATAATTTTGACTCATACAATTTATTGTCGGCTATTGCTACAAATGAAGAGTTTGGTTCCAAAACGCGATAAACGTCATAGTTTTTTTTTTATCATTGTTACCACCAAAATCAATATTGTATCAGGTCAGTATTAAAAAATAAATTCTTAATTTCACCCAAAATCCGATATACGCCGTGTTATTCTGTCATCTTTTCTGCCTTTTTTCCCAAAACGCGATTAACGCCACTCCTCCTCTGCAGAATGCAATAAATCCGCTCAACAAATCACAGCGCACCATTTCACTATTGTAAAAAATAATGGGGGCGCTTTGAATACACACAAAATCCTAGTTTTCCTCATCTACTTTGTACTTTGTGATCAACAAACAAACAAAAACAAAATAATACTTCTGATGGCATTGATAAACCTGTGGTGGTTTTCTGTGACGGGGAAGAAATGTAAGCCATCCAAAATCAAATAATTTACGCAAGAGCCACTCGTGAGACGGTAAAATGCCGGCTGTTGCTTGTTGTCACATGACAGCATCAAGCTTCTCTCATGCTAACACACTGACCCCAGAGGATCTTATGAAAAACTTTACATTATTTTACATAAGTCAATGAAAATCGAGCAGGACCAAAACATTTTACAGCTGATCGCTGTCAAAAAAGTTCAGCGACGACATCCCAATTATAACAGCAACAATGACAGTGTAAGTGTTTTGATTAATGCCATTAATGTTTATTTTTTTAATCATTGTATACCACTGGTCAACTAAATGAATATAACATGGCAAAGATGAATGCACATTTATACATTGAATTAATAGATTTATAGCATTTTGGCAAAATATGTCATGGATTTATTGCATTTTCCGTTTTTATAATAAATCTTTGAAAATGTTATTATAACCTAAAGATGCAATGTGAAAGTTTGTAAAAGAAAATAGTGGTTTTCATCTTGTCACTTTCTTGGTAGAAAACACATGTTTACCCAAATTAGTCAAAATGGATTTATTGCGTTTTGGAACCAAACTCTTAAAATATATCCGTACGACTTAAGACTTAAGTTTTGCGGTCCAGGGTCACATAATTTCTGGCCTAAATTGTTTCAACTATCCTGTACTAGCATGCTAGTCCATGTGTTGGTTGAACAATACATGGCCTAAACAGAGACAAGCATGAAATCATCTGAAAAATGTATTTGAACTGTAGCGTGGGAGAAATATGACTAAAATAAACGTGTCACGACCGCTGATACGAACAAACAACATGACCTCATCCCTCCTTTCAAACGGCACAACGTTACGAAAAGCAGCGTTCAGAAAAGCTGCTTTTCCCGGCAGTGATGAGCAGACCTCTTCTAATGGAGTACGTATGTCAAATTTTGCTCTGGAAAATAAAATAGCATTCGCTTCTCGGCCCGCGTTTGAGAGCCACGCGGTGCAATCAACTGACAAAGCCGTCGAGATGAAGTCATGACACAGTAAATCAAGTGAAATTCAAGTGAATTTCAGCCTTTTACTGGGTTACAAAAAAGAACGGGGACAAAACGCAGATAGGGAGTAATAATCCATTCTTTCCTCGATTATATAAACGTAATAGGATTCTGAATGCAATCACTGTCTAACCTAATGCTTTTAGAGACAGCGACGAATCTCATCTGATTGCGTCTGGACAGAATGATTCCCAAGTCTTTGCTTTTCTATTCGCTCATCTCACACGTATCCTGACCCTTTCATTTCATCAGGCACGCTTTCCGATCTATTCAGATGCATGTTTACTTTGTCGCAAAATGAGAAATGTACCACCATTACATCAAACACGAGCGTTTACTTCCCCGAAGGTTTCGGCTTACGAGCGATCTCGCGCTTGCCGTCTCGGCTTCCGACCTTCATTTGCACTTCGTCAGGGAAACAGACATTTTATGTCAGGACGCCGGGGAATGAAATTAATAAAGAAAACGCATGGTAGATTATCTTCAATTATGAATACTGAGAGAGGAGTTTAAAAAATAAATATGCAGTGCGTAGATGGAGTCAAACGTGAAAAAGTTAACATCTACAGGGCACAGAGTATTGCATCATGTTTATGCCGTGTGTCGTTTTGGAAATGTTTACATTATTTATCCTATATGGGTTTAAGTAAAGACATGAACTCTTTCTTATTGAGAAGGGCCTGTCTCTTATTATAAAGAAATGTAAACACAGGATAAAAGAGCGTTTAAACCATTTCATGGGCCATTTTTTTTAATCGGCTGGTTAGTTACCATTCCAATCCACACACACTCCTCTAAAGACATTTACAGTGTATTAATTGCTAGATCAGTCCCGTAGGAGCCGTCTTGGGTTTAATGTTTTGTTCAGGGGCCATGGCCATAATTAAGTTGGTTTATGAACTTGCTAACTTAGCAACTCTCCAGTACTCATTGCGTGGACTGAACCTGCAACCTTTCTGTAAAAAAATAACCACCTGGCTCCCACCACACCAGTCTTTTTTTTAACAATAGAGTCGGCCATTTCAGAGGGACAATTCTTCAGTCTCTACGCCGCAATTATTGTCCAGCTGTCAACACGGAGTCGAGCAATAAATCATCTCTCTAATTATCAATTGATTAAAAAAGCTATCTGACGAAGAAACTGACTTGCAGGCGTAATACATCAATTTTAATGACAATTCTTAATCCGAAAGACTTTGCAATCACCAGAGACCAATTACCGGCCATGAGATAGAGGCGAACCATTAATAACAACAGTTACTCGGTATTGTCTCAACATCGTCTGGAAAGATTGCCAGTGGTTCATTTTAAAATTGACTGGTTATCGGCAGGAATTGTGTTATACTAAATCTACAACTCATCTAATCTTGACATTCTTCTTTTAAAAGGGATAGTTCAGCCAAAAATGAAAAAAAAAAATGTCATTAATGACTCATCCTCATGTCGTTCCAAACTCATAAGACCTCCGTTCATCTTCAGAAAACAGTTTAATATGTTTTATATTTACTCAGAGGGCTTGTTGACCCTTCCTTAAAAAATGTATGTACGGTATACTGCCCATGTCCAGAAAGGTAATAAAAACATCATCAAAGTAGTCCATGTGACATCAGTGGGTCAGTTAGAATGTGTTGAAGCATAGAAAATACATTCTGGTCAAAAAATAACAAAAATTACGACTTTATTCAGCATTGTCTCTCTTCTGCGTCTGTTGTGAAGTGCATGCACGAGACTAAAGTAACGTGACTGCAGTGACATGGCCGACGTGTTTTTTTTAACTTATAGCGTGCATCTCCCTCAGATTGTAAACAAAGCCCAGGCGCACAAAAACAAACAGCTGGGGCGCCAGATAACACGTCAGCCGCGTCGTACGTCATCCACGTCACTGCAGTCACGTGACTTTAATCTCACGCATGCGCTTCACAACAGACGCGGAAGAGAAGATATAAATATATAAATAATCACTTCCTGTGGTCCTATCCCATTTTGAAGTTTTTTTGGCTTTGACATAAATAGGCTATTTTAGGTTTAGATATCTGTAAACTAATTTGGTCCAATTTAGTAGATTTAGGGGTGGTTTCCCAAACAGGGATTAGACTAGTCCTAGACTAAAATAAATGTAAGATCTGTCCAAACTGAAAACAACTTGCACTCACACATCTTAAAATACATTGGTGCCCTTTATTTTGCCTCCAAATGCACACAAATTATGTTTTTAGTAAGGCATGTTTGTTAAAACTAGTTATTATTTCCCAATTAAACTAAGGCCTAGTCCTGGTTTAACATAATCCATGTCTGGGAAACCACCCCATAACCATTCAAAACTTACAGTCTCTTAGGACGGTTTCACATTTGGTGCGATTGCCTGGTCCGAACCCGAGTTCGATTGCTCCCCCCTCCCCATGCCCCCCATGGACTGTGTTCACATATTATTTTTGCATCCGAACCGCGGTACGCTTGCATCATCAAGCTGCAGCCGGCGCGTTCTCATGTTGCTTGGCAACCGCTGTAAATGAGAAGACAACAAGCGTGATTGACAAACTCCAAGCAGAGAGATGATTTCTGAATGCCTCAGCAAAAATTGACGTCGGCGGACAGACTTCGATCGAAACGACTTTTGTATGTTTGGGGCAGACCGACGCAAGTGCGTTTCTGTATTATTTCTTAGAAAACAAAACCAAAGATTTAAAAAAATAAGAACAAAAGTCAAGCAAGCATTCTATGCATTTTGTTGTCAAGGTAAGTGCACACACACAAACACACACGTCTGTTTTGGTGGGACATTCCATATAATACGTAATTAACAGTGGTTCACTTCCGCGATTTGGTACGATTGCGCTCACATTAGCAGCGAACCGATCTGGAGTTCACATGAAGCGGACCCCAGACCACCCTTTTTAAGCGGACTCGAGTACGTTTTGCAGGTGCGCACCTGAGTTCGGAAGACAGCGTTCACATCATCCAAATGTACCGAACTCTGATGTCAATCGAACCCGGGTGCGCACCAAAAGTGCTAATGTGAAAACGCCCTTACTTTCACCAGTACGGATCAATGATTTTGATGACATCATTCTGCACTTCAAATTTTTTTGATCAGATTTCAGGCTGTGAGGAAAAACTGAACACTATTGGCTATTTTAAAACGGGAGGAGCCACACAATATCTCTCACCCTAACTTCCTGTTTTGGTCAAAATGATGTCAATAATGCATAGGCTTTAGGATTTCTTTACTGTTGGGTTCTCGGTACTAAGTCTATGCAATGCTTAGGTTGAAATGTGTCGCGAAACGTGAAGCGCATCTTATTCAGCTTATTCATCAAAGCATTATAGATATTACAATTTACATTTTTAAAGCTTTATAAAATTAAAATTAATTGACCCTATCTGGCATTCTTCCATGGGTCAAAATCATAGACTGTAAAAAATATGGACGAAGTGTCCGTGACGTCACCCATAGGTTTGTGAAGAACTTTTTTGAAGCCAATAGTTGGTGGAGCCTGTCGTCGCCATCTTATAAAAAAGTGGATAACCGAAAATGGGTAAGGAGGTGGGACGTGTGTGAAGCTGAGGTGGCTGGTTGCTGAAACCACACCCACCTAACCCGACTCTAGCGACAGCAGTGGCAGTTCACCCATCAATCATGTGGACACGCCCTTAATTATCCAGAAATCTAAGAAACGTTCAGCCACGTTTAAATGCTTTGGTGAACACGCCCCCTTAGCGCCATCTTTGTAATTACTTTTAAAGTGCACCTATTTCATTGCTAAAAACAATGTTATTTGGTGTATTTGGTGTAATACAATGCGTTAGCATGTTTATGGTAAAAAACCACATTATTTTCCACATACCGTAAATTTTTGTAACTCCAGATATCCCTGCCTTCCTCAAACGCACTGATTTTGTACAAAACTCATCAATCTGAAAAGCGCTGAGTCCCTGATTGGCCAGCTAATCTGTACATTGTGATTGGCCTGAATACCTATGATGTCAGCCAGAAATGTGACGCTCCTTACCATGTTTAAACGATTCGGTCACAATGCAATGCTAACATGAATTAATTTACAGACTATGAATCAAAGCGGGAGGAATTATGATAATGTCGGACTTGTCTACATCACAAATCCCAGGAAGTAAACTGTTGCCTACAATCCATGTGTTTGTTGTAGTCCAAGAAAAGAGATTTATGTTGGAAATGATAACTCGCATCATCGTTTACTTAGTACATATCGTTAACATGTACTAACAAACACTTACACACCAAAGGAAATGTAAAATTGTGAATTGGACCAATGGGGCTCTTTAATAAACATCTGAATTCAGCCATTTCAGTTATGCATCCAAAGCAAAAAAAAAGTTAATCTATCCAGTTTAAATAAACAAATCATTAAAAAAACAACTTGTGATTAAAAACAAATAATGGGACTGAAAAAATAGACAAAATGCTGTGTATTTGGCGTAACCATGGAGCAATATAATTATCATCTTTTAATGGAGCTTTTTCAGGTTTCTACAATTCGCCTTTGTTCAGCTTCACACAGGGGAGAAAATTACATTTCTGTCACATCCACCACCACATGTTAAGAGTTCCCGGCTACTAAAGCCCAGCACAGCGGACGAACAAACATCTACGTCACACCGTTTTAATTCTAAAAGCATCTAATAACAGTGAACATTTAACTCATTGTTTCGCGTTTGTAATTATATTCCCCGCTGGTTGCGTTTGTAATGAAGGCGGAAACATATAATTTTCTAAACCACATTATTCAAATCTAGCATGACAATGGCCGTCTTTACCCAAATCATCTCACTTTATCCAATTTTGCTCCTCTCCAACTGCTTCTAATTCGCACTGAACTGCGTTGTACAGGCACAGATTGTTTGTGACAATTCCACATTCATCACCAGCATTAATACTGCGGCACATAATTTGCCCTGTACTAAAGGAAATCAGAGCCAAGTACAATGATCAAATTATTCAATTGTGAAAAGCATCATAAATCCTAGTTGCAAACAGGAACAAAGCAACTAATCTCAATGTAAAGACACCATGAGCCATACAAAACGTTGCTGAATGCTGGACTCCGTTTACCAGCATGCACCACAGCATGAATAATTACCACTTTAATTATAGTTTTTTTTATTGCTGTTTAAATGTTGTTTTTTGCTTAATTTAGGCAAGGCATAAAATCATAGTCTTAAAGGGACACTCCACTTTTTTGAAAATATGCTCATTTTCCAGCTCCCCTAGAGTTAAAAAGTTGATTTTTACAGTTTTGGAATCCATTCAACTGATCTCTGGGTCTGGGGGTACCACTTTTAGCATAGCTTAGCATAATCCATTGAATCTGATTAGACCATTACCCCGGATTTCCACCGACTGCGGAACGGCTGCGGATCCGCTGCAGAACGGCGGTGGAGTCAATCGGTTTCCATTCAAGTCAATGTGTGTATTTCCACTGACTGCGCTACGAATCCGTCACAGCTCCGGCCATCCGCAGCCCTCCGGCACAAATACGCAGAGCTTCTATTTTTGACGGATGCCGGACAGCTCCGCAGGGCCGAGCCATGACTTTATCGCGTGATCATACCTGAATTCAAGAGAACTTGTGTTTTTTTTATTAAATCTTTGCAATACAAACATTACAAACACACACAAATAAAGTCATTAATACAGAAACAACAAATAATAGACAGGAACAGAGCCAGGGGGAGTTTCAAATAAATACATTAAAGATAGATCATATATAAATGTTTTAGCAGCCTTCTTATTTTTTGAATTTTGGATGGATTTGATGTACTGCTCTGTCTACGCGAAATCTCGTGTTGTGATCTGGGCTGGTTTGTAAAAACGTCATAATTCAACGGTATAATGGGCAGAGACAGAACTAGGTATCTCGCGATCATCACATGAATTTGCGAGACCTCATGGGTCCTCGTCACTTCAGCACGCAGCCGCTCTGCAACAAAAACAGAACTTGTGGTGGGTATTGGCGGACGGCAGAGTGCGGAGACGTAACGCAGCGGAGCTGATCTGCAGCCGCTCCGCAGTCGGTGGAAATCCGGGGTTAGCATTGCGCTAAAAAATAACCAAAGAGTTTCGACATTTACTTGACTTCTTACATTGTGTACTTAGACCAACGGAAAATTAAACGTTGTAATTTTCTAGGCAGATATGGCTAGGACTATACTTTCATTCTGGTGTAATAATCAAGGACTTTGTTGCCGTAACATGGCTGCAGGAGGCACAATAATATTACCCAGTGCCCGAAAACTACCAAGCGGACTATTTTCGGGCACTGCGTAATATCAAATCGCAACTTTCAATTTTCCATCGGTCTTAGTACACGATGTAACTACAATAGAGTCAAGTTTTAAATAGGAAAAATATTGAAACTCTAGCGCGATGCTAATGGTCTAATCAGATTTAATGGATTATGCTAAACTATGCTAAAAGTGGTATCGCCAGAATCAGAGATCAGCTGAATAGATTTCAAAACGGTAAAAATCAAATGTTTAACTCTATGGAAGCTGGAAAATGAGCATATTTTCAAAAAAAAAAGTGGTGTCCCTTTAAAGGAATAGTTAATCCAAAAAAACAAAAAATTATGTCATAATTTACTCACCGTCAAGTTGTTGCAAACCTGTATAAATTTCTTTGTTCTGCTGAACACAGAGAAATATTTTTGTTATCAAACAGGAAACGGGAGCACCATTGGCTTCCATAGTAGGAAAACAACGCTATGGAAGTTAATGGTGCTCCAAAACTTGCCTCAAAATATCGTCCTTGGCGTTCAGCAGAGCAAAGAAATTTTTACAGGTCTGGTACAACTTGAGGGTGAGTAAATGATGACTAAATTTTCATTTTTGTGGTAAACTATCCCTTTAAGAGTGTTATTTGTTAAAGTCATCATTTGTGCTTTGTTCATATGCACTATTTTAAAAGAGACATATCATGAAAATCTGACTTCTTCCATGTTTACAGTAAGTCCCCAGTGCTTCTTAGAAAATGTGAAAAAGATTAACCCAGTAACTTAGTTTTGGTAAACCATTCTCTGCAAGCATGTGAAAAAAGTAGGTCATTGAAATTTGGCTCCCCTTGTTATGTCAGAGGGGATAATACCGTGAAAACTTCTCATACGTACTCTGGGGACACCAAAGATTTATTTGACATCTTAAAAGTCTTGTGAAATCTCCCCTTTAATTATTTTCCTTTAACGAGTTATCTCGTCAATTAAGAGAAAACATTTCCCTGCCAATGACACTTTCCTGACTAGTTTTTACTGTAATCTGTTATTCCGCTATTATCCATAGATGTCGCTCTTACCCAATTTATAAAAAACTGAAGCAAAAACTAATTTTACAACATGTTAAACTCTTTGTATGTTTTGATCATCGTTCTGAAAATAATTTCAGCTTTTTCTCAAAAGTTTGTATTTTTTTTAAAAACTTACCCATATTTTTGATAGATCTGTAAGTTTATATATTTATAGAAGAAACTTTTCCTGGAGGGCATTTTGTAAAACTTTTTTAAAAAAGGCTGGAGGGGAATGAGTAAGCATTTTGTTTATTTAAGTATTATCCAGAGAGTAAAAAAAATCACAGTTGAAGACATACGACAACTGATTCGACTAGAAACTTAGGACGGTTTCACATTTGGTGCGATTGCCTGGTCCGAACCCGAGTTCGATTGCTTCCCCCTCCCCATGCCCCCCATGGACTGTGTTCACATATTATTTTTGCATCCGAACCGCGGTACGCTTGCATCATCAAGCTGCAGCCGGCGCGTCCTCATGTTGCTTGGCAACCGCTGTAAACGAGAAGACGACAAGCGTGATTGACGAACTCCAAGCAGAGAGATGATTATTGGCATGGGTACCAAGGTTGCTGGCCCATGAGCAGTCAGGACACAGTTCAGTTTAGCTGTGCTCTATAATGGCTTGTTTTCTGATAAAACGGCAGTTTAATTAAGAGCAAGACAACCTGAATCTTCTTCTCGTCCCTTAAAACAAACCTTTGCACTTCAGTTAAACTTTAAGAAGAAAGAAAGTGCCTGAAGCAGATCATTCCAGCACTGGATAAAACGGATATCAGAAAGATGGATATGAGTATGTCGCCATGCGCTGATTGCATTTGATGAATGCGATGAAGCAGGTTTAAGGGCACGTCTGTAGTGTGAAATCACTCCTGTAATCTTTACCCCTGACAATTTTAATGAAACTGGGAAACTGAGACACAACGACGATATAAAGGGCATTTGAAACGATGCATTTCAACCTAAAAGATCACTTGAACCTCTCTTTTTATTTATACAATCAAAGTTTATGCTGTAGGTTAATATATTTAACATCTTTAAAAGCTTTTATTTTAGCTTTTCAAAGCTTAATGGTGGAATAAAAGAAGTGTGGATATTATACCAAACATTTTTAATTGTGTCCCATGGTAGAAAGAAAATAATAAAAGTATTGTTGCAAATACATTGACATTACAATGTCCGCAACTGCAATGTCACGTCACTTTTTTTCCAATAGCAAACCTATTTTGGATGCCCTTGCCAGTGTTGAGCTATATAAACAGTTTACACGGCCGACAGAAATCACAAATATGAGATAAGAAATGAATATATAAAGGTAAATCCTAAGAAATTTTAAGTCATTGGTGAAGTCATCCATCATTTCTCATATCGAAAAATGCAGTAAAACAAAATAATCCCCCAATATCAAGCAAACAACAAAACACTTTAAAGGTGTCATATGATGTGGTTTCATACTTTCCTTGGTCTTTGAGTGTTAAACGCTGTTGATCTGTGAAATCACAAAGATTAAAGTCTCAAACCCAAACAGATATTATTTCTAAAAGTGATGGCTCATCCACGCCTTCCTAAAACGCCTCATTCAAACACCCCCCCCCAAATATTTACATCACTGTGTGGGAAGATTTGCATAACGCCGGCCAAATGTATACACAAATGATGCATAATAGGGATGCTCATATCAGTTAATTTTCCCGACCGACAACCGAAGCTTCTAAACCGAACATTAACCATTAACTTATAAGATTTTAATATGAAATTGTCATTGAGTAAAAATACAGTTGACGGTTGTCTGTGAACTAGTAAAAACAAAACATTTAATTTGAACGTGCAAACAGCAGCGACAGATCAACAACAGAACCAGGATTCATACATTATCAGATATTCACGCAACATTACCTTATTACAAAGCACGCGGTCGGTCCAGAGGATTAATATCCAAAGGGCAGATTGTCTCCGTTTCATCTACCACAGTGGTCATTTCTAAAGCAGGACGCTTTTCAGAAAGTTTTGGTTTTGCGTCGTCTTTCTCCGTTTGTGCAAAAAGAGAGATGTTTATGTTTAGGGTCAGAGCAGAGGCCATCAGCGAACGTCTGTCCGGATGTGCGTGAGACGGACCGCGTCATCTTGGGCGGACACGCGCGCGTCTCTGTTCAGCTTCCAAACACGCATACAAATGATTTCTCATACAAATTATTACTTTATCAGACCGTCAGGGCAGCAATCATTGGTGTCATTTACAGGACATTCACAAATTAAAGATACAGTAGAAAAGTTGCGAAATGTCTGTCGGCTCATGACACGCACCATATTTTTTATTTTAACTGATAATGTTAATCGGTCATAAATTCTTACCTTCGGTTAACGGTTAAACGGTTAATGTGAACATCCCTAATGCATAACATTTATTCTCGCATTTGTTGCCGCCACCATGTTGTGGAGGCGTCCCAATGTGTTTTGGAAGCTGATATTTCTAATATGGTAAGGGGCTTGAGGTATTCGGACAATTACAATGCACCGGGTTTCAAAAAGCACTAACACGTTATGTGGGAAATAATGTTTTTTGACAGCAAATACACAAAATAATGTTCTTTTTTTAAGAAAATGTCCTATGACAGTGGTCTCTAAAGTGGTGCCCGCGGGCACCAGGTTGCCCGCACGGTGTCTGTGAGGTGCCCGCCAAAGCACACTCTACTAATGCCTCAATTATAATATTTTAAACATTGATAAAACATATTAACAAGTAAAATAAAATAAAATCAACAAGTAAAACAAAAAGGTTTTAAAGGTGCAGTGTGTAGATTTTAGCGGCATCTAGCAGTGAGATTGTGAATTGCGACCAACGGCTCAGTCCACCATTCACCGAAACGCATAGAGAAGCTACAGTAGCCGCCAAAGAACCAACATGTTGTTGTACAGTAGTGATAAAACGCGCTCTGTACAGCAGTTTGTTCGTTTAGGGCTACTGTAGAAACATGGTGGGACAAAATGGTGACTTCCATGTAAGGGGATCAGCAGTGTATGTAGATAAAAATGGCTCATTCTAAGGTAATAAAAACATAACAGTTCATTATGTAAGGTCTTTATACACCACTGATAATATAGTTATGTATATTATCTTGCATTTCTGCCTTTAAATCCTTCTAAAAGTAACACACTGCACCTTTAAGTAGACTATATCAAAAAAGTAGCCCTTCAGATTGTTTTATCCATTGCTCACAAAAAGGTTGGAGACCTGTCCTTTGACTTTTTGGGTTGAAATTGTGTTATTTTAAAATGAATTATTTTGTTGCTTTTTAGTTCTGAAAAACATGATATTATTTATAATATTATTTTCTTTATTTTAATCAGTTTTGTGCAATGCATTCTGGGATTGCCTTCTACTAAACATACATTTGGCTTTAACAAAGCATCTTTGAAACAGGTTTCTGTCTATGAGGTTTTCTGCAACTAAAGCTATCCTAGATGTTTTCTTCATATAGCTTCATTCATAACCACGACGAGCCGGAGAGCGGTAGTTAACGGTGGACTTTATTACTAAACAGGTTCATATTAAATCATATAAACGTCCACGATGACCCCAGAGATGCGGTATTTAGTGGCTAGTTTCCCAGCCACGGCGAACCGGTCCACAGAGGCCAAACGCATCAAGAAAAATCATAAATCACTGGCGTAGTTTTACACCTGAACCGTCTCTAATGCCCTAGATAGAGCAGCTATCCTTGAAGGCAGATTCAATTATTTACCCAGCAAATAAATTATTACATAACACCCCAGCACACGCATCCCACAGTACTGCAAGCTTTCCAGCGATGTCTGACAACTTGTTTCCATCTGAAGCATTTAGAAAGCTAAAGAAAATGACATTCAATATCGAAGAGCTGAATGCAAACAGAGGACGTGAAGCTAATAAGGTGAAAAATGCGTGGAGGTGAGGCGACGTGCTGCGCTAGCCGCGAGGGTGCCGGAGATCTGCTGAAACGCGAAGCTGTCGAGGGCGAGAGGGATTTGAGATCGGCCTGCTTAACCTACACCCTGCTGGGTAACAGTGCTGTTGGGAGGGGCTCAATGTTACAGCTCCAGATTACAGGCTCTGATAAGCACCACATTCACTGGCCATTAAGCCAACATATAACTGCCTTAACTGACCCTGATGGCTCTATTTTTAACCAAACACAGACTCTTGAATTTGAGGGTTGCAACTCTTAATCTCAAAGGATCGGTTCGCATTTTTGGAGCAACTCGGAGGCAAGGCATTATTAGCTAACATGAAATAACAATGAGCAATATAATTTTCAGCATTTTTTAATCTTTGTTCATGTTAGTTAATAATAGCAATACAACTGGTTCATGTGTGTTAATTGTGTTTTAGGGATGCGCGGGTAAAGAAATTGTCACACTATTTGTGAGACGGGTCATTAAAAACAAAATAAAAAATTTATTTTGCGTGCATTTCCCTATAGGGTGATTCTCACAAAATTAGACTTATGAGGAGTCATAAAACATTTTGATAAAAAAAGTAAATGCAAAGTAAGAGTATCAAAATAAGAAGAATACAGTTACAAACATCTCTTCATGTACTATTTTGCACATTATTTCAAATGACATCATACAAACGAATTTTGTTGTTTTTTCATTTAAGGGAAAAATTGTCATTATCGCAACGTGTCCATGACTGGATTTGGGTTCTTTGACATGGAAATATTTATAATTAAAAAATCTAAAAAATAAAACGCTTCAGTGCATGTTATACTATAAACATTTACAGTAAAGAAACATGTGTTATTTGGTGATCATTGGTAAATGTAGAGACAATAATAAAGAATATAAATGTGTCCAAGACCAAATTTCTCATCCTCCGCAACAATTTTCAATCATTGTTTAAGCCCTCAATGAACTAACATTTTTTTAAAATGTTGGAAGGGACATAATTGACTGTGAGACTCAAGATGGCTACCAGGTAAGCAATTCTTATTTTTTCTCTCCAGATAAAAGTTGAAATTTTGTTGGTCATACCTAGACAACTTTTTAGTTCTCATTACCAAAACATGAGTTTGTAAATGCATATACTTAATGTAATACACGTTGCGATAATGATAATTTTTGATAATGATAATTTAAAAAATGTAAATAATTAAATAGAAAATATTTTTAAATCCTCTAAAAATAATGGTTGTAGTAAGTTTAGATCTTAATCTTATATGTGCAAAAAAAGGGCTTTTTTAAATTCAGATGCTGGACACCTTCTAAATCTGGATTTCGCGAGAATCACCCTATAGCCTGTATTAAATATTTATTAAAATTTTATTAGGTTATTTGATAAGGTATGTTAGCCTACGTAGCTACATAACTTGCCTCATGTCCTCGAACATTTGACCTCACGTACGGAAAGCACCAAGCAGCTCGCACTGCCAGACACAACAACAAAACAAACAGAGATATAAAAGTGAAGATGAAAGACGAAGTGCGGGAGAAATTAAGGTCAGGAATTTATGAATAGATAACACAAATGCTGCTTTGTAAATGTTAAAAATGTTTATCATTATCCTATCATTTTATTAATATAAGCATGCTAGTTTCTATAGTTCATAAGCGTATGTTGTTGCCAGTTTATAGGGCGCTGTAATCTAATGGCTGTTTCCAAGCACTTTTAGGCTAAAATAAAGTCTGTTTTCAATTACATTTCAATGCCTAGTAGGTCTATTTAATGGCCGCGGGCGCACTGTAAAATTAGATAGAGTGGTACGAGGTGGGCTGGTGCGGTCAAAATAATTTCATAAAAACGGGACCCGTGGGTTGAAAAAAAACCCTGACCTGCGCATAACTATTGTGCATTAACTTATGTTAGCAACTTTTAATTAAAAAAAATTATTAGTAAAAGCTGAAATTAATTAACATGAACTAAGATTGACAAATGCTGCAGAAGTATTATTCATTTTTAGCTAATGCATTAACTAATGATAAAGAGCACCTATTTAATTGCTAAAAAACAACGTTATTTTGTGTATTTGGTATAATACAATGTGTTTGGGTGGTTTATGGTTAAAAAAAACACATTATTTTCCACATACCGTAAATTTTTGTAGCTCCAGATTTCCCGCTCTTCCTGAAATGCCCTGATTTTGTACAAAACTCATCTATTTGAAAAGCACTGATTGGCCAGCTAATCTGTACGTTGTGATTGGCCTGAATACCTCTGACGTCAGCCGAAATGTGACGCTCCTTACCATGTTTGAAAGATTCGCTCACAGTGCAATGCTAACAGGAGTTAACTTACAGGCTGTGATTCAAAGCCGGAGTAATTACGATAATGTCGGTCTTGTCTACATCACCAATCCTAGGAAGTAAAGGTTTTGCCTACAATCCGTGTGTTTGAGATTTACGTTGGAGACGATAACTCGCGTCATCATTTACTTTGGGGTTTGTACCTTTTGCATATCGTTAACATGTACTAAAACACACTTATAGGGCTGCATGATGTGAGGAAAAGTTGCGATGTGCGATGACATTGTTTAATGTTGCGATGACGATGTGAGTTGCGATAAATATATTTTTTTTTTCATGTTTTAGGGGCCATTCACATGTCGCGCATAAAAACGCTAGACACGTAGGTTATTGTCACATGACCTGCACGCTGTGCTTGTGTCATTCTGAAAAGTTAAAATGTTTTTGAAATACTTGGAAATAACGAGCGCGTCGCACCGCGTGCGAGACGCGACCGCGGCGCTTCCAGAGCGCATATACATTTGAAATAATGAACTTGAGCGCGCAATAGACGCAATATGTGAATCAACGCTTCCACAGTACCTGTGTTTGCGGCGTCATCTCTCTTAAATCCAAAATAATTCCAGCTGAAGTGCTGTTCCTTCTCCCCACAAGGTCTTCGTCTGACAACACATTTTCCTCACTTTTCTCTCCTTTCTCGCCATCATTTTTGCTAACAGGCACAGCGTCGCAACTGACACTTCACAAATCAATCTGAGCGTAGCTGACTTGGGGGTTCCCCTGAACGCGCAAACCATCCGTGCGTCCCAAACTGCCTACTTCCATACTATTTAGTATGCAAAGAGTACGAGAAGTAGTGCTTTTCGCCTACTATACAGTATGGAAGTATGCGGTTTGGGACGCAGGGCATGTCTTCAGGACTAAACCTGACGGGTCAAACGTTCATTACATGCGCTTACCGTTTTCCCTTCATTCATCGTATCAAGGCTGTCTGTTGCGATGTGTATCGCGTGAGTTCATATCGCGATGACAATGAAAATTCGATGTATCGTTCAGCCCTACACACTTACACCAAAGTAAATGTAAAATTCGTGAATCGGACAATAGCTGCTCTTTAACAAATACAACCTTATTGTATAATGTTACCGTTATTTTATTGCGTGAAATTCATCAGTGCATGTAATTCAATTAGTTTTAATATCTTTCAAATGACATGTATTTTAAAAAATATGTACGTATTTTGCAAGGTGGCTAATTCATATAAATTCGTACAACAACATTCATACGTTTTTGTATGATTTGCGTTCACTCTTGTGACGTTGGGGTTAGGGGCAGGGTTTCATTTGTTTTTAATGACAATTATACGTTTTTGTTTTTGATTAACTTCGTACAAATTCATACACATTTGGCAACACATAAAATACATACAAATTCCCGTGAGATCAGGATGGTTTGTTCAAAAAGGTATTTTCTGCTTTGCATTAATGCAAATAGTTAAAAGAGCCATTGAAATAAAAATTGAATAAAAAGCAACTTTTCTGCTAATATAACAAAAACCGTAACAATATTAACCAGCTACACTTTTACAGTTATGGCTACAATTTGCAAAAGTTTTATATGACTCATTACAAAAGCATCAACACATATCTCTCTTCAGCAAGACCTTTAAAGGCAGCAGCGTACACTCATGTAAGCTGTGTTTTTCTTTTTCGAGCAAAGCTAATGAATGTGAAATTTAATTGCCGAGTTTATCAGAGATGACACTGTTAGAGGCACTTCACAATCTCAACACAATATAACTATGCTAAATTGTCACTCCGAGGCAAAATCGAGTTTGAAAACAGCTCTGAAAACCTACAGCTCTGTGCGTTCTGAGCGGCAGAGGTTGGAGGTGACGGCTCGACGAGGGTATGGATGGCGGACAACAGTCTCTAATGGCTCACGCAGCCTTTTAAAAGCTCAGAAACTGTGCAATTCGCTCAAGGCCTTCGCCCTCTACATTAGCAAGTATATTACTCCATTCGCTTTGGCTCGCAGCTGAATATTTCGCATACTAATTCTCATCACAGAGCCTGACATTCGACGAGGCACGGATTCCCAAACGGCTTAAATCCACAAATTATGAGTCAGTCTAAAGTGTCTCTCTGATCTGACCTCGCTGTGAAGCTCAATTGTGATACTCCATTTGTCTTATCATCAGTAGCTGTGTGGTTTCCACCATCTCATCTGTTTGTTTATTTTCTGTTATGGTTGCCAATGCATCCTCGCGGGTTTAGTCTATATATGGTACTCAGATCATTGATCGTGCCAAGAGTCCCACGGCATATTTACATACTCCTGCAGCTCTGAATTCACCAACAGTGCCCAGGTTTAGTCATCGCATGTGACTGCTTGCATCCAGACTTACTAAGTAGACCTGTTATAAAGGGCTTTTCAATTTTGGTACTAAATTTGATCCATTTTAAATCAAATTTGTGCTTTTATAAATCATCTTTATAAATTCAATAACAAACCACATTTATATGGATTTTAGGGGCGGTTTCCCTGACAGGGATTAGACTAGTCCTAGACTTAAACAGTTTTAAGAGCTCTCCAAACTGAAAACAACTTGCACTTACATATCTTAAAATACATCAGTGCCCTTTGTTTTACCTCAAAATGCACACAGGTAATGTTTTTAGTAAGGCATGTTTGTTAAAACTAATTATATTTCCTAATTAAACTAAGGCCTAGTTCTGGATTAAGCTAATCCTGGTCCGGGAAACCGCCCCTTAAAGTTCTTTTTTTTATTCACGATGTCAAAATCTTAACAAACATGACATAAAATAGGCATCCGAAATATGCTAAATTTATATTATATAGCAGGGCTACCACTAATGATATTCTGATAATCGAAAGTAACATCAAACAATAAGGTTGTATATGTTAACATTAATAAATGCATGTTCATGTTAGTTAATGCCAATTAAATAGTTCATGTTAGTTTATTGTGCATTAACAAATGTTAACAGTTACAACATTTGATTTTAAAAATGTATTAGCAAATGATAAAATTAACATAAACTAAGATTAACTAATTATATAGAAGTATTGTTTACTGTTAGTTCATGTTAGAAAATGCATGTGTTTACAAACACATTATTGTCAAGTGTTACCTAATCGATTAATCAGACAATTTTTTTCAAATATTCAGAAAAAAGCTATAAAAAGTCATATCAACGTACATGTTGACATTTGAAACACGTTTTTAAATATTACAACTTCTTTAAATACTAGGGGTGTAACAATTAGGGCTGTACGCTGTAGCTATCAATTTTTTTTGTAATCGAGTAATCTAGCACTGAATCCTGAATCGATCGATTAATCGGATACAAATTTTGAATGTGTTTTTAAACAACCAAAAGAAATAATGCGTAACGAAAATGACGTGGCTGTAAAATGATCAAGCATTTGGCTTTTATTTCTAAAAAAACCAGAGGTATTGACATTTGGCTCCAAAAAATAAGCCTATTTATTTTTACCCATTTAGTGTTTATTAGTGCCAGTGCCAACAATTAAGCATTTAATTTATTATTATGCACAGCAGGTTTAATGCTGTAATCTAGCCCTGGCATTAAAGTAAATATCTGGTTTATGTACATTTCTACACCGGCAGCATTTACCATTAGGCTACTAACAAATAATATATAATTTTTGGGGTGAACCTTTTTGCTATGGTACGTGTGTGTGTGTGTGTGTGTGTGTGTGTGTGTGTGTGTGTGTGTGTGTGTGTGTGTGTGTGTGTGTGTGTGAGGAAGAGAGAAACCCCAGTCAGATCACTTGCATTGCGGTGCATTTAAGGTGAAGCATCCGTTTGAAAAATCACAATATCACGTCCCGCTGTATACAGTGAATGCATGCTGAAATTATTGTTGCGTTGCTACATAAGAGTTGTGTGATGCATTGCGCGATCGGTCTGACTCGCGTGGGAGAGACGATCGTGCATGCGTGTGTGTGAAGGGGTTCTTTTTTAAGCTATAGGGTTGTTGCGGTGACAGAATTTTCCCACCGGTTAATCAGCGCGTGACAAACCCGGTTTTACCGGTTTCACCGTGTGGGAGGGGCTTATAAATCCACAGAAGTGCGCATTTTACTTTCACTTTTGAGTTAGATGCAACTGTTGTTTAAATCCAGCGCTTGCGTACGCTGCGTTAAATCGCGTATGAATTTGTGTGCAAATGTGAGTGCAACAGCTGGTTTACGTGCTTGAGTCAATGTGCGCAGGTACTTCTGACAGAAACCCGCCAGTCCCAAGCAGAGCAACCGGCTATTCCTCCATAAAGCGCTGCTTGAATGATGGGTTTATTATTATTCTTAATGAAAAACACAACAACAAAACGATCTCGCCTATATTAAACATCATATATGTATATTATAACAAAAACGAGTAAGCACGCGGCTTCTGCCATCGTCTGCTCGCCACAGTCTGACAGGAATGAAATCTGACACCCGCAGCCGCTGCTCTGTGATGACGCGCGTTCAGCTCCGCTGGATTCAGCCAGCAGACACATACAGTTGTAAGTGTTTGCTCTCTCTAACGAAACTAAATGATTTAATTACAAGAAAATATCAAAACGACGGTGAAAGACGGTGTCGCGGTGGGCAAGTGATCTAACCGGTGAGAGGCTGAAGCACCGGTAATCACCGTTTCACCGACTATCGCAACAAGCCTATTAAGCTATACTCTCTTGCAATTGAACGTGAGTAGGTTTACTACTTAAAAACATCAAAGCTAAACATCATATCTAGTCAAACCGCATAACGACATCGCTACAAATACAGTATGGGATTCAAATCGTTTATGTAACGTTTATGGACATCTCCGCCACCGCACCAACTATATTCAAAATGTATCACGCGCTATGATGTGTTTCCTGAACATTGAACAAAGATCCGTGTGAATCAGATCCATGCACGTATGGTGTGCGTCATAAGAATGTAACAAGGTTTCGAGGCAGAATTTTTGCCTTTAGGAATTTTTTCAAGTAACTCGATGAATCGTTTTAGCCCTAGTAACAATATTTCGTGATACACACTATAAAACCTGTCCGATATGGATTCTAAATCGCAAAGGCGATATTATGCACAACTATTTCATTAACTACGACTATCTGATCATTAGTAAGCCCTTATCAATCTAAAACCACCTTTGAGTTTCAAAATATAAGTAAACAAAACCAGTAAACAATCCTCATGACCTGGGCAAACCAACTAATAGATGTTGACATTTGGTGACAAGGATTTTAATAATAAATTTTTGTTAATTAATATCGAGTTGGATGTTGCAATCCTATTATATAGTATGCAAAATATGCAGTATGTCTGTAACCGAAGTATGCAAAAAAAGTGTACATATTTAAATCCCATGAGGCTACAAGAACTCAGGAGCCACCAAATTCGCAGATTTGAGTTAATAAATCCTAGAAAACTTCCTAGAAAACTGTTATTTAACGCAGAGAATCTTAACTCTTTCACCGCCATTGACGAGTTATCTCATCAATTAAGAGAAAACACATCCTTGCCAATGAGGAGTTTTTACAGCAATCCATATTTTCGCTATTATCCACTAGGTGGCACTCTTACCCAACGTATAAAACAATCAAGCATCAACTTATCCAAAAACAGTAAATAACTCTGTAGATGTTTTAGTCATTGCTTTGAATCTGGTCCCTAACAAAAGTCCTTCACAAAAATGCAATTATCTCAGCTTTTTGCACATTTTATTGAGGTGATAAAACAGAACAAATGAAGGTAGGATGAAAGTTTTTTTGTTTGTTTGAAAGCAAAGGGTCTGTCCTTTTATTTGATGTTGTATGTTTATATATTAAAACAAAGACAATTTTCTGCAAGACATTAAACTTTTATGAAAATCATAAAACTTTTTTTAAAACACTGGCGGGGAAAGAGTTTAATCTAAACCAGCTAAGCTAAAAAAGTAAGCAATTTCAATCATCTTCATCCTAACTTCAACATGCCCTTTGTTTATAACTTCGCCCTCAAAATTCATGTTAGCCAACCCCATGTCAACAACAATTTGTAACTTACAGGCAGAGTTTTAATTGGTAAGTTTTTTTAGATAAGGTAAAACTTTTACCCCTCTGACTCATTGATGGTGTTTACAGAGCCTCGAGCCATCTGAGAGACAGGTGTGATTTCTCAGCACATCTATTATCAGTCTGCTACCAGGGATATTTTATGCATGCTATTAAATTTATTTATAAACTTTTCTGATAAAAAGCAGGTTTGCATGACCTTTACCAGAAAATTAAAGTGCAAGAATGTGCATGTAAAAACACTACTGGCTATTTTTCTAGTCATCAAACCAAACAAAAGTTGCATTTAATTTTTAGACAAACACTTCAGTCGACTGATTGAGTCTTTCAGGCAAGTTCAAGACAAAACATTCAATAACGCCAAGCAATTTATCATATCACAAATAAGACCTCAAGAACAACCAACAAATGTATTATTGTATTGGCAGCCAAAAACAACTCGTTTGACATTACCCACAATCCTGCAGCTTTTATTACTTGCAAAATGCACAACCATATGCGATTAGGGATGCACTGAATTAGGGCTCATTAAAATTGAATCGCGATATGAAACATTGCGATTAGAAAATAGCAAAAGGCCGTAATATGAGAAATATGCAGCAGGACTGCCAGCCCAGTCTCCTGAAGATGCGTATAAATAGCACGAAGGTAAAACTCGTTCAATACATACGCCAAATTCCATTTTTGCATGCATATGATATGTCAGTCCTTCCCATTCACTTAAACGGTGCATCTTTTTTTGTCGTTTTATTTATTGGTCATTTATTTTATTTATTGGTTTCTCGATTTTTTACCATTTTCGCATGGGTTTAGGGTTCGAACAACTTTTTGTTATATATATTTTGACATCCTAACCCAAACCCCAACTCTAACCCCAACTCCAAGCGACCATGGCTTAAATATGGGCAAAAACATGGAGAAACCTGTTTATTAAATAACCTCATTAAGCAAATCTAAAATCTAACCCTTAACCCAAGCGAAAATGGTTTAAAAAACAGAAAAAAATTGAGAAACCAATAAATAAAATGACAAAAAAAGATGCACCGTTTAAGTGAATGGGAAGGACTGGGGTATCATTGGCACGCCAAAGTGGAATTTGGCGTTTGTATTGCATGAGTTTTACACTTCGTGCTATTTATACGCGTCTTCAGGAGACTGTATTGCGACAGCCCTCTTTGTGAAAGTCTTAACCAATTGCATGCCTCAGTTCAATCAGTACCGGAGAAATAAAATTATACATTCAATGATGCTTCATTGACGTTATTGTGCACATTTTATATCACCAAAAGTTTCTAAATCGTCTATGATGCATGTTTGCTATTCCCAATTCAAAAGAACGCGCAAGCAGCCTGCGCTTCTGAATGATTTTCATACCAAAACGACGCTTCTCCAAAACGGACGAGGTGCTTAAACTTGACCAGTGTGCGCAACCTCACTTACACCTGGCTCTGCTAATTTCACTTGAATAAAATTAACACATTTAACGCATTTTCTGCTTTTTAAAATTAAATCACAATTGCAGTAAAAAAAAAATTGCAGTTAGATATTTTCCAAAAATCGCACAGCCCTACACCGAATGTTTGGCAATCGTAAAAAATAAGTGAAAAGATAATAATAACGTTTTCAATGATACGGTCAATGTAGGGTGAGAGGCATGTGAATGATACGTTTCAGCTGAACAGTTTTGGTTGTCGAACATTCTGTGCATATAAGCAATTATTAAACAGCGACACATTAACAGTAAAATAAAATCTCTGGTCAGCTTTACTGTACTACACTTTTAACTCTATTGTTAAAATTCATAGGGCCCAGGGCAAAATTTAAAGGAACCGCAGGCCAAATAAGCCAGAGGTATAATAAGGAACTAGGCCTGCCTTTGTCATAGGCCCGGGAAAACATTACCGTCAATCTCTCCGTCGAATGTCAGCCATATCAGTTATCAATCATGTTTATTTAAACAAAGTCATAGCAGTGCAAACAACAACATATTACAGCGTCAAATGTCAAAGCTGACACCTCCCGGATATGTTTATTTTCATATTGTTGTGAGCCAGCAGCACGCTGCTGTGCGCAGATTGTTAGACATTAACTTATGTTTTTCTATGCAGTTCGTCTGAGGTCACGAAACCGAATGCATTACAACAAACAGCCGAGCAACGACAGAAAAGCATGCGGGAGACTATGCACTGTATTAAGCTCTCACAAAATCAAGCATTTACACACTGAATCCAGATTTATAGCTGATGAGATTTATAACCCTGCTTTATGTCTACACTTGTAGATGTGTGCATGGATAAAACACAATAGTAGTCGTGCAGTACAGTTATAGTATGTCTTTAAAATATCTCTTTCTTTGAAAAGCTACAGAAAAATATATCCGTGTTCAATAAAGCCCTGAAAACACATCAGCCTTGCCAAGACACAAAAACTCCTATCCTTTCTTCTTCCTTTTATAGTTGCTTTCAAACATATTGATTTGGACCCGAATAGCCCAACATATCCAGTACAGAACACAACACAACCAAAGCACTGCACAAATCTGGACCAGAATAAAACAAAACACCCAACCCCGAGTTCATTCACTTAGTCCAGCCATGCCCACATTTCTGTCATTTTTACAACTGGAAGTGTCATGCGTGCGTGAGCCCTCATGATCAGAGATCTCAGCCCCGTTCCACTCGAATCGTAAGCTTTTAATCCTACGCCTGTTCCAAGCTGCTACCCGATACATTTGCCAATGTTATCAATGTTTCAATCTGGGAACATTACAGAGCTGCTATTTCATCGACAACCACGATTTTACATCTGTATATGCACTTCTGCATGTGCAAGAGAGGAGTCAGAGATTATACTAAGGGCACAAGGGCAGTCAAGCTTTATGGTGACATGCAAAATATGTTATGGTGCTGATCCCCAAGACAGCATTAAAACTACCACCACGCACTCACATTTCTTGCAAAAATGACTACGCATGCAATTTATGATTACTATATTCATAGTATCCGTATAACGTTGCCTTGTAGGGGTATATTCAGATTGCCATTGTTTACATCTTGCAAGGAACCAAAAAACAGTAACCATGTTTCTGAATGCAGAATAGTCCATGGGTTCAAAACAGTCTATCATTTACAGATCATTTACTGTGATAGTCATCTGTATGATACCAAACAATGAGGAGAAAACCTTTCAGTTATTAAAAATAATAATAAATGTAATTAAGTGGAATATAAATGACAATACTTTTCAATATGTAAAGTAAGTAAGTAACTATTAAACAAATATGAATCTTTCTCAGTCAAACAACACAGTGGTGAGATGAACTTGCAGCTGAACATTAATTTAGAATAAATGTTAATGAAAGTTACTAAACAACAATGCCAAGAACCTCGCAGTCTAATTTCTCAACTAGCAAATCAACATCTGTGCCTTCAAACTTAGTGATCTGACAAATTCATATTCATATTCTGGACATCATATGTGCAATACATGAATGTTCAAAAATGCAGCTCACTAGGTTTGGAGACTTGTGGTTCCCTTGAAACATTCAATAGGCTAGCATACAGGTGTGCAACTATATCTCCAAAGTAATGCTCTGAGCATCTCTGCATTTGTAGTATGCGAGACAAAAGTGTCAGCCAATGTGCTCCCGATCCATCAATTCCTCTGTGGTTTACATTTAATCCCGTTTGGAAGTTTTCCCCATGCACAAACCAACGCGAACGCACCTTTACGCAACGCGTTACGCACAGGTGACATGTGTCACCGTAACATCACGCACGACAACAGCCTCCACGAAACAGTAACGTACAGTTGTCATCCACGACAGGACCTTCAGCCTCACCTTCTGATGGAGATGCCCAACGGTACCCAGGATTTCACCAGACGTGTACGCCGATCGTTACGCGCTGGCCGTTTGTTCATTGCATGGCTGTAAAAAGTGCTTCCGTCTCTTGTATGTGTGTCCCTCTCTGAGTTGCGCTGCACAAGCGTCGTGTCTGCTGCTCGCACCTCTCGCGACTGAACGCCACTCCGCTCTCCCAGCTGATAGTTTACTCCACATAAACCCCGCCCACCGCAAACCGTGTGTGTGTTTACCTGAGAATCAGCGGCGCCTGCTGGCTACATATGGAATTACAAAGCAATAATGCCTTAATTCGCAACAGATTGTATACAAAGGTGAAGATTAGATGGATGGATAGATATTATACGAAATATATTTAATATTATAGAGCTTTCAGTCTTTTTCATGGCACCTACATTTCTAACAATCTGAGCGTCCCTGCCTTCCTGCAAAAATCTCCAAAATAAAAGTGTTGACTAACTTTTATATCAAATACTATTCAATCGGAATAATGACATATTGTTCATTTTTTGTTTTGTTTAATGACTTGTTTAATTGTGTCATTAATGCATTTTCACAACAACTGCATTATCCTATGAAATTAATATAATTTTAAATACATAAAGTATATAAACAACGAAAATGACAAAAGCTATAGCCACGTGATTGATTTTAATGTTCAATAATGATTTAAAAAAATATGTTTAGATAAGATTATTAGAAGAACGGAATTTAGCATTAAATTTTACCTCATACAGTATGTGAGCATTTGTGATTCCGCACCCCAGTAAACTCTGGCGAACTTGTATCTAGACATCTCTACTAATATAACGTAGAGACGGTCACTATTTAAACCATACATTTTCTACACAGAGAAAGTTAACTTCACATTACCGGAAACACGTTATTGGAAATGTAGCTCACACGTAGAATAGATAGACAAATGCAGCAGTAGCAAAGCTCGTGAGCGCTCAGACGTTGATGACGTCTGCGGCTGGGCTGACAGCAGCGCCTGCCGCCCGAATAAAGTAATAAAGTAACACGATCAAAACACTATCAAAACGGCAAAAACCTCTTAAAAGTGACTGAAATGCTGTGCATATTAAACAGATTAAAAGAAAGTAACAGATTAATGGACGCTTATTTAATATTGAGGTTGCATGCAAAATCCATTTGCCTCAAAAAACCGAGGGGGCACGTGCCCCGTCAGTTTCAATGGGCATGACGCCTCTGCTTGGCACACCTTTTAATAAAAAGTTGCAACCAGAAACATTTTATATCGAATATTTTAATTGCTGCTTATACTGTATACCCGAAAATAACGGGAAACAAGCCTATATTATTAAAATACCAATAGAGTTTGTTATATTCATTTTTATTTTATTACACGACACAATATAACATATTTAGCCATATTAAAGTGTTTTTTCCTGTTTTAAAACATGAATTTATAATGTTTTTAAGTGGAACTAAAGGTTGGATTAAACTTGAAACGCACGTGATCGTTGTCATCAATGAGGCGACCAATCACGTAAAGCTGTTACGTCATCACAACTCCGGGCAGCCGCTCTGGAGAAGCTGCACCGGCTGAGCTAGCCGGCTACTCTCGAAACGCTCTCGCGGTACTTAAAAACCATATGACACAGTCACGTGCCTGCAGCGCCAGCTGAAGTCGGACAAAAATACTAACCGGAATGCACTGCTTCAAGTCAGCCGCCGATCGGTCTGCGCAGCGCCGCATGAAGTCGAACACACCTAATGACAGTACTTAGTGTGGCATTGTGGGTAATTATGAAGCTTCACACACAACACGTTTTTATTCATTTGGGTGTGATAAACTTTCAATTAATTTTGTGAATGCCGTGAAGTGGAGTCTAGAAGTTGTTGGCTGGAAACTGACAGGATGTTTGTACAAAATTTAAAAATGTTGGGCAATGACTATATGTTTATGACCATTACGCACTATGGGATGCATGTGGAATGCATGTTTGCGGTCCCTTAAAGGATTAGTCAATTTTCTTTAAAAAAAATCTGATAATTTACTCACCACCATGTCATCCAAAATTGATGTTTCTCTTTGTTCAGTTGAGAAGAAATTATGTTTTTTGAGGAAAACATTTCAGGATTTTTCTTATTTTAATGGACTTTAATAGACCCCAACACTTTACAGTTTTAATGCAGTTTAAAATTGCAGTTTCGAAGGACTCTAAATGATCATAAACGAGGCATAAGGGTCTTATCTAGCGAAATGATTGTCATTTTTGGCAAAAAATAAATAAAAAATATGCACTTTTAAACCACAACTTCTCGTCTTCCTCCGGTGACACGGTTCCAGTGTTTACAAGTGTGGAGAAAGAGGACCGTTCCAACGTTGTTGTATGTCAAATGATACTAATTAATGTCTTTGTGTCGGTTTATTGTTTAAATTGGTCCGCAAATGTGCGTTTTATATATATAACACGTGACCTTTCGACATCATTACACGATTACATGAGGTTGCTCTGGCGCGTCACAGAACTGGAGGAAGACGAGAAGTCTAAACGAGAAGCGAGTAAAAGTGCATATTTTTAATTTTTCTTGCCAAAAATGACAATCGTTTCGCTAGATAAGACCCTTATGCCTCGTTTTGGATCGTTTAGAGTCCTTTGAAACTGCAATTTTAAACTGCATTAAAACTGTTAAGTGTTGGGGTCCATTAAAGTCCATTAAAATGAGAAAAATCCTGAAATGTTTTCCTCAAAAAACATAATTTCTTCTCGACTGAACAAAGAAAGATTTTGGAATTTGGACTAATCCTTTAATGAAGAAAAAAACATCTTGCACAGATATATCAGCACCATTGTTTTGTCTCAGTATGCACACCAGTAATGTAAACGACTTAAATGTCCTTATATAACGAAGGCCTTGTCCTGGATTGATCTAAAACCTATCTGGGGAACCACCCCTATAAGTCACTTTGAACAGAAGCTATTAACTAAATGAGCAGCCAGTTTCACTGTGCATGTCTCTACCATCAAAACATCCATAGCTTCAGGGCACGTTTAAAATATTGCTCTTTCAATTCTGTTGACCGAACCCATGGGTATGCATTGTCACTGACGTCTGGTCATTTTTCTCTGAAGTGGTAATTGGACCGTACATATACACTACAAACGTTAAAAATTGAAGGTAAGCTCTCATTAATAATAAACCAACAGTGTGTCAAAGGTTGTTCGCTTTCTGATTCACTGCCTGTCACATAGTCACATGCATTGTCTTAACAGCACACCTGCAATTTATGGATATGTATGCAACTCTGCTTTGAGCAGGAATCGCTTCAGGGTCACCAGCGCAACACTGCATTTCGTCAGGATCTGTTGGACCTGAACGTGTTTTTCCTTGCGACCGGTGCTTGCGTTTGGAGGCCTCTGCAGGTAGTGAATCATTGCCACTGGCCATTGTCGTCTCCAGCACAAGGTTGTTTTTCAGACTGTGTTTTTTTTTTATGATCTAGGTAATACATCTGAGATTGCATGGCACCACTCATACGTTCATTTATTTTTACGGTGTCTTGTTCAGTCAAAAATTAGATTAATAATTGATGACTGAATCAAGTAGGTAAGTAGGTAGATGGATGGATGGATGAATAGACAGACAGATCAATAGATATAGACCTATTTCTAATTGTGCATTTTTATTCCAACTAAAATGTTGATCTGTGCCATATGATCCTGTAGTTCCTATAATGGGTAGATCATTGCATTAGCAAAATCGCAAAGGTCATGGGTTCAATTCCCAGAAAAAGCACACACTTTATAGCTTGAATGCATAGTAAGCCATTTTGGAAAACAGCGTCTGCCAAATGCAATTATTTTATTAAAATATAAAGACTTCATCATCCGATCCAACAGTTTCTCATAAAGACACCCAATAGGTATTTTAATCACTTTAAGTAAATAGATGGCATGCAGGTGATTTTTCTAGTTTTGTTTGCTGCGCCTACAGTTTCATTTTCATTAGACACTAAAGGAAAAACGATACAGAGATCCAAATAGCTTTGAAATCGCTGACCACCACATTGTATGGGATCTGGCCAGAGCCGGCTGGATAATTGGTCACCGGAGGAAAAGCTCACCTGCATGACTGCTATACCCACCTTTAGTTCACTAACATCTCATTTATCAACCGGGGAACCAAATGTGCAGTCGGGTTTTGACCTTTGCCTTCAGCCCCAAACCCCATGCTGCTTAAAAAGAGAAGATCTGTAAATAAACCTTTGCAAAATTAGCACCAGGAAGGATCATTTCTCCTTATACAAAAACATTTCAAAGCTTGCTTATGCACCAAAAGGATAAAAAGCATAAAGGAAATCAAATGGTTTTTATTTGAGAGAAATGTTCTTCAACGAGACCCTTAAAAAAAATGACATCAGGTCGTTCAACAGCTGGAAACCTTGATTGATTTGTATTTGTGCCTCCGACATTATTTATCACCAAAGATTGCCGACTTTTCTATTAATGCACATATTTGCACGCCCGCAGAGCAAACTGAAATCTTTTCAAGCTCTCTATATGATGTATTTTCACATTTGTTATGTCCTGCAGGGTAATTGAAACTTTAAAAAAAGGAAACATCCATTTCTGCACTATAAAGTGTATCGTTGCATGTATTTTCTTGCTGTTAGGTGGGAATAAAAGCATGGCTCAAAAAGTCTTTTCACATTAAACTACTTCATTTGTTACAGAGACTCGAACAAGCAGGCTCCTACGGGCAAGCACATACAGTACTCCAGCAGTCACATTGTCTTCATGGTGTAGTTATGCATGCTTTCAAATGCAATTCTGATTGGCTCAAAAAGAGCACAAAGGAGAAAACACTGATAAACACATATTATGGCATTTCTATGTCCAGGAGACTCTTATCCATTCAGTTCTTCGTTTCAAAAAAGGGATTATAATAGATGCACCACCACGACAATGAATAATGTCCTGAAACATTCCAGTAAACTCTGGGAAACATTAATTGGAGCTTTGTGTTGATGGTTCGACAACCCTTAATCCACACCATGGCTTCACGCAACCTCGTTCTTGCAGCTCGCATCTAACGTGTGATCAATACTGCAAGTGACTAATGTTAGCTGCAATTAGGACACAATGCATCCCGTGGCTATTTTCAGTGTTTCCAATCTGCAGGAAGCGCAACAGGGAGGATAATTGCATATTGACCAAAAATGGGCGTGAGAAGGAATACACAAAAACTCTCTCACACACTCACACACACAAACACAAGGTTACACACCATTAACTGTCATCGAGTGGTTGACGAACACTTTTAACCGAAGCCACCTGAAAAATCTGCCAAAAGGTTTGATAAAGATGTCGTCTATGTTTGTTGTTATTTAACTTAAGAAATTTAAATTTCTTTCCTGTGAGGTTAAACATTAAAGGCATAGTTAACCCAAAAATGTAATTTCTTCTCATGCTGTTACAAACCGGTATACATTTTTTTGTTTTGATGAACATGAAGGAAGATATTTTGAGGAATGTTCGTAAGCAAACCATTTGTGAGCCTCATTCAATAGTTGGAAAAAATAATATGGAAGTGAATGGCAGGGTTCCCACACCTAGTTAACTTCAAATTCAAGGACCTTTAAAGGACTTTCCGTGTCCAATACCCTTAAAATCAAGACTGAATGTGGGGACACATTTTAAGTAAGAGCAAGGTTACATCGTGTTACCTTTAAAGATACATTGTTACAGTTCCCTTTCGAGGGAACTTGCGCTGCGTCACTGCGGTGACACTTTGGGGACGCTTCCAGGGGTAAGTGCGTCTGAATGTGTATATCAAATTCAACCAATGGTGAGGCTTAATGACAAAGACAGGATGACGCGGGAGCCAGGAAGTATATCGCTATCTGAAATATTGCCAAAGACGGCGTTATAGGAATGGCAAGGGAGACGCAGCGTCTCGTTCCCTTATCAGGGAACAACAGTTACATACGTAACCAGAGTCGTTTTCATGTGTCAAACACAACTATGCAAAAAAGCATTTTGGTATGAATCAACATTCGCATACAGAAGATATAAGCATTTAAAGTGAACAGTTTAGCATAAAAAGGCTAGAATTTTTATGATATTATCCTACACTACACAGGGAATATGGATTTTTTTCCGGAAAAAAAAAAACTTCTTGCATTAAATAGATTCAAGCACTTTCAATGACCTGTTTCTATGTATGTATATTTTCAAACACTGAATTATTTCCCCCAAATTCACAAACCTTCAAGGACCTGTGGGAACCTTGAATAGGGCTCATAAACAGTTTGGTTACAAACATTCATTAAAATATCTTCCTTTCTGTTCATCAGAACAAAGAAATTTATACAGGTTTGTAACAACAACATGAGAGTAAGTGACAACAGATTTTTCATTTTTGGGTGAACTATACCTTTAAAAGGGACAACAATTTAACTGAAAAGCCTGTCAGCTGTTTGCATTTAATGCGAACTTCATTTTATTAATATTAAAGAAGCGTTTATGATGTATTAATATAATAGGCCAAGATGAAATTGCTTTTCTAGACAACGTTATTGCACTTCATCTGCACAAACAAGAGATGGATGGGAACACATGATAAATGATAAAGAAAGGATATTGTGAATGTTTGTGTTTTTATTTTATTGGATGAATTATTTTTGCAAGTCATTGAATTATTAATATCAGCCAGGTCATCAGTCATTTTTATATAGCTTCATAGAAATATATAGATTGAATGACGTTTAACTGGTAGGTCAGTGCGCCATCTACTGGTCACTACTGTATAGCTGTTGAATAATAACCTAAAGAAGCCACATTCACATCCAACAAACATGTTTTATAAAACTGTCTAAATAGTTTAAAGGTATCTACCTTTTCATGAATCTTTGCCTACAAGCATGTTCACATTCTCTGTATTTTGCATAGCTTAATTGGCAGAGCACTGGGTTGGCAACGCAACGGTGGTGGGTTCGATATCAGGAAACACATACACTGTTATAGAAAATGTACAGATTAAATGCACTTCATCTGCCAAATGCATCATTGAGACCCTCACTGAAAACCCAGCACAATGTGTGAAAATATAACCTTGATATCTTTAACGTTGACTGAGTAAGGTCATGTCAAAAATGTCCTCATCTCATCATTAGATTGTAAGACTTTAGTCTGGATTTCACAGATATGGTCACAAATGTAATGTATGTTTTTGTATTTTATGTAATGTTTGTATTGCACATGCACTTTAATGACAGCCATTTGAATAATTAACATTAAAGCAAATAAAAATTAACTGGATGATCAATGACTGAATCAGTAAAGTACAATAGCTATGTGACTAATCAGCTGTATCCAGTGGCTTAATCAGCTTTACGTGTCATATGGGGCTTATATGAGTAAACTCAGGCTGTTAAAGGATGTATTACAGCCCATAACCTTACGGGAGTGACAGTAACAGGTTGTTTCTGGTGTTTGGGTTGGTTTGGGTTAGTACAAACACTCACTCATACTTTTAACACATGCATGGTTTTTCATATTTTAGGATTACCAACTCTGGCACCGGTTATGCTTATGAATACGCTGCGGTCGCAGTGTCAAAATGCTTCACTTTGCTGCCTTCCAAATGTGAAGCTCCTGTTTTATTAAAATCCGGGATAACGAAAAGGCCATAAACAAGATGCGATACCCACGCAGCTCTGTTCGGATATTAAAACACGCAGCGAAAAGCATTAAATGAAATGTTAGCTTTGGCCTGATTCCTTGAAAGCTGCTTTAGGAGCTTCTGTCTTGGACTTAGGAAGGGATAAATAAATAAACAAGGAGCTCCAACTGCAGAGAAAATACAACATCATTTCATGGCTGGTGGTTTTCAGCAAGCTGAGCCCACTGGGTTTCTTCATTTCACTGATTTCTGCAAATATCTTAAAGGGGACATGTAATGAAAATCAAAAATAAGTGCTATAATTGGGTCGCCAGTGCTTCTATAAACCTAGAAAATGTGAATAAGATCAACCCAGTAAGTTAGTTTTGGTAAACCATTCTCTACAAGCATGTGAAAAAATAGCTCAAAGAAATTTGGCTCCCCTTGTGATGTCAGAAGGGGATAATACCGCCCCTTAATCTGCACTATCCAACCACGGCACTGCCATTTAGTGCAGAGATTAACTAATTTGCATTTAAAGGACACACACAAAAACGGCACATTTTCGCTCACAGCTACAAAGTGGCAATTTTAACATGTTATAATAAATTATCTATATGATATTTTGAGCTAAAACTTCACATACGTACTCTGTGGACACCCAAGATTTATATATATATATATATATATTTGCACAATTGATAAACTAAATGCAAGGGTCAGTGACAAAAATGGTTTGGCAAGATGAGAAATTTAAAAAAATAAAAAAAAAACTTGTTTTAAAAGCATGCAGCAGGTATATTTCAATGCACATATTGTATGTATGTTGATTTTATTACATTTGGATCATTTTTATGAAAGTTTAGACTGAATGGACCTGAAAATGTCAAATGGTGTAACCACCAATTGTGCCAAAGAATGAGAAATATTAAATATTTTATCCACATTGATGGCATGTAAGCGTAATCATCAAAAAATAAATTAAAATATAATTTTATTAGTTATTTCTAAATGTAAATTTTAATGCGTTTTTTTATATTTGTCCTGACATATGCTGAAAACAGCTCTCTTTTTTAAATAATCTTTGACAAATGTATGTAAATAATATTACACTAAACTAGATGATTATATTTATTCCACATTTTTGAATATATTTATATTTTCATTAAAAAAAATACTAGTTAGTTAAATCAATTGACACAGACCATTTACACCATGTGACATTCTCGCAATTATCCCCCAAATATTGTTTCAAAATAAAATAAAACCAGATATTTTACACTTGGTCCTAAAAAAAAGAATGTATGCAAGAAATTTTACACTAAATGAACCAGGACACAAAATAATTAACGTCACGTCATTGATCCACAAATATGATATCTACAGAAATTATCTGCAAAAGTTGTGTTAAATAAAATAAATGAAAAATGGTCCCAACCTGTCACTGGGGCTGTACCTTTTAAAAAGACCCCATGTACTATTTAGGTACAGATATCTATACATTAGGTACCAGTATGTACCTTTTTAGGTGCAAAGGTGTACATTTTGGGAAAGGTACCACCCCATTGACATATAAAGAACCATATCAGGAACTTTCTTGTTTTCTTTTGTAGAAAATAGGGTTCAACTAAAGAGCCATTAAAGAAACTTTACTATTAAGAGTGTTAAGGTTTGTTTATGGTCTATAAGGAGACACAAAGTGTCAATCCTGATACGATTAAGGATCCCTAGGGTTTTACTGACTCTATGGTGAAGACATCTCTAGCACCCGTCAGTCCATTAGAATCTCCTCTGGTTAAGTTTGTATTGATGCATTGAGTGTGTATGTGTCTGCGTGCTTATGCATCCTATTGGCACATTAAGACCAAACGAATCCATCGGTGGAAATAAATCTATAGCACCTACCTAAGTGGCTTTGGCTATACGCTGCACAATAAATACATTAGCCAATCAGAGAACAGAGAAATGATCAATGCACTCTGCTGTTGCATTTTGTTACATCACAACTATATGACTTTATGTGAAGTATCCTTCATGAGAAAATATCTATCATGTGTGTCCCTAATATCATGTAAGGCTAATCAACAAATTGCATGTGATTTATTATTAAAATGCAATACTTTATTATTAATATTTTTAAATATGTACTCATTTAAATTTGATATGTATATTCCAGATTTACTGTGATGGTTAAAATAATGCACTGTTTTAGGTTTATGCAACAATATGCAAAATATGTTTTAGCACTTCACAATGCAATATAATAATATTGGATTATAGTAATTAAGTTTAAAAGGCCATATCTGAATATAGTTGTTCCCCTGATGTCTTTGGTGGTTTCTTTTATTAAAGTTCAACGGTAATCTTTTGATTAAATGAAAAATGCACATAAAAAATAAATGAAACTGTTTCCCTTAGAATGACCCGCAGTCTGTGTCTGTTCATCCAGATGTTATGCACAGCAGAGAGGGATTAACTGCATAACCTTAATTCACCAGCACCAAAACACATACACGAACAAACATTAAGCGGATTAGATCAAAATATGAAAACTGGTTCCAATGCTGTGAGAATCATATTTGCCTAACTACCATAAAACACATTACATCAAATTTTACCTGTGGTGAAAATGAATGCACTGTGCAAATGCTTTCAGCATGTAATGCAAGGATTAATGTTTTTTTCAACGCGCAATTGCCATTTGCCCACCAGGGGGCGCGCAATGAACGAGGAGCCAGGTGATAATAACTCCACAGAAAGCCATTACTATCACACTGTGTGCATGGTCAAATTAAAAGGGGCACAATAGTGCCAACCTAATGACGTCTTACACAGTGTGATATTCAATTTCGTCTCAGCAGTGATTAGAGAAGATTATCTGCAGAAATATTATTTATGAACGCGCTCTCGTTTTTGTATGGCACGCGCAGCTCTGCTTGCTCTTATCAGATGCAATGGCTAATTAGAGTATCTGTAGATTAAATGGGAACGTAATGAACCCTTGGAAATTAGACTTCAAAATCTCCATGAATTAAATCCGACTTATTCGCATAATCTTGCACAAAAAATAATAATGTGCAAAACTTTGGTGCAAGTGTCAAATGTGCTTAAATGTCCTGCAAGAATCCTAAAGAAATATCCTACAGGACAGGGTTTATTCCTGCAGGATTCCTGATTTGTTTTGTATCCATAGGAATACTATAGGTATGTCCATAGGATTTTACTTGTCATGCAGGATAAACCTGCAGGACACTACCGTGACATATTTTTGGATTTTAATTTAACATAATCACAGTTAACAGGCAAAATATGCACATTTAGGCTGAGTATATATGAATGGATCACTAAACAGATGAGAACTTGTGTTTTGTATTTAGCAACTCCAAGAGAAACTGAGGAAAGTGTTGTGGTATAAACATAACTGGCACAACAAATGCACCAATCTATTTTCAGCACATTATGGGTACCTCCTACAGAAATCGCCACCTTTTGGAAACGTGGAGGTGTTTGTATAAGAACAAATTTGCATTCGCATATACGAGGGGCTGGTGTGAAATATCAAGTTGTTTTTTTAATTGCAGGTATGGCTCTGTATTTTAATGCGATTGAATGCTGCATGCACACAAGCAAGGCCGCAGGGTCACAATGCACCATGCACGCGCGGGTCAGATCAAGCCCCTGACTAGTACAGATTCTATAAAACAGGGCCCACGCACAGGACATTAATCTGTATTTGATGAATTAGGTCCCTGCAGGATTTAGTGGCAGAGCAATGAAGTCAACCGATCTGGAGAGAATAAGAGCTGCATGAGAATGATCATTCACAGGACTATATGTGATGTCTTAATGTTCAGATGTACTAAATAATAATAAATTATAAACTCCATGGACCAGTCTGGTCAATGCACAGTGCAGCTTTTAGTGAATTCTGAGTAAACCATTTTAAAAAGCTTGGAAAGTGGGGTTGACTTAAAAGGGTTATTATGGAGAGCAAAGCAGTTTTCTAGCCTAGTTTTAAATGGCACTCTCAGTGGTAAAGCAAAAAGTCATGGATTTAAACCCTGGGAAACACGAATGTACACATTGTAAAGCCGTGGTCACACTGGATTTTGTGCATGCGAGGATATGTCAGACGTTGCTGTGGGCTGGGAGCAGCTCATCAATGTGATCTTTGGCTTTGTCCATTTGTGCTTTTCGGTAGAGATAAAGGTCACGCAGTGACATACTGGTTTTGTCACAAAGCTCACCAGAGTTCACCTGCGAAATATCAGCTGCATTCGAAAGCAGCTGACGTGTTGTCTCCCTGCCTCATGTGTAGGTTGGTCCTTATAATGGGTCAAAAAACTTACCGTAGATTTAAATGTATGTTATTAAAAGTTTTTTTAATGTTTAACTCTCACCCCCTACATATGTAAGGATATCAATAAAAACACACTGTGCAGATTTTTTTAATTGTTCCTGCAATATCTAGAGCCTTTGAATATTTCCGAAATCATATTTTTGCAAAAACTGTACCATTTAAAAACGCACAACACACATAAAACTTGCTTCTTGGAGGGTAACTTTGTTTCAGTAATGGAATTCTGTTAGAAATATAAACAGAGAGCGCCTTGGTGATAACTAATCCCATATTTGAAAACGGCAATACTAATTTAATCGCTACAAATGCAATTAAAATGTGTAAAAAGTGAAAAATATAACACTAAATTTTAATTTTTTCAAACTGTGACCAATGACCAATAACATTTCCTGCACACACACATACACACGCATAGAATTGTGGGATAAGACGATGAAGGTATCTGAGCAGTCAGGAAGTAAAGCAAACATTGGATTCGAACGTGCACTGTAAAAAAATTCTGTAGAAATTACAGTATTACTTACAGCTGGTTGCCGGTAACTTACCGTAGATTTAAATGTATGTTATTTAGCCTACTGGCAACATTTTGTTCAAAGTTAAATGAATATTAATAATTTACAAGTCTTTGTCTTTACAAAGTAAAACTAAAATAACAGCCTCATGCAAAGCATTCTTGGGAAAAAAATCTGAAGCAAAAAAACGGAAAATGATGATGATTTCTGGTTCCCAGAATGCTTTGCATGAGGCTGTTATTGTATAGTTTTATTCTGTAAAGATAAAGACTTGTTAATATTTAATATTTATTTAAATGTAAACAAATTCTTGCCAGTAAATAACATACATACATTTAAATTTACAGTAAGTTACAGGCAACCAGCTGCAAGTAATACTGTTATTTCTATGGATTTTTTTTACAGTGTGCCTTGATGCTTTCCTGTCTTAGAATGCTGCATTTTAGAGATTTCGGATGCAGAAATCGTCGTAAGAGCTTGTGTTTCCGGTCTGACGCATTCGCTTGCGCATAAATGAAAGTCAATGGGATGACAAGTCTAGTGCGGTGGTCTCCAACATGGTGCCAGGTTGCCTGCACAGAGTCTGAGAGTTGCCCGCCATAGCACTTTTTTAATAGCCTCAATTTTAATATTTATTTATTACATATTTTTTATATTAGCTTGGCATATTTTATGTATGTTAACATTTTAAACAATGATACAACATATCAACAAGTAACAAAAATAAAATCAAAAAGGTTTTGAGTAGACTATATCAAAAAAGTAGCCCTCCAGATTGTTTTATCCATTGTGGTAGCCCTTGCTCACAAAAAGGTGGTCTAGTATGACAGCGCTATAAG
The DNA here is from genome assembly GCF_030506205.2 of Paramisgurnus dabryanus. Classification (NCBI taxonomy): domain Eukaryota; kingdom Metazoa; phylum Chordata; class Actinopteri; order Cypriniformes; family Cobitidae; genus Paramisgurnus; species Paramisgurnus dabryanus. The sequence goes on from NC_133348.1 coordinate 7,446,571, forward strand.
TCACTTTCGATAAAAGTCATATATGTAAATATGTACTGATTTATGAAAAGCTTTTTGCTGAAAATTTGAGAGGTGATAAGAGAGCAAATGAAGGTAGGATGAAACAGGGGTTTTTTTTAAGTGGAGGGTCTGTTCTTTCATTTGATATTTTATGTCTATTTAAAGAAGATCAGTTTTCTGTAAGGCATTAAACTAAAACTGGGTGGCAACAAAAAACGCTGACGGGAAAGAGTTAAGCATGCTTCCAAGCATATTTGATCATCACTTCAACAGTTGCATGATATAAATGGTAACGTTAATGTATAAATTAGATGAATGTTGTTTTATAAAAATAAACACCTTAAATCATATTTTCATTGCGTCTTTGCTGCATCTGTGTAGGTTGGGAACTGCGCTCTGTTTAAGCCACACTTGATTCTGAGGAACTACTTTGTTTGGCGGAAGAGTATTATTTGTACTAATATAATTACAACTTATTTGTGTTAAATTTTATGAAATCCTGCTATGCATATGAAGTAACCATTTTATAAAAGCAATAAGCCCCACGAAGCAGTAGGGTTACAGTGCATTTTATAACAGCTAAGGACAACGCCCCTTCGCTGTTATAAAATGCACTGGTAACCCACTGCTTCTTGGGGCTTATTGCTTTAATATGTATATACACATGCAAATGTTTCTTTATTACATATGTGTGTGCGTGTATACATAACTATTATACACAGTACACCCACATATATTATGTAAACAAAAACTTTTATTTAGCAAACAATTAGTCGTGACTAATTGTGAGGCAGCACTAGTAATTTCCTACCGTTTATCATTTGTAATATTTGTTGCTATATATTTTGACAAAAAATTTTAATATTTTGATTTTTAAATAGTTGCATCACGACCAAATATTGCACAATCCTAACAAACGATATCAAAGCTTATTTACTCAATAAAAAAATTGACCCTTATGACTGGTTTTGTGGTCACATATTAGCATTGCGTGTTTAAGAAAAACCAAAATGAATACAATATTCAGTGTGCAGTTCACCATTTATTTACTGAATAATTCTGGACAAAACACCAAAATTTGTTACATTACAATCAGAGCATCTGAGGCAGATTTCCCACCATGCACTCCCCCCTCCCCTTAAACTGAAAGAAACAAAAAAAAGAAAGAAAAATCCTTCAACATTAGCACCTAATCAGCACCAACTTAAGTATGCCGTTTACTCTACGAAACTGGGGAAAAGTACAATGACCGCAGAAAAAATAAAACACGGAAAAGAAACGATTTGGACTAATTTAAAAAATCCATCGTTTTTTCTTCTTTAAGGAAAAAAAACAAGCTCCCCTCTTGCTAGGCAGGCTAAAGCATTCAAAGGGCACATGCCGTTAACTAGTTATAAATCACGATTTCAAGTAACACTGATATACGACAAAACGTGTCTACATGTACCCATTCAGAACAAGATCATTTCACAGACCTATGCAGGCAGTAGAGTTAACATGAGGTACTGGAGACAGTGTAGTCGCAGTAACATTGGCTAATATCTATGGAGTCGAATGCAAAAAATTAAAGAGTGTGAGTTTCGGGGTGTGCAGTTACTGACCCTGATGACAGACCATATTGACCTCCTAACGTAGGACAGGCTTTGATCGAAAAGACCAGCCTGTCCCGTGTCAAATGTATTGCCTATAATATTTGTAAAAATAAAAAACCCTGCACGTATTTCTTTTTCTTTTTTTTTTAAATATAGTAGTAGTTACATTATAAATAAAAAGAATTTTGCTCCAGCAAATGAAAAACTAAAGTTAAATAAATGACATCAGTCCAGAGAGGTGGATTCGCTCGTACTCAAAGCCTGGGCGAGTCAAGTGCTTGACGATTTTATTTTTTTAGAAGGCTCGCTGAGAAACTTTCAGTACGGTTTAAAGCAGGAAAAAAGCAGCAATAATACGTTAAAAAGAACAGCTTAATGCAACACAAAAATATTTTAATGCAGCCCTACAAAAAATAGTCAGAAACAAGGTTTGGGATAAGAGGCTTAATTCGTTCTTCTGCTAGCATCTTTGACCTGAAGGGTTATCAAAAAGCAAACAGGTTTACTATTAACATAATTAAAAAAAAACTTGAGGAAGTGCAGACATATCAGCCAGAAAATTGCATTTGAAGAAAATATAACATCGGGATCAGGATGAGCAGTTCCGCCTGATATTTTCGTTGTTCCTTGGCTGCGGTCTCCTGTGCCGTAACACGAGTTTGTAGCTTAATGTGACTTGAACGCCTCATGAGCACCACATAAAATAAACATTTAAGTAAGGAAAAACAAAGTCTTGCTACATACATCACTCGACGCCATTAGCATTTAGCATTGTCCAGAAGTCCTAACCGAGGAGCGTTACGCACCACCCGCGCCAGAATCTACCATGTCTCTCCACGGAATGGACAATAACAATAGACACCATTCTAATGAGTGTATAATCTAAAAAGACGTGGCATGATGTCTGATGAGTTTGTGCTCAGCTAAAGAACTGTTCTAGTTCATCTTCCATGTTGGCCTC